>NC_057864.1:436590987-436896821 GCF_019393635.1 Dromiciops gliroides | reverse complement strand
AATAATAAATGTTGGAGAAACTGTGGGGAAAATTGGAACACTAATGCCTTGTTGGTGGAGCTGTGAACTGATCCAAACATTCTGGAGAGCGATTTGGAGCTATGCCCACAGGGCTATGGGACTGTTCATACCCTTTGACCTAGTAATACCACTACTAGGTCTGTATCCCAAAGAGACCATAGAAGAGTGAAAAGGACCCACATATATAAAAATATTTATAGCAGCTCTCTTTGTGGTGGCAAAGAAATGGAAATTTAGGGAATGCCCATCAACTGGAGAATGACTAAACAAGTTGTGATGTATGAATGCAATGGAATACTATTGTGCTGTAAGAAACAATGAGCAGGAGGAGGTAAAGGAAAACTGAAAGGACTTACATGAACTGATGCTGACTGAGAGGAGCAGAACCAGGAGAATATTGTACACAGTAACAGCAACATTGCATGATCAGTTGTGATAGACTTGGCTCTTCTCAGCAGTGCAATGATCAAAAACAATTTCTTTCCTTCTTTCTTTTTCTTTTTTTTGCTGAGGCAATTGGGGTTAAGTGACTTGCCCAGGGTCACACAGCTAGTAAGTGTTAAGTGTCTGAGGTCAAATTTGAACTCAGGTTGTCCTGAATCCAGGGCCGGTGCTTTATCTACTGTGCCACCTAGCTGCCCCTTTTTGTTTTTTGTTTGTTTTTTCCTTTATTTTTGAGGTTTCTTCCTTGTGCTATGATTCTTCTTTCATAATATGACTAATGCAGAAATATGTTTAATGTGATTGTACATATATAACCTATATCAGATTGCTTTCTGTCTTGGGAAGGAGGGAGGGAAGGGAAGGTGGGAGAAAAATTTAGAACTAAAAATCCTATGAAACAAATGTTGAAAGCTTTCCTTACATGTAACTGGAAAATAATAAAATACTTTTATAAAAAAAAGAAACAGTAGACATTGATAAAAAAATTTAAAGATAAGAACAACTCTTCTTTAGCAATTTTCTGAATTTATTCTAAAATGCTATTTAATAAATATTTTTACATCCAAAAAAAAAAAAAAGAATAGGCCTTGAAGTTCTGGAGGTGTGAGTTGATTTGTTCATGTATATTCCCTAAACCTGCACCTTTCTACTAGTGTACTCTCTGTGTGTACTCATTCTTCCCACGTCATCCCATTGATGATGTAAGCATTTTTGGGAGACTGTGCTCCAGATTTATGGGGGAATGTTTTGTTGCCATTGTTTATACTATGATGTTTTGGTAAATCTTTTTGCTTTAAGATAATTGTGTCAAGTGGCTGATTATTAAAGGTAAATGTACCAGTTGGGGCTCATGAGCTATATAATTTTAAGAGTATGGACCCACAGAGTACCTTAAACCTGAGGTAGCTATCCCCTAGAGAACCCAATCCAGGAATGAGGGTACTCCAAAGGGGCTGCTACATATGCATATTCATTTTTCTAACTATCTCCCCTTCCTCTAGACCCAATCTCTTCTCTAGACCCAATGGGGCCTAGAGATAAATAGAATACAGATACTATGAAAATGTTCCAATTACGTAGGAAACAGGGTAATTCAATATACCACCCATTTGCCCACTAAAGACTTTTCATTACATCTAGGAATGCTTTCCCACTCTTCTCCTCTGCTTTTCTCCCACTCCTAGCTGTTTAGGGGACTCACTCTGAGGTCTCTTATATTTTTACTCCTCCTTCTCTTACAGGAGCCCACTTGGTGGTATCCATGAGCTTATCTGAGACCCTGATTCACAAAGGAAGACCCCAGGAAAACTCTCCAACTCTTCTTTATTGTCAGGATTTAAAAATCAGTTCAAAGGATCTCCTTTGAGGTACCATCTTTTACTCATCAAGTCAACTACCTACATAAAAAGAGAATTAAAAAGTTATACTGTTGGAGGAGCTATAAACTGATGCCATCATTTTTGTAGGTCTACCAGAGCAGATATAATTTTGGAGAGAGTATTTCGAGGGAATGAGGGACTGCCTTCCATGGCATGAAATCTCTCTCCCCTCATGCCAATCATTCGTGCATTGGTAAATTATAATCCTAGAGGCATTCTCAAGGCCCTGAGAGGTTAAATATCTTGACCACGGTCCTAGAGATAGTATGGGTCAGAGACAGGGCCAGAACATGGGTCTTCTTAACTCTAAGGCGGGGCTCCTATTTGCCCCTTCACGCTGCTTCTCAAAATAACTTTCTGTGAGGCCAGATACAATAAGAGTTTTTAAACTGGCCCCAGGATAACAATACTGATATAACCTAACCCACAGGACTCCTGCAAGGAAGGAAAGTGCTTGGTAAACCTTATAGAACTATAGAAATGCAAGTTATTATTAGGATTGCCTCAATGATCTCTTGATTATGACTAAATAGCAAGGGATCTATTAAAAGGAAAAAGCCGTGCAAATATATTCATCAAAGATGCTCTAAGGGTTACTCTCTCAGTTCAAATTGAACTAGTTGATTGGGTTCTCAGATGAGGGACTTACTGCTTCTCACCTTTGGGAACCTGGGAATAATCCTAAGGGGTTAGGGCTGATTTCTGAAACCTGAAGCCATGTTGGATTTGTTTGTTTGTTTGTTTGTTTTTAGTAAGGCAATTGGGGTTAAGTGACTAGCCCAGGGTCACACAGCTAGTAAGGGTTAAGTGGCTGAGGCTGGATTTGAACTCAGGTCCTCCTGAATCCAGGGCCGGTGCTCTATCCACTGCGCCACCTAGATGCCCCCATGTTGGATTTTGAAAGGCCAGCTTAGACACCATTTAGTCTGTTCTGTGCTCCAATCAGCCATAGTTCCCATTTCCTTCCCCCTTGAGAATGGGATCATATCTTGGAAACTCACTGGACTTTGCTAGCCATCTTTGGCCTTCTCTTGTTCAGTCTAGGCCTCTACCAAACTTTCCAAGACATCTTCAACAATGCCACCAGGCTCTTAATCCCACCCCCCTTCCAGATCCCCTTTAGGTGTTGCAAGGACAAAAGAACAACATCCCCTAAACAAAGGGGTACACTCTGTCTTCTATATACCCACACAGTCCCTGGGGAGAGTGGATTCAAGCTTAAAGTGGTTTCTACAAAACATTCCCTGTCCCAGCCTGGGGTTAGGGTTGGGATGACCATAGAAGTCCTTTCCCCCTTTCTCAGAATCCCCATGGAGTCCTCTTCTCTATCCCTTTGATTTTCAGGATTGCTATTTTGGTATTAATTTGTTTTTTAATAGTTCTTTTTCTAGTTTCTTTTTTAGTTGCATGCCCAATTCAATAATTCATTGATTTTATTGATGTAAGCACTTTGATATATTAATATTCCTCTAGCTCCCCTAAATAATTCCTACTGCTTTGGCTGCATCCCACAAATTTTTGGTATGTTGCCTCATTGTTGTCATCAATTTTAATGAAATTGTTGTTTCTGTGATTTGTTTGTTGACTCACTCATTCTTTTGGATTAGATTATTTAGTTTCCAATGAATTTTAATCTATACTTCCAAGTCCCTTTATTGAATGTAATTTTTTATTGCATTGTGATCTGAAAAAAGTACATTTAATGTTTGCTTTTCTGCATTTGGTTGTAAGGTTTTTATGCCCTAAGACATCATCAATTTTTGTAAAGGTGTCACGTACAACTGAGAAAAAGGTATATTCCTTTCTATTCCCATTCAATTTTCTCCAGAGGTCAATCACATTTAACTTTTTAAAAATTCTATTCATTTCCTTAACTTCTTTCTTATTTATTTTATGACTAGATTTTACTAGTTCTGAAAGGGATAAATTGATGTCCCCCAATAGTATACTTTTACTCTCTATTTCCTCTTGTAACTCATTTAACTTTTCCTTCAAGAATTTGGATACTATGCTACTTGGTGCATTTGTGTTTGGTATTGATATTATTTAATTGCTTATGGTGCCTTTTGCAGGCAGCTCAATGGATAGAGCACTGGGCCTGGAGTCAGGAAAACCTGAGTTCAAATCCAACCTCAGACACTTACTAGTTATGTAACCCTGGGCAAGTTACTTAACCTCTGTTTGCCTTGATCAACTGGAGAAGGAAATGGCAAACTACTCCAGTATCTTTGCCAAGAAAATCCCATGGACAGCATGCTATAATCCACAGGGTCACATAACAATCAAACATAAC
This sequence comes from Dromiciops gliroides, assembly GCF_019393635.1. Classification (NCBI taxonomy): domain Eukaryota; kingdom Metazoa; phylum Chordata; class Mammalia; order Microbiotheria; family Microbiotheriidae; genus Dromiciops; species Dromiciops gliroides. Next base: position 436,892,684 of record NC_057864.1, on the reverse strand, counting down.
TGAATGAATGAATAACAACAGTAATACCTTTTAGCAAAATGCAATTTCCCTGATTATCCCTTTTAATTAGGCCTTTGGACTGTTTGAGATCATGATTGCTATCCTTTCCTTTTTTTTTTTACTTCAGCTAAAGCATAATAGATTCTCCTCCATACCCTTATTTTAACTCTGTCTTTCTTTTTCAAGTGTATTTCTTGTAAACAACATATTGTTGAATTCTGGTTTCTAATCCATTCTGCTTTCTGCTTTCATTTTATGAGTGAGTTCATCCCATTCACAGTTATAATTGCTAACTATGTATTTCCCTCCATCCTATTTTCTTCTCTGTCTCTGTCTTTCTGTCTCTCTGTCTCTCTCTCTCTTCCTCCCCCGCCCCCGTCCCTCCCTCCCAACCCTCTTAAAAAGTCTATTTTGTTTTTGACCACTGCCTCCCTTAATCTGCCTTCTCTCTTAACTGTTTTCCTTCTTTTCTGTTAGAATTTTACATTCCTACTTCCCTGTTGGGTAAAATTGATTTCTATGCCCAACTGAGTGTGTGTGTGTGTACTTTTTATATGATATAATATATATTTTATATGATAGAGTATATATTTTAAATATAATAGAATATATACTTTTATATGATATGTACTTTTTATATAACTTTTTGTATTACATATGTAGAGGTGGGGAGGCAATGAGGGTTAAGTGACTTGCCCAAGGTCACACAGCTAGTAAGTGTCTAAGGCTGGATTTGAACTGAGATCCTCCTGATTCCAGGTTTGGTGCTCTAGTCACTACACCACCTAGCTCCTCCCACCCAATTTTTTGTCGAGGTGATCGGGGTTAAGTGACTTGCCCAGGATCACACAGGAATGCAAACAGTTTAATTTTATTAATCCTTTATGATTTCTCTTCCATGGTTACCTTTTTATACTGTCTTCTTTCTTTCTCTTAGGGTGTCTTATCATTTTCAACTATGCTGGCTTACTTATCCTATAGGTGACAACTCAGTTTTCTATTGCCCAGATTGGAGCATGCATCTGAATGCACACTTTATAGACATTGTCCAATAGAAGGTGCAGCTATATGTGGTATAAATGGACCAAGAGTTGAAAAAGAAGAGGATAGAGGTTTGGATTACTTTGGGAAATTTTGTAAAAGTCTCCATCCCTTTTTTTGGTTAAGAATTCATCTCTCAACCATAACTGTGAACAGCATATGATTTGCTTCTTTTCCATTTTTAATGGGTGAGCTTTGATATTTGGGTCACATATCAATTTTGAATTTTTTGAGAAATATGGGATAAGATGTTGGCCTAGGGCTTGCCAGATTGCTATCACAATTTTTTTTTTCCATTAGTTCTTATCAGTTAGAGAATCCTTTCCCAAGTGATTCATGTTTTGGAGTTTATCAAACACTGGGGTCATAAACTTCATTTTTTCATTCTTCATTATATTTCTATCTTCCTTATCCAGTCCACTGATTTTTTTCTTTTTTTTTAAAACTAGTGCCAAATGGTTTTGATGATGATGCTTTGCATTATATTTTGAAGTCTGGAAGTTCTGATCACTTTCTAGGTACCAAATTTGTTTTTATCTTAAATCTTTTCCTTTTTCACTCCTATCATCTTATGCTCACTGAGACTTGGCTCCCATCTGATGACAGGGTATCCCTGGCCCCCCTTACAATACTGATTATATTTTCCCTCATGTCCTGGCCCCAACTCACTGGTTATGGGGAAGGAGTTAGAATACTCCTTCCTCTCCATTTTCACTTCCAAACTCTCCCTCTAATACCACCACTAAGTAACTTCTTCTCCTTTGAGGTCCTTCCTTCCTTCCTCCCTCCCTCCCTCCCTCCCTCTCTTTCTTTCTTTCTTTCTTTCTTTCTTTCTTTCTTTCTTTCTTTCTTTCTTTCTTTCTTTCTTTCTTTCTTTCTTTCTTTCTTTCTTTCTTTCTTCCTTCCTTCCTTTCTTCCTTTCTTTCTTTCTTTCTTTGAGGTTCTTTCAATCCATATTTCTTATCCAGTCAAGATTCTGGTAGTTATCTGCTGAATCCAAGGTGCTCTCTTTCTTTCTTCTATAAATTTAGCACCTGACTCATTCTTTCTCATCTGCCCATCCCTTGTCCTTATACTAGGGAACTTAAACATATAATATTCCTCAAACACTCTAATCTCCCAGTTCCTCAACTCACTCATTTCCTATTACCTCCTCTTCTTCCACCCCACACCAACTATATCCAGAGATGGTCATACCCTTGATCTTAGTCTCACCCACAAATATTAAACTTCCTTTTACATAAACTCTGAACCTCCTTTTTGTGATCATAATCTTTTGTCATTCCATCTTTCCTTCCTCACTATGACTTCCAAAGAATTAAAACCCCAGTAGATCATTACCCCTACACTAGCTACACTCTCCTCCCTTGCCCATAATAACCCCTTGGTGAACCAGTTCAACTCTGTCCAGTGTTCCCAAGTCCTTTGCCCCCTTATCCTATCACTGATCTCATTTTGTGAAGTTTAGCTTTGAATCCTTTCTACCATTTGCTGCCTTCAGTTCTTCACATGAAGCTGGTGAAAATCATGACACATGCTCATTGGGTCCACTATAGATTTATGCTCTATAACCTCAAATGGGTCCTTGCTGCTTCAGGGTAATCCTTTTGTGCATCCCTGATTAACTCTGTCTCACCACAGCAGCTTTTCCAAATTGTTTTACCCCCCTTCAACCTCCACACCCCCTCCCACATTGCACCCCTACCCCTACCATCTCAGCTGAGAACTTGCTTCATATTTCACTGAAATGATGGAAGCCATTCAGGAAGAGCTTCCTCCTCTCTCCTCTTCTTCCTCCTCCTCACTCAGCTGCCTTTGACTACTAGCTCCTCTTTCACCCTCTTTTCACATGAGAGGTGAACCCTTCATATGTACATGTGATTGTATTTTAGCCCTTCTTCTTCAGAAGATTGTGTCCTCAATCATCCCCACTCCTCTCTCATCTATCTCCAATCTCTCCTAATAAACTGGATGCTTCCCTACTGCCTGCAAAGAAGTCCATCTTCCAAAAACCATCACTTGATTCATCCGTCCCTGATAACGATCATCCTATACCTCCTCCCTCAAGAGTCATCTACAATCCATTTCTATTTGTCTTTCCCTCTTACTCTTTTCCTGACTCTGCTATCTGCCTTCTATACGCCTCATTCAACCAAAACTACTATCTCCAAAGTCATCAGTGGTCTCTTAATCTACAACTCTAATGGTCTTTTTCAATCCTTATCCTTCTGGACCTCTTTGCAGACTTGAACACTATTGATCACTCCCTTTTCCTCGATTTGATCTTTTCTCTAGATTTTCTAGGCAGTGCTAAGCTCTGCTTCTCTTCCTACCTGTCTGACCCTCCCTTCTCAGTTTCTTTTGCTGGTTGTTCATCTAGGTCACTCCCACTAACTGTGGGGTGTCCCTTAAGGCACTGACTCGGGTCCTATTCTCTTACCCTTCTAAACTATTTCATGTGATAATCTCATAAGCTCCCATGGGTTCAATTATCTTTATGCAGATGATTCTAAGATATATCTATCCAGCCTTAACCTTTCTCCTGAACTCCAGTCTTATATCCCCAGATGCTTATTGAATATTTAAACTGCATGTTCCATAGGCATCCTAAATTCAGCATGTCCAAAACTAAATTCACCATCTTTCTCCCCAAATCTTTCCCTCTTCCTAACTTCCTTATTACTACTAAAGGTACTCCTATCTCTTAATTATCTGGGCTCATAAACTAGGTTTCATTCTAGACTCTTGGTTTTCACCTGCCTTGAGGGATTTGAAGTATCTATTTTCTCTGCTATCAGTTCCAACCCCTATAGGCTATAATTTCTTTATTATTAGGGGGCCAGAAATAGGCATTCAAGTCCCCTAACCACTCAACATCATTTGGCTTTTACAAGGGGGTATTTATTTCAAGGATTTAGCAAGAACCAACACACAAAATTTCTTCCAACATCTCAGGATCATGATACCCCACTATGCAACCTTGGTGGTGTGTTGAGAATGGGAAGAAAGATTGATTAGACTTACAATTTAGCTCCATTTCTGGATAACATTTGGTCCCATCAAGTTCATGCCCAATATTGCCATCCTTGCTGGTTGCCTACAACTCTCAGGTTGCATTCCCAGGCCCTGTAACTGACTCCTGGCCCAGATTGGAGACTCCACTATCTCTATTTAGATCATAAAAGAATGAAGGGGGCAGTTAGGTGGCACAGTGGATAAAGCACTGGCCCTGGATTTAGGAGGACCTGAGTTCAAATCCAGCCTTAGACACTTGATACTCACTAGCTGTGTGACCCTGGGCAAGTCACTTTACCCTCATTGTCCCCCCCCCCCAAAAAAAAAAGAATGAAGACAAAGACCAAAGACCTGGGCCCATTTTGGGGGAGGGAAAGGGGTATAAGGTGAGAGGTGATATATAGCCTGGGAGGGAGGGAAAGACCTGTGGCCCTTTCCTTATCAGATGGTTCTTTTCCCAGAAGCCACTAGTGATGGGTTCTATGAAAATTGACCCCTATTACATACATAGTAGTAGTAACAGCAGCAGCAGCAGCAATAGAAACAGCCAGCACTTATATAGCATTTTAAGGTTTGCAAAGCACTTTGCAAATATCTCATTTATCCTCACAACAATTCTGCACAATAAGTGCTATTATTACCTGCATTTTCCAGATGAGCAAACTAAGGCTGTGAGAGTTTAAATGACTCTTCCAAGAGTCACAAAGCCATTAAGTATATGAGGCAGGATTTGAAGTCAGGTCTTCCTAACTTGAAGTCCAACATTCTATCTATTGTGCCAACCTTTCTCACACACGCACACACACACACACATGTTTGGGGAGGGGGTATACTAACATCTGGGGAAAATCAGGAAATGCTTTTTATAGATGACTGAAGCCAAACCTCAGAGGTGTTTTAATGTGTATTTCCCTTACTGTTAGTGATTTGACTCCATAATTCTTATGTTTGTTAATTCTTTGGGAACTGTTTAGTCATATCCTTTGGCTACTTATCACTCCACTGGGAAATGGCATGGCCAAGGAGGAGAATGTCTGGGGAGTCACAGGGATAGTGAGTATTGTACCATTGGGTACTCAATCAATATTCTTTCCAGAAGCAATGGTGCTGATCTCAGAATAAGGGGTGGAAAGGAGAACGGGAAGCGGGGCGGGAAGGAGAAAGCTGGAGGAGTTGTGAAGTATGGTCTGAAGCTGGCTAAATATTATGAGCTAGCTGATTGGCACTCATTCATCCATAGAGACAGTTCAGTTCAGGGCTAGAATTTTAAAATGAGTCAGTTAACTTCTCTGGGGATTGGGAACATTTTTTTTCTTCTGGAAGGCCAATAGAATTGTATTGTGGTTATGCTTACTAAATCATGATGTTCAAGGATCTCTCTCCAGCCACTGATAACATTGCATGTATTCTTTCTTCAATTATTAGCATTTTCTCTCCCTCTCTCCCTCCCTCCCTCCCTCTTCCTCTCTCTTCCCTCTCTCTCTCTTCCTCCCCCCTCCATATCCCTCCCACATCTGTAATTCTGAACCTCTGGCTGCTAGTATACTCTTTATCCTCACCTGTCCTCTCTCTTACTCTCATCTGCCTTATCTCTTCACCATCGTCCCATTCATGACTTGCCTACTCCTCCTTTCTGATATCTAATAGTAACGGTAATAATGATAACTAACATTTCTATAGCACTTACTAGCACTGCGCTAAACTTTGTACAATTATTATCTCATTTGATCCTCATAACAACCCTGGGGGGGGTGTTATTATTATCCCCATTTTACAGATGTGAAAACTGAGGCAAACAATGGTGAAGTGACTTGCCCAGAGTCACACATATTGTAAGTATCTGAGGCTGGATTTGAATTTAGGTCTTCTTCACCGTAGGTCCAGCATTCTATCCACTGACCACCTAGAAGACCTGATCCATAATGGACACATTTGCTTTTATTTGATACCTCTTTCTGTTTCTCCTTCCATCTTCTGGCACTCGCTGAGCCCTGGTTGTCTCCTGATGACGTTGCTTCCCTGGCTACCCTTTCAGTCCCCGTTTGTACTATCCCTCATGCCTCTCTGACTCCTATCCCCAACTTGCTGCTCATGATGGAGGAGTCAGAATATATTCATGCACTCTTTCTTCCCCTGCCATCATCACTTAATCTACTAGCTGGCCCACGACATTCCATATTCCCGTTCCATGTCTTTGCACCAACTGTTTTCTATACCTGTGACACTCTTCCTCCTCATCTCTGTCTCTTGGAATCACAGAATTTGGGATTTTGAAAGGACCTCAACAGGCATCTAATCCAAACTACAGATGAAAGGAATTCCTTCTATAACAAATTTGACAAGTAATTGTCCAGCCTTCGTATGGAGACCTTTAAAGTAGAGAACTCATCATCTCTCCAGCCAATCCATTTCATTTTTGGAAAGTTCTAATTGTTAGGAATTTCCCCCCTGATGTTGTGGCTAAATTTGTTTTTTTGTTTTTGTTTGTTTGTTTGTTTGGTTGGTTTTTTTGCAACTTCTACCCATTGCTCCTGATTCTATCCTATGGGGCACAGTGGAGCAAATTAAGCCCGTCCTCCATATCACAGACTTTCAAATACTTGAAGACAGCTATCATATTCCCCCTAAGTCAAATCTAAATTGAACATTCCAGCTTCTTTCAAGTGATCCTCATAGAAATATCCTAAACCTTCACTATACTATTTGACCCCCTCTGGCCAGTCACCAGCTTACTACTACCTTCTTAAACAGTGGGACTTAGAATAGAACATAATGCTACAGATTCGTTCTGGGGAGAGCAGAGCACACTGGGCTTATCATCTCCCTATTTCTGGAAGCTGTCTTTCTCCTAACATAGCCCAAGGTTGCATTAGCTTTCAGCTTCTATACAAAACTTTTCCCAGTTTCCCCAGCTACTGCAGTATTCCTCTCAAAGCTACCTGTATGTATGCATCTTGTATGTATGAATTCATTCGCATGTCATATTGTAAGTTCCTTGAGGACAAGGACTAAATTTTTTTTTTTGGTGAAGCAATTGGGGTTAAGTGACTTGCCCAGGGTCACACAGCTAGTAAGTGTTATGTGTCTGAGGCTGGACCTGAACTCAGGTCCTCCTGAATCCAGGACCAGTGCTTTACCCACTGTGCCACTTAGCTGCCCCAAGGACTAATTTTTTTTGCCTTCCTTTGTATATCCAGGATCCAGTGGAACCCAAGGCTTATCACAGTGTCTGGCACATAATAGGCACTTAATAGATCCTTTCTGATTGATTGACTAATTATTTTTCAATCTCATATACCAGTTATGCAATGTGATTTTTTTGTTTCTTTTTGTTTTGTTTTTGCTGAAATTTGACGAGTCACTTTTCATCTTTTCTGATGTCAATCAGTTGTTCTCATACAGTAATTTCAAAGTGCTTGTATTATCTGTCACCAGGTAGGAAGCACTTTTCATCACTGATCCTTTGGAATAACGATTGACCATTGTATGTATCAGAGTGAAGTCTTGCTTAGTTGTTTTTCCTTACAGTGCTGAAATTTATACATTGTTCTTTGGGTTCTGCTAACTGAGCTCAGCACCAGTCAATATAGTTTTTCTGGAAACATCCCTTCTATAATTTCTTATCATGCAGTAATATTACAGTATTTACATGTACCATACTTTATTCAATCATCTCCAGTTGACAGGCATCCCCTTAGCTTCCAGTTCTTTGTCACCACAAAAAGAGCATTGCTTTTGTACATTGGCCCTTTTCATTTTTCTTTGATTTGTTTTGGGTACAAGTCCAATTTTCTCAGCAGGTTTTGTCAAACTGTGATTTCAGTCTAATTATGATTCCTTATCCTTGTAATGAAGACTTTTGCGATTATCAAACATGAGACTACTAGCTACTTTTGCTTCTGTATGTTGTATACTAAATCTGTTCCGCTTCTCTAATTTTGAACCAGAACTAAATAATTTTGATTATTATAGCTTTTTAGTAGGATTAGAGATCTGGTGCTTCTAGCCCTCCTGCCCTTTCCACTTGTTTTTATGATTTCCCCTTATATTCTTGATCTTGTCTTCTTCCAGATGAATTTCATTATCTTTTCTATCTCTATAATATAATCCTTTTTTCCATATAAATATTTTATTATTTTCCAGTTACATTTAGAAATAGTTTTTAACATTTGTTTTTATAAGATTTCTAGTTTCAACTTTTTCTCCCTCCCTCTGCTCCCTCCCCCCTCCCCAAGACAGCAAGTAATCTGATATAGGTTATATATGTACAATCACATTAAACATATTTCTACATTGGTCATGTTATGAGAGAAGAATCAGAGCAAAAAGAAAAAACCTCAAAAAAGAAAAACAACAACAACAAAAAAATAGAAATAGTATGGTTCGATCTACTTCTAGATTCAACAGTTCTTTTTTTTCCTGGATTTGGAGAACATTTTCCATCATGAGTCCTTTGGAACTATCTTGGACCATTGTATTGTTAAGAAGAATCAAGTCTATCACAGTTGATCAACACATAATGTTGTTGATAGTGTACAATGTTCCCGGTTCTGCTCATCTTACTCATCATAAATTCATGCAAGTCCTTCCAGGTTTCTCTGAAATCTGCCTGCTCATTGTTTCTTACAGCGCAATAGTATTCCATTACGTTCATATACCACAACTTGTTCAGCCATTCCCCAGTTGATGGACAATCCCTCGATTTCTAATTCCTTAACACCACAAAAAGATCAGCTATAAATATTTTTGTACATGTAGGTCCCTTTCCCTTCTCCATGATCTCCTTAGGAAAAAAGACCTAATAGTTGTATTGCTGGGTCAAAGAGCATGCACAGCTTTAGAGCCCTTTGGGCATAGCTCCAAACCACTCTCCAGAATGGTTGGATCAGTTCACATCTCCACCAACAATGCATTAGTGTTCCAATTTTTCCATAACTTCTCCAACATTTATTATTTTCCTTTTTAATATAATTCTTTTGGAAGTTTGAGTGGTATGATACTGAATAAATAAATTAACTTAGGTAGAATTGACATTTTTATTATATTGGTTCAACCCAACAAAGTACATTTAATATGTCTCCAATTATTCAGACCTGTCTTTATTTATACAGAGTGTCTTGCCATTGTATTTATGAGGTTCCCGTATATTCAGAGATGCAGAGACTTCCAAATATTTTATAAATTCTTTAGTTTTATTTTTTGTATCGATTGATGTGCCTGGTCCTTCCTGTATTTTAAAAGAGGTGAGATATACAACACTTTAAGTACAAAAATATCCTAGGGAGTATGATGCTGTGGGTAGGACTTTGGATTTGGAAAGAGACATTGGAATTAGCAGATCTGGGCTTGAATTTTGAGTCTGACACTGACTATGGCCATGGCAAATCACTTCACTTAATTGAGACTCAGTTTCCTCATGGGAAGAATGAAAATTTTACTACTTACATCACAAGGCTGTTGTGGAAAGTGTTTTAAATTTGGCAAAGTACTTTCTATACATGATCTCCTTTGAGCTTCATAATAATCCTGTGAAGTAGATCCTATAGTTATTGTTATCCCCATTTTACCAATAAGAAAACAAACAGGACAGCTAGGTGGCACAGCGGATAAAGCACTGGCCCTTAGGAGGACCTGAGTTCAAATCTGGCCTCAGACACTTGACACTTACTAGCTGTGTGACCCTGGGCAAGTCACTTAACCCCAATTGCCTCACCAAAAAAAAAAAAAAAGAAAGAAAGAAAAAGAAAAAGAAAAGAAAAAAAGAAAATAGAGACTCAGAGACATTAAGGGATATGTCCACAATAATACAGCAAAAAAAAGTATCTGAGTCTTCTTGATTATAAGGCTAGCAAACTATCCATTGTACCATGCTGCCTGCTGAGGTTTTTGTTTGTTTTTTTATTTAAAATTTTGTTTTTGTTTTTGTTCTTTTTGGTGAGGCAATTGAGATTAAGTGACTTGTCCAAGGTCACACAGCTAGTAAGTGTCAAGTGTCTAAGGCCAGATTTGAACTCAGGTCCTCCTGACTCCAGGGCCAGTGCTCTATCCACTGCGCCACCTAGCTGCCCTTATTTAAAGTTTTGAGTTCCAAATTCTATTCCTCTCTCATTTTCTCCCTCTCTAACCTCCCCTGCTCCCCGAAGTGGTAAGCAATCATATATAGGTTATATATGTACAATTATGTAAAAAATTACCAAATTAGTCATTTTATATAAAAAGACTCAAGTAAAAAAAAAGAAAAGAAAGTGCAAAACAGCAAGGTTCAGTATGTGTTCAATCAATATCAGTTCTTTCTCTGGAGGTGGATAATATGCTTCATCGTTAGTCCTTTGGGATTGTCTTGAATCATTGTATTGCTGAGGGTCTTCATCATTAGTCCTTTGGGATTGTCTTGGATCATTGAGAGTTCTTTAGTTTATTTTTAATGGAATTTATCTATGTATCCCTTCTTGCTGGGGTTATTGGTAATATGTAGAAAGGCCGATAATTTGTGTAGGTTTGTTTTATATCCTACTATTTTGCTTATTTCAATTAATTATTTTGAGTTTATTCTCTATTGTTCCCTAAGTAGACCATCATATTGCCTATAAAAATGATCATTTTGTTTCCCCTTTGCCTATGTTTATTCTCTTCAATTTATTTTCCTTTTCCTATTGTCATAGCTTACATTTCTGGACATATGATAAATAATATTGTAGTAATGGATATATTTGCTTTTACTTTGATCTATTTGGGAAAGCCTTAAATTTATCTCCATTACATATAATGCTGGCTTTTAGTTTTATATAGAGATTGATTACCATATTAAGGGAATGTTCATTTATTCATAAACTTTTTGTTTGTGTTTTTTTCACAGAAACAGTGTTAAATTTTGTCAAAACCTTTTCTGAATTTATTGATAAAATCAATTATTTGGTTTTTGCTATTATTTCTAGGATCAAATATAAATTCCTCTGTTTGGCTTTTCAAGTCCTTCATAACTTGGTCTCTTCCTACTTTTCCATTATTCTTAATACTTTACTTCCCTCCATGTAGCCTATGGTCCAGCGGGCCCTTGCTTTTCCTCACAAAAAGTCCTCCATCTCCAAAATCCATACTTTTTAACCAACTGGCTGTCTTTCTTGCCTGAAATTCTCTCCCTTCTCATCTCTACCTCCTGGATTCCTTGACTTCCTTCAAGTGTCAGCTGAAATCCCCTTATTTAAGAAGTTTTTCCCAGTCCCCCTTAATGCTTTCCCTCTGACACTACCTACAATTTACCCTGTAAATATCTTGCTTGTACATAGTTGCTTGTACATTTTATTTCCATTAGATTCCTTAAGAGTGGGGATTGTGTGTTGTTTTTATTTATTCATTTGTTTGTTCATTAACTTGTCCATCCATTCATTCATTCTTTCATCTATTTTGCCATTTTTTATATCCTCAGTGCTTAACACAGTGTTTGGCACATAGCATTAATAAGTATTTGTTAAAAAAAATAGTTTTTGTTCAGAGATTACAAGAGGAGTTTTGGGGTGGAGCCAAGATGGCAGAGGAAAAGCAGTAAGCTTTTGAACTCACAACATGATCACTTCAATAAACCTCCAAATAATGACATAGGACAATTCCTGGAGGAGCAAAATCCACAGAAGAACATGCTGAGATCATTTTCCAACCAAGGACAGCTTGGAAGGTCTGAAGAAGGTAGCTTCTGTGCAGAGAAAGGAGTGTAGCCCAACCCCCACAGTAGCACTGACACAGATCCAGTCCTTGGAAAGCCTCACCGAAAAAGAGACCCCCAGAGCCTCTGAATCAGCTGAAGCACCAGCATCATTTGGAACTAAGCTCATGGTCTGGTGAGAGGGCTGAGCCCTTGGCAGGGGGGAGATTACAGGGGTCTCTGCTGGTGCTGAGGCAGAACTTGGGTTTTTCATCCCTGCTGGGAACCAGGAGGTACGTTTGAGTAGCAGTGGCCCATGTCAGGGAAGGTCACAGGCTCATTGGAGCTAACAAACACAGCACACAAAGCTGGTTGATTAGCAAGTTGGCCTAGGGTCATCTATGGACCAGCAAACAGGCCAGGTGAGTGAAGAACCTGCCCCTCCTTAAATCATACCACCTAGGAACCCCTGAAGCTTAGGACAGTGCAGCCTGGAAACAGTGCCCTATTTTAAGGACCTGAAAGTCAAGTAAAAGAAAGCCAAGATGAGCAGAAAGAGAAAGGTGAGGACCATAGAAAGTTTCTTTAGTGACAAGGAAGATCAAGGTGTACCCTCAGAGGAGGATGGCAATGTCAGGACCCCTATATCTAAAGCTTCTGTGTTGTTTAAAATCTAAATTGTGGGTTCTAATCTGCCCTGCCCCCTCCCCCCCATCTTGGGGAGAAGCTGGCTAAAATCACTGATAAATTCAGCAAGAGTTTAGGCTTTTAAAGATTTATTAAAACATAAATTATAAGTTAGTGAAGAGAGAGAGATTGAGAACAGATTCCTTATAGCATGGAAATGCTAGCTCATATCTAATTAGGTATAGCCAGGGAGAACGAAAGCAATTTCCTTTCCTAGCAGACCATGTGAAATCTCTCAACACCAAGCTGGTGTCTGAATGACTAAGAGCCCCCCCCCCCTTCTCCATCCGCCTCCACACTGGTTCCTCCTCACCAAAAAGAGAGTTCTTCTATCAGTGAGCATCCACTTCCTATTTCCTCTCTCCTCTGCCCCCTAAAGGGGAGGTCTTTCAAGCTGGTTGGTTGAGAGTGGTCTCTTGCTGACCTCAGTAGTACACCAACATGTCACTCAAGACCAGCCAGGTGTGGCCTCCATCCAATCATCCCTAAATAAGTACTTTGTTTCTCATTCTCACCCAATTCAAATAATACTAACTCAATCAGGTGGGGTCCTGGGCATCTGCCAAATTCCATTATTTTATCACACTTCCAAGAAAAATATGAATTGGTCTCAGGCCAAAAAGGACTTTGAAGATAAAATTAGAGAGGTAGAAGAAAAAATGGAAAGAGAAATGAGGGTGATGCAGGAAAGACATGAGAAAAAAGTCAACAGCTTGAAAAGTCAAATTGGCCAAATGGAAAAGGAGGTACAAAAGCTCTCTGACAAAAATAATTGCCTAAGAATTAGGATTGAACAAATGGAAGCTAGTGACTTTATGAGAAACCAAGGCACAATAAAGCAAATCCAAATGAATAAAAAAAACAGAGGGCAATGTGAAATACCTTCTGGGAAAAACTGCTGACCTGGAAAATAGGTCCAGGAGAAATAATTTGAAAATTGTTGGTCTGCCTGAAAACCATGATCAAGGAAAGAGCTTAGACATCATCTTCCAAGAAATTGTCAGGGAAAATTACCTTGATATTCTAGAAGCAGAAGGTAAAATAGAAATTGAAAGAATCCACTGATCACCCCCTGAAAGAGATCCCAAAAGGAAACCTCCCAGAAATATTATAGCCAAATTCCAGAGCTCCCAGGTCAATGAGAAAATATTGCAAGCTGCCAAAAAGAAAGAATTCAAGTATTGTGGAGCCCCAGTCAGGATAGCACAAGATCTAGCAGCTTCTACATTAAAGGATCAGAGGACATGGAAAATTATATTCCAGAGGGCAAAGGAATTGGGATTACAGTCAAGAATCACATACCCAGCAAAACTGAGTATAATCTTTCAGAGGAAAAAATGGGACTTCAATGAAAAAGAGGACTTTCGGGTATTTGTGATGAAGAAAAACCTGAACTGAATGGCAAATTTGACTTTCAAATACAAGATCCTAGAGAATGGCTAAACAAGTTGTGGTATATGAATGTAATGGAATACTATTGTGCTGTAAGAAATTATGATCAGGATGAACTGATGCTGACTGAGAGGAGCAGAACTAGGAGAACATTGTACACAGTAACAGCAACACTGTGTGATGAACAATGGTGATAGACTTGACTCTTCTCAGCAATGCAACAATCCAAAACACTTTCAAAGAACTCATGACAGAAAATGTTCTCAACATCCAGAAAAAAAGAACTGTGAATTATGAATGCAGATTGAACCATACTGTTTCTACTTTTGGACTGGTTTTTTTCCTTCTTTTTTGAGGTTCTTCCCTTGTGCTCTGATTCTTTTCACAAGATGACTAATATAGAAATATGCTTAATGTTGTAAGGGGCTAAAATTTTAGCTAGTCTGTCTAAAATATCTAATGAGTGGAAGAATTTATTAAGCTCGTGCTTTGCTGGGTTTCTGATTTTGTAACTGTTTTCTATAAGTTGTACCCATTCACATTATTTTGATTGTAAATTTTGTGCCTTGGGGCACCTAGGTGGTGCAGTGGATAAAGCACTGGCCTTGGATTCAGGAGGACCTGAGTTCGAATCCAACCTCAGACACTTGACACTTATTAGCTGCGTGACCTTCATTGCCACAAAAAAAGAAAAAAGAAAAAAAAATTTTGCACCTTAGTAGGGGAGTGCCCCTTCTGGAATTTCTGTCATTCATAGAGGACTTCTCTCTATGCATTGAATTGTATCCATGTTTTAGATTGTTAATGATCCAACAGACAAATTTATCATTTGTCTTTGGATCAAAGGAGGGATAATGGGAGTTGAGTGATATAACAATTGTAATAATCAGTATATTAACTAAAAGTATGATTTAATATATCAGTATATTTTACTTAATTAATAGATTAAGTCAGTAATAATGGATTAGTTCAGATAGATGTCAGTAAGATTATCCACATACTATATTGAAGTAGGTCTTCAAATACATAACTATTAGCTAAATCCACACAGAACTATCAGTCAAATCCACAACTTAAACCTCCCTCTCTTTTTTTTTTTTTTGGCAGGGGTTGGGGGTGGGGAGAACAAGGGGGCTAAATGATTTGCTCAGGGTCACACAACTAGTAAGTGCCTGAGGCAGTATTTGCTCTGGACTCCAGGGTTGGTGCTCTATCCACTGTGCCACCTAACTACCCTTCCCCTCTCTTTTTAATCAAACTAACTGAAGACTTGCCTATTTTATTGTTTCTTTAAAGAACCAACTCCTAATTTTATTTGTCAATACAATGATTTTTTATTTTCAATTTTGTTAATATATTCTTTGGTTTTTAGAATTTCTATTTTGTGTTTAGTTTTTATAGTTTTTTTTTTTACTTTGCTGTTTTTTAAGGTTTTGCTGTTGTTATTGTTGTTGCATGCCCAATTCATTGATATGTTCTTTCTAGTATTTTGAAGGGTTTTTTAAATAAATAAAGGTACTTAAAGATTCTCTCTTATGACTCCTTTGGTTCTATCCCAAATATTTTTTGTCATTTTCTTTGACAAAATTATTTATTGATTCTATATTTTCTTATTTGACTCACCAATTCTTTGGGATTGAATTAATCTTCAATTAATTTTTCTTCTAATATCTTTTATTGAATATAATTTTTAATAATTTCTTGTTGGGGCAACTAGGTGGCGCAGTGGATAAATCACCGGTCCTGGATTTAGGAGGACCTGAGTTCAAAGCTGGCCTCAGACAACTTGACACACTAGCTGTGTGACCCTGGGCAAGTCACTTAACCCTCATTGCCCCACAAAATAATAATAATAATAATTTCTGGTCAATAAAAGATATGTTTTATTTTTGTGCATTTATTTGTGGGCTTTCTGTCATAATATTTGACCAGTTTTTATAAATATGCATTATGCTGTTTGTTTTTCTTTGTTTGTTTGTTTTGCAGGGCAATGAAGGTAAAGTGACTTGCCCAGGGTCACACAGCTAATAAGTGTCAAATGCCTGAGGCTGGATTTGAACTCAGGTCCTCCTGAATCCAAGGCCAGTACTTTATCTACCGTGCCATCTACCTGCCCCCAATATGCATTATACTGTTGAGAAATATGTTCATACTTTCCCATTTCCATTAAGCAAATACTATATCATATTCAGCAAAAAATATATCCAACTTTTCTAAAATTCTATTCAGGTCCTTAACTTTTTCTTATTTATCCTTTTTGTTAGATTTGTCTAGGTCTAAAAGAGATTCATTGAGCTCCCTTACTATTATAGTTTCACTGTCTATTTTGCCCTGTAAATTGTTTAGTTTTTTCTATGTATTTAGATGTTTCGTCATTAGTGAATGTATATTAAGTACTTACTAATTATTTATGATACCTTTAAATATAATGTGGTTTCCCTGTTTATTTTTTTAATGAAGTTTATTTTTTTTACTGTTGCTTTGCCAGAGCATAATTGATACTCACTTTCTTTAGATCACCTAAAGCATTATGTTTTATATAAGCAAGATGCTGATGAATTTTATGTTCCAATCCTTCCTGCTATCCTCTTCCATTTTTATTAGTTTTCCAAAAGGACACTTGTTTTTTCTCTCCCTATTAGAATATAAACATTCCATCCTTGTTTAGCCCAAATTGATCAAATGTGTTTACATTTTTAGGTTTCTTTTGACTCCTATCTGCATTTCATAGTTTTTACTCAATTTACTCTTTTCTTCAAGAATACTTAGAAGGTAATGAGATAGAATTTTACTAACAGTCCATTTTTTCTCTCTGTAGGATTATATTCAGTTTTCATGGGTAAATTATTCTTGGTTGTAAGGCTTTATCTTTTTTTTTTTTTAATGGGGCAATGAGGTTTAAGTGACTTGCCCAAGGTCACACAACTAGTAAATGTCAAGTGTCTGAGGTCAGATTTGAACTCAGGTCCTCCTGAATCCTGGGCCAGTACTCTATCCACTGTGCCACCTAGCTGCCCCCAAGGCTTTATCTTTTGCCTTTTAAAATATTTTATTCCAAGTTTTCTCTTTCTTTTAGATTAATGACTGTCAAGTCTTGTGTGATTCTATCACTTCTCTGTAATTGAACTCTTTCTGGATGCTTATAATTTTTTTTTTTAATCCTCGACCTTGAAGCTCCAGATTTTTGCTATGACATTTCTGGGAATTTTCGTTTTGGAGTTTCTTTTAGGAGGTGACCAAGTGGAACATTTCTATTTTCACTTTGTCCTTTGAGTCTAATAAGTTTGCATAATTTTCATTCACGATTTCTTGAAATATAGTATCCAGGGGTTGTTTTTGTTTTGTTTTGTTTTGGGGGGGTCAGGTGGGAGTTGTCATTTTCAGGTAATATGATGATTCTTAGATTTTTTCTCTCCTTGTCCAGCTTTCCAAGGTGAGTTGTCTTTAAGAGGCGATATTTTACATCTTTATTTTTCCAGTCTTTTGATTTTATCTAATTGTCTCATGGAGTCATGGATTTGTCTTGTCCATCTTTAGTTTCACAGATTCTATTATCGAGTAAAGTTTTATACCTCCTGTACTAATCAACCTATTCTCCATCCAAGTCTTTCCTCTAGAGCTCTAATTTCACTTATATAATTTTTAAAACATTGCTATTTTTTTCTAGGAATTCTAGCTAACTTTGTGGCCAAACCATATTTCTGCTTGCCCCTGGAAATATTCTTCCTGTTCTTTCCTGGTTGAACCCTCTCTCCTATACCTACGAGCTTCCAGATGTTTCTCTCTTTTTTTCAGAATCTGTTAGTTTCTCCCTGAATTTCCCAATCACCACTCAGTCTAATGCTATTCCTTATCTTTGCTGAATTAGTTATAAGAGAGAACTGGGTTGCACCACTTCTTCTTCCTTTGACACTCTTGCTGAACACACTCATTTGGAAGGTTTTCAAATAAGCTAGAAAAGCCCTTTTCAACATTTTTTTAATGTGCAATTATGAGCATTTTTTATAGGTTACATCATTCTTGGCAGTAAATTTTTGTTTTTAAATGTCTTACTAATCATAATGAGAGGCAGCTTGAAATAGAGGATAGAGAACTGGCATGGACACCAGGATAATCTTTGTTTAAGTCCTGCCATTGATACTGGTGTGACTCTGGGCAAGTAATTTATTTCCCAGTATTCTAAGCAACTCAATAAGATTATACATTTCAAAGAAGGTTCCAGCCTGAATTTGTAAAGGAAGTTTTCTCTGCTAAGTTCCCTATACCTATGAAATTACAAATTTCATCCTTAACCCTAGCCTGCTCACCATGATGGCTTCATGCCACCATTAGTCAATATCTTAAGGCAGAATAAACAATGATGATGAGGTTCATTGTTAATGAATAAAGTAGTTATCTCAAGCACTTCTGACACACAAAGCTCTCTGTATAACACCAGTGATTATAAATCTATATTTCAGGACATTTTCTTGGTCATTTTGAAATATTTTTTCTTTCTTATCAGATATTATTAGATCATTGTTGCTCTAATCATATGGCTGACCTCAGAAGTAGAAGTGTTATTTCTGCCACTTTCTTCTTATTCACTTGTGCTCATATTATAAGTATTATCTTCAATCTCTGGTTTCTTTCCAGGAATTTTTAAAAGCCATTTGTTCATTTTGTGATGGTCAGTTTAATTAAAATTAGATGGTACAGCCTGCCAGTGATCCTAACTGGACACACAAAACCTGCAGTTCATACTCTATAATGAAAGAAAACAAACAAGTGAGAATATCACCATCAACTTCTCAATACTATGAACCTCCCACTCTTCACCCAGGTGTAAAAAAAAATAATAACTTATCCTAATTTTTAAATTTTATAACTGTGGACTATATGAAAAATTATAATTATAAGAAAAATTATTACTTTAGAAAACTTATAATTGGGCCGTAAGTCCTGCCGTGGTCACCATTCAAACATAAGAATATTTTAGCTAACTGGGGGCCTAATCTGTGGACTTTTGACTGGCTGGCTATCTGACTGCTATTAATTGTCTAAGCCAGTCTGTTAGGGCCATTTATAAAATCCCACACTACTCCCAAATTTAGTAAGCAAACAGCCTCTTTTAATTAAAGCAAATATGGGGTTTATTTAGGTGAATAAACTTAGAGTTAAATGTAGAGACAAGGATAACAAAATTAAAATACGACCTGTCAGCCTTTTAAATTTTCTGCCACCTCTCGCCTGTGGGTGTGCTGGCCACTGCCTCTGTGGCCTGCAGCCACGCCTCTCTTGGACAGTTTCACTTTTAGTCTTCTCCAATTTTCTCAGTCCCATGCTTCTTTTAACTCAAAATCCCTCTGCTTCACTGCTCCACTCCTTTCTTCTAACTCCAAGCCCCTTTCACTTTGTTGGCACCCCATTACATCTTCTCTACTTTCTCTGTCAGTCCCCCTTTTTTCTTCTCTCCTCTCCACCATAGTGACGACCCCTGAAAAGCCCCTTACTCCATCCTCTTGCAAACCCCCTTTGTCTCCCTGCGTCTCTTTTTATTAACTTCCTCTCTCAGGTGAAACTCGGGCCGAGCCCCATGCTGCCTGTGTGGAGAGCTGGGGGGGGGGGGGAAGGTGTGTGAAGCAAACCCCCGCGTCTCTCAGCTTTTTCATGCTTGCAGCTTAGCCCGGCTCAGAGGCCCCCCGCAGCTGAAATGGAGGGTCAGGAGCAGCTCTGCTCAGGGAGCCACAGGCTAATTTTAATGCCTACACAGGATACCTAACATATCATATGTGATACATGATGTGACAGATGAAGTGAAGGCATCAAGGGAAATCTTCATATTAAATATTAGTAAAGATTAATTTTTCTTATGCTTTAAAATTTTTAAAACTTGAAGCTTTAGGTTTTCCTTTCCATACCCCAATGGATCATCTCACACTCCCATCTGGGTGTACAAAACTCATGTTGGAGACCACTGGAATATGGGATAAGAAGATGCACAGAACTCCACCAAAGACTTACTCTGATGCATCATCTTGGAGCATACCCTGGCTTCTCAAGGGCTGTATGCCAGTGGGTACAACCCCTGGTCAGTCCTTCATTAATCTGGAAAGGTTTTAGATATAAGCCTGGTGATGGGCTCTACGTCTGTCATTTAAGGACTAGCCTAGTTCCCACAGGCTCATCATGAGGTTTTCACAGGTTATGAGTTTTTTGGCCGTGACAACTCCCCAAAACTATAGGATCATGGATGGGTGGTACCTTAGAGATCTTTGAGTCCAGCTCTTTCATCTTACAGATGGGGAAACTAAGACTCAGAAAGTTTAAGTGGATAAGCTCAGGGTCATATAGCCAGTAAGTGTCCGAAGCAGGACTCATTTCCTTCTGACTCCAAATCCATCAGTCTCTATGACATCCTGCTTCTCAAAAGTGTGGGACAAAATTAAAGAGAGTTAGGCTGTGATCTCCTGTCTATAGGAAGAATACACACACTAACGAAATCACTAAGCCCTGGGGATGGGGTTGGTTGGTTGTTGTCCTTTCTTCTGGAAGAAGACCAAAATGTGGGCAAAATGCAGTCCTTGGCCTCATGGGGCTCACATACTTATGTGGGAGACAACATGCACAATATATGTGGAAGGTAATCTCGGAAGGAAAGGCAGAAGTAAATCAGAGGCCCGGACAACTGTCTTTCTAAGTGTCTGCTATTAATCAAAGGAAAGCCCAAGAGCCCAGGGTTAATGGATTTCCTATTTGTGAACAGGCTGATTTCCTTCAGGTGGTGACTCACTCAGATGGGGTCAGACTGCGAACTGAGAGCCATTGTTGAGAGGAAGAAGGGTCAGACTTTCCCTTCTTCAATCCTGCTCCCTGGGCACCCAGACAACAAAAAAAATCAACAAATAACCAGGCTGAGCTCTCCTGAGGCTCATGAGAGACACACCCCACCCTTACCACAACAGGAGCTGGACAGCACATCACATGACCGCATGAGCCTGATATCACCAGTTGGCTGGCTAAATTCTAGCAGAGTTCAGCCATCGGGTTGTGGGGGACTGCAGAAGAAGGAGACCCTTTCCTATGGCCAACAACATAAGTAAGTATCAAAGACCAAACACAAATATTATAAATATTGAAATGTCCTAGGGTCAACTTAACAACTATAATAGTATGTGTGTGTATATGAATGTGTACATGTATAGTTGTATGATGTTTGTATTTATGTAGGTAGATAGGTTTGTTGGTTGTTCATCCTTTGAAAAGGACTGATGACATCAGCAATTGACTTGCTCATGTAGATAGGTAGGTATGAAGGAGTGAAGGAAGAGATAAGAGTTGAAGCTTCCTGGAGAAGGTGTTTTGAGAACAAATTTTAGAAAATGTGAAGGAGGTATGATATAGGGCCCCAAGTGGGCCATACCCTAGAATTTGAGGATAAGGTAAAGAAATGTTTACTCTTAATATTTGAAACCAACAACAACCAACCCAAAATGGATAGGAGTATAGTCAAAACACTACCTTATGACCTTGGACAAGTTACTTAATTTCTATGGGCCTCACTTTCCTCGCCCATAAATTTGCAGATCACTATCCCCAAAAGTTCATTTGCAAACTAGTTGTTTGAAGTTGTAAGTGAATTGTCCCATTGAGACATTAGGTTAGCCAACAAAAGCCTACACAGAGCAATAATGTAGGCCATAGATTTAAACCTGGAAAAAGCTATCACCCAAGGCCAAGAGGGGTCAAGTGAAGCTTGTCACAATATTGAGAATACCATAAACCCAACCACATTACATAGCAATGTTTTTGTGGGAAAATATGTTCTGACATCTGATTTGGGATGCCAAGAACACACCTCTACCTCCCTCCCACCCCCTGGCCATGGGAGCAAGACTACTTTCTTTCTGTCCCACCCTTCTTACCTAATGAGCAATGAGAGTGGGAACACTGCTGGCGCCAGGGTAGAAGGGGCAGTTGTTACCCTGGTCTGGGGAGAGAACTCCTACACAGACTAGCTGGACTGGTAAGTAGAGGAGATGGGGTATATGTGGGGGTTAGGAAGTGGCAAAAGCATGATTCGGTGGATGGAAAAGCTAACCAGGATGGTTGTGTGTGCCTTCTATTCCTAGGTGGGTCAGTGGTTAGACCACCAGGACTTGTGTCGGAAAGAACTGAGTTCAAGTCTGGTTTCAGACATTTACTAACTATGCAAAGTAGAGAAAATAATAGCATATACCTCCCAGGGTTATTGTGAGGATCAAATTGATGTAGGAAGCAAAAAAGGGTTAATAGAAAAAACCCAAGACCCAAGCTTTAATTCAGATATGAGTTCCAAAAGGGAGTCAGACCTCAGTTAATGGATAACTTATGTTAGGTTCTCATACCCATAGTGATCAACATCCATAACGGACCAGAACAGGTCAGGTCAAAATAACAATAAAGGAAAAAGACAATCTATAGAGATTATAATGAAAAATTATTATATTTTGAAACTAGCCATGGGAATCAGAAAGAGACATGCGCAGAAAAGGCCAAATTTGTCCCCAGATTCACCTTATGACATGTAAACCCCCAAAACACACCTCCACTGAAAAAGGTACCCGCCTCAGGGGTTGGCTTAGGACCCTAGGAACTCCAAATTAGGATAAGCCCTCCCTTGTAACACCCTTAGGTACCTCCCCAAGGTGGAGATTATTATAATGAGACTGATAATCAATTTATTCATACTATAAATATAACTGTCTTTCCTTTCCTTATTTGAGAGATACCTTTCCAATATTCTGGTTCTCTCCCTATGGTCACCCACAGCATTGCAATAAAACCTAGGGAACTGAGTCACTGAGTCTTGTAATTCTTTTGGGACGACTCACAATCAATTTGATCCCAAATTTCCATCCCACATCAAAATGAGTTAATAATTGTAAAGCACTTCGTACAGTTCCTGACACATAGTAAGTGCTATATAAATATTAGTTATTAACATGAATATTAATTATTATTCCCTCTTTTCCTCTCACCACTGCCACTTGCTCCCAGTTCTAGGAGGACAGGCTGTTGTTTGTCTATAGTGGTAGCAGAACAAGTTTTTCCTTCCTCCCCTTCCCTGCCCCCTTTCCCCCCTCCCATTTGTCTTCTTGTCATTAGATCAGAACCATTTTTGATGATTGGCCCTGGTGGGGAGGTAAGAAGCCAGCAGGAGTTTGAGGGGGGAGGAAGGATGTTGGTCAAAGGCTGCTATAGGGTCTGCCCTGCCAAGGGGGAAGGAATGGGAAATCCCCAGGGTCAGTTGGAGGAAAATCATGGGCAGTCAGAATTGAAGGGACTACTTGCCATTGTAATCTCTTTGATGTTACGATCTGATGATAGCTTACCTATTAGGTTCAAGGAACCAGGAAGCTAGTACCTTAAATTGTAAGTAACATGAGGTAAGTGGCTATCTTTAAAATTATATCATGGTTCAGGAGGTAGTGTTGTAAGGCCAGAAGTTGGGAGTTAATGGTAAGGAAAATGGGAAAGGTGAGAGTTCGGACAGCATTTACCTACCATTGATTGGTTGGTTGAGGCAGAGAGTCCCGATTAGGGCTCTCTGCACAGCAAGTGAGAAGGGTAGGTCAGAGAGAAAGAGAATCCTGGCTCTGTTGTCTGTGGTGCTTGGGGCTACTGAGAGACACTTGTTCCTGGCATCCCAGGTTAGTTCTCAGAACATACCATCCCACGAAAACATTGCTAAAAACTCTGGTGATCATTAGTACTCTGTTCTCCTTTAGGAACATTAGAGTTAAATAGTCACAGTTTACACTTAGCCAGGATTTACAATGAGGAGAATTTTCTATTTTCTACAGCTACCAGGATCAAATACCCGCTTAATTCAACAATCCAATTCTTTTATGTATAAAATGCTATTCTAGGTAAGGAAGCTGGGGGTAGGTAAGGTAGAGAGGGAGCTGTGAGAAAATAATTATTGACAATGGATTTCTTGGGGTACACAGGGACCCAGACTTAGTCAGTTTTCTCTTCACCCCCACTTGCCCTTCTGGGACAGCACTGGAGCCCTTGGGTGGATCAATAGAAATGGAGATTAAAACCACACCTATCTGAAAGCACCTTTGCCCTCAGGGAGTTTGTCTTTGCACTAGACCCGGATGTCAGCTCCGGATGTATAGCTCATCCTCAGGTCAGGTGAACCAATGGAATTGAATGATTCTAGCCAATTAGCTTTGATCAGTGTGTAAGAGTCACCTCTATGGGAAGAGGAAAAGAGAGAGAGATCATGAAGTGAACACCATTCTGGTTAGCTTAGCCCTCTCCTTAGGTAATGTAGGGCTTCTGAACTCTGCTTGGAGCCATGTGCTCTCTCTTAGAGACAATATGGTGCTGGAGGGATTTTGGCTTGTGTTAAATGCAGTCAGTGCTCTCTCTTGCATTGGAGACGCTCTTGAACTAGCTATGCACTCTTTCCTCTCTTTTTCTGGGACTCTTCATGCTGGGTATGTAACTGCTCAGGCCTGTAAAGTCTGTGACTAGTGGGGAAGTCAGTAGGCCACGTGGTCAATACTTTAGTAATATTTATAAATAGCAATATATTGTAGTAAAACCCCAGCCTAGTTCCCCAATAATTTAGACAGAAACAGGCTAGCCCCCGCCCCCGCAATATTTTAAATGACACAGAATGAATGCAAAGATAAAAAATGAGGCTGGTCCCTACCCTCAAGAAGGTTACATTTATTAAGAAGGGATCCCAGATAAGTATAACTCAACAAAGGAAGGGATGGGGTAAAGATCCAAAGCAATCTAGAAAAATTAGAAAAGGGAGAGAAAGGTTTCAGCTGGAGCTAAGCTAAGCAGGAGTGATACCTGGATTGAATCTCAGAGGAAGAGAGTAATTCTAAAAATCAGAGAAAGAAATGCATTCCTACAGGATCAAATCAGATAAAACCTGTACAAAATGCTTTGGAAACCTTACTATATAAATGCTGGCTGCCCTTCCAAGTATGGAGAATATCAACTCCAATCTGGGGAGGCAGGAGTCAGCATGTGTAGATGGGGAAATGACTATGACTTCGGTATACCTGGAATGTTATGTGTGATGAGTAATTTAAAAGAAGATGGTTTTATAGTTGAATTATGAGGGTCTTCAAAAACGGGTATGAAAAATTTGTATTTTATTCCAAAGGCAATAGGGGCTACTGCAGGTTTATGATTCTTTTGCCATCTCTGGGCAGGGGGGATCGGAGAAGGGAAACAGTAGAGAGGGAAAAGGCCATTTGGGAGGCTAGATTGGGTAATGAGGGTCAACTTCCTCAACGACTTCTAGCATAGTCTGGTTAAAAAGCCTGTTTTTGTAGCTGTGATCAGCTATTCAGAACCAGGCTTTAGTCTCCTGATGTGTGAGATCATAGGGGATTGGACTAAATCATTTATTAAGTGCTTACTATACATCTGTCACTTTGTTAAGTCATAGGCACACAAATACAAAAAACACAACAGGGACAGTTGTGAGAACTGGACATTTTCAAGGAGCTTACATTCTAAGAAGAGGAGTCAGCACATATAGATGGGAGTCAGGAAGGAATGTTTTGGTCAGGGACATCACAGAGGTAGTATAGAATCACAAAGATAATTGATAATAGTAATAATAATAATAGTTAACACATAAGTAATAAGAATAGCTAACATTTCTATAGCTCTTACTATGTGCCAGGCACTGTGTTAATCCTTATAACTACCCTAGGAGTAGGTGCTATTACTATCCTCATTTCACAGAAAAGGAAACTAAGGCACTCATTATGACCCCAGGTTGGATTTGAACTCTGCTGCTGCTGTTCAGTTGTGTCTTAGTCTTGGTGACCCCATTTGTGGTTTTCTTGGCAAAGATACTGGAGTGGTTTGCCATTTCCTTCTCTGGCTCATTTTACAGCTGAGGAAACTGAGGCAAACAGGGTGAAGTGACTTGCCCAGGGTCACACAGCTAGTGTCTAAGGTTGGATTTGAACTCTGGAAGGTGAGTCTTCCTGATTCCAGGCCCAGCACTCTGTAAACTAATGACACCACCTAACTGCACAGTAGGCGCTCAATAAATGCTTATTCTCTTGCCCATCTTCCCATCCCCTCTATACATTGTGCTCCAGACAGCTGCCTTCCTAGAATGGCCTGAGTTCTAGTCTTCATCATACCAATGTCACCATTCTGGCATTAGTATCTTGTGAAGGTTGTTATGGTGAATCAGTCCCCTAGAGTATAATCTCCCTTGAACGAATTAATAAAATGGAACTTCTGATCATGGGAAGCTGAGGACCAGATACTGGGCCACAGGGATTCACTAAGGTGAAGAGAGCCCTGGAGAACCTGATGGAAGCCCATAGTTTGCTCTGGCCTTACCTTTAGGTTACAGTATGGGGAGAGACTTGGCTTGGCTTGGTAGAGAAGCAGAGAACTGTGGAACTGGTGGGAGGGAGGGGGAGGACACAGAGAGTGGGGTATTTCAAGCCTGGGGACTGGCCTGGGTCAAGCCTTAGGAGGTAGGAGGAGGAAATCCCATCCGAGGGAGACAAGAAGCCAACTTGCCCATTTCTGACTTTGATCACGAACAAATCATTGGGAAATCATTTGAAATCTTATTTTTCTTCCACTGCAAAACAGATAATAAGCTTTTCACCCCCTCCTTCACAAGAAAGTACCTTATAAATGTTTGTGTTCTTGTTTTCTCCAGACTTATGATGTTAGTGACCCAGGAAATTCCCTTTCCCAGTGCAGACTTGCAGTGATCTGTGGGTTGTATTGTCTTAGAAAGTTCCCTGGGGGTAATAAGAGCTTCCAAAACTTGCCCGGAGGCATATGACATATTGAACAGAGGCAGGAATAGAACTCAGGTCTTCCTGACTCTGAAGCTGCCTTTCCAGCTCCCCACTGCCCACACTGCCTCTCGCTTTGTAGATCTTGATGCACACACATACATGAGTTATGATTAATCTCTCTACCTCCACACTCTCCCCTTTCTAGTCACCCTGTGTACACCTACCACATTCATCTTCCTGAAGCACAATTCTGACCATATCTCCTTCCTGCTCAGACAAGTCCAGGGAATTCCTACTGCCTCTAAGAAATTTTGTGTTTGTGTTGTTGTTCAGTCATTTCAGTTGTGTCTGACTCTTGAGGATCCCATCTGGAGTTTTCTGGGCAAAGATACTGGAGCGGTTTCCCATTTCCTTCTTCAGCTCATTTGACAGACAAGGAAAGTGGGGCAAACAGTTAAGTGACTTGACCAGGGTCACCCAGCTAAGTGAGAGTCTAAGGCTGGACATAAACTCAGGATTTCCTGACTCTGGATCCAGACCTCTATCTGCTATCCACCTAATTTCATATTTTCACTTCCATGCCTCCAACTATTCCGGCCATTTGGAATCCCCTTGCCTCAACCTTTCCACTTGACTGGACTTTATCCACTCTTCAAAATCTCCCTTAAATCTCACCTCCTCCTTGGAGATTCCTCTGATCATTCTAGCCTAGGTGATCTCTTCTTCCTCTGAACTCTTACAACACTAATTATGCTCCCTCATTTTTCTTTCTTTTTTTTTTTTTTTTGTGGGGCAATGAGGGTTAAGTGACTTGCCCAGGGTCACACAGCTAGTGTCAAGTGTCTGAGGCCGGATTTGAACTCAGGTACTCCTGACTCCAGGGCCAGTGCTCTATCCACTGCGCCACCTAGCTGCCCCCCCTCATTTTTCTATTAGAATATAAGGACTATTTTTTTATCTGTTTCCCAAGTACCTAGAATAGTGCCTGTCATAAACTGAGAGCTGTGAAAGACCTTAGCTGAAAAGGCCAAGGTTCCCCACTGCATTCAGGGCCATCACCAGTCATCCTGATCCATATCTTGCCGCTGGACCCAGATGGCTCTGGAGGAGACTGAGGTTGGTGACCACTGCAAGTCATGACATCTGTCAGGGTCCTCTTTGAAAACGAAGGACAAACAACAGGCAGCGCAACAGACGGAGTGCTGGGCCTAGAGTCAGGAAGCCCTGAAGTTCAAATCCAACTTAGATTCTTACTAATTGTGAGACCCTTGGCAAACCATTTCACCGTGTATGCCTTAGTTCCCTCAACTGAAAAATGGAGCTAATAATAGCACCTATCAACAAGAGATGCTGTGAGGATCAAATGTGGTAATGTTTGTAAAGTGCTTAGCACAGTGCCCAACACATAGTAGGTGCTGTATAAATGCTAGCTATTATTGACAACAAATGCTTGGTCATTCATTCATGCATTCGTTCATTGGGCACTTAACATGGAAGGCCTTGAACTATCAGTTGTCTTTTTGTACATGCGTGCGTCATCTTCCCACCTGGGCTATAAGTTCTTTGAGGTATCTTCAACACCATGAAGCACACACATAATGCCTTCCATATACCAGGGACTCCATAACTGCTGATTAAATGAGCAAGTACAGTTATCCCTTCCACATCACGACTTTCCCCATCACAGTTTTGATATATTGCATAAGAAATTCAATGGGAATTTGGGGGGGAGTTCTGCGGAAGCTGCAGACGGCACGCAGCGGCCAGCAGATGACACAGGAAAAGTTTCTATATATACACATACACATACATATTATATATACAATTATTATAATATTCTAGTATTATATATATAATTATATATAGTATGTATATATAATTGTATAATATCAACATATTTTATCTTTCAATGCCATAATAATTCAGACTTCTTCTCTGGTGCAAAGGGAGGGCCAAAGAATTTTATGTGGATTTTCCAGGTCGCAGAGGGGTTGGGAGAGGGCACCACACCCCTAACTGCTGCAATATAGAAGGGATAACGGTGTGGATGAGTGTGTCCTGGAAGCTATAGGGCATTAAGGAGGAAAGGTAAGGCTTAGAGAGAACCCACACAACCCATGGATGACACCAACAGTTTTTACAAAAGGGAAACTAAAGCAGTCTTGGGCTACACTAAGAGATAGAAAGCCCAGGACAAAGTAGGTGATATAAGTCCATTGGATTCTGCACTGATAAAGACACACCTGAAGGATTGTACTCAGTTCTGGACACTACATTTTAGGAAGGACAATGATTAGCCAGAGAATATCCAGGCAACCAGAGTGGTGAAGAATCTTAAAATCATGTCATATAAAGATCAGCTGAAGGAACTGGGGTTAAGGTTCAGGGGGACACAATAGATGTTTTCATGTCTTTGAAGGAGGAGAGATTGGATGTGTTCTATCTGGCCCCAAAGGGCAGAACTAGGAACAATGGGTGCATGTTTCAGAGGCAGATTTAGAGAGCATGTTAAGAGACTCTTCCCCTCCATTAGAGGTGGACAAAAGTGGAATGGAATCCCCCAGGAAATAATGGTTTCTTTCTCACCAGAGGTCTTCAGTCAAAGGCCGGAGGGCCACTTGGTGGGTCTGTTGTAGAAGGAATTCTTGGTGAGCTACAGATGGACTGGTTTGCCTTTGAGCTCTGAGGTACCTTCCCATTCTAAGATTCCTGTGAAAACTATGACAGTAAGGCATAAGCTATGGCAGCCCCTACTGAGAGCTGCAAAGTCAGTCAGTCAATAAGCATTTATTAAGCACCTATTATATATCAGGCACTGTGTTAAGTGCTGGGGATGCAAAAAAAAAAGGAAGAAGAAAATTCCCGTTCTCAAGAAACTCACAGTCTAATGGGAGAGACAATGAGCAAACAACTACATACCAACAGGATGTATACAGGGTAAATTGGAGATGATCAATAGAGGGAAGGCACTAAGAGAAAGGAGGACTGGAAAAGTCTTCTTGTAGAAGGTGGTATTTTATCTGGGACTTGAAAGAAGCCAGGATAGCCAAGAGAGAGAGGTGAAGAGGACATGAGGGACAGGCAGAGAAGATGCCTGGGACCAAGAGCCATCTAATATAGGCCATGGATAGACTGTGAATGAGTGTTGCCTAAGAATACGTGTGCAGGGGCAGCTAGGTGGTGCAGTGGATAGAGCACAGGCCCTGGATTCAGGAGGACCTGAGTTCAAATCCAGCCTCAGACACTTAACACTTACTGGCTGTGTGACCCTGGGCAAGTCACTTAACCCTCATTGCCCTGCACCCCCCCTAAAAAAAAAAAAGAAAAGAAAAAGAACACATGTGCACACACACACATGCACATACACACATACAACTCAGACAATAGTTAAGTGGAAACAGAAGATAGACAAACTGTGCTGTGTGACTCCTGTAGACAGATACACATATACATGGAACAGTGCTACTGTATAGATACACATACATGCATATACCCATACACACATGTGTATAGAGTATGCATACATATACATGCTGTGTGTGCATGTATGCACGCATGTTTGTGCATGTGTGTGTATAAGAATAGCCGCTTCCCAAGTAAGACTTAGGGAACTCGAAGGCTAAAGAGACAGTAGAATATCAATTTAGAAATTACCCCTTCAGGATCATGATGTTTGACTGATCATAGATTGCTTCTAAAAAGTTGGTAGCAAAGAACTCATGATGGAAAATGTTCTCCACATCCACAAAAAAGAACCGAGGATTCTGAATGCAGATTGAACCATGCTGTTTCTACTTTTGTTTCTGTCTTTTGTTTTTTGAGGGTTTTTTTCCCTTTTGCTCTGATTCTTCTTTCACAACATGACTGATGCAGAAATATGTTTAATGTTGTACATTTATAACGTATATCAGATTGCTTTCTGTTTTGGGGAGGGAAGGAAAGGAGGGAGAAAAATTTGAGACTAAAAATCTTATGAAAACAAATGTTGAAAACTATCTTTACACGTAACTGGAAAATAATAAAATACTTTTATGATTAAGAAAAAAAAAGTTGGTACCAATGGGAAAGTGCTATTTCCATTCTAAATTCTGTTTAGGGTTCGTTTCCTCTAAACCATACAGCGCTATATCTCCAAAAGTGAAGACAAACACTTTAATCATCATAACAGTAATGATAGCTACCATTTGTATAGTACCTACCATGTGCCAGGCACAGTGCTAAATGCTTTACAGTTATTATTTTATTTGATTCTCACAACACTCTTGGGAGGTAGGTGCTATTATTATCCCCATTTTACAGATAAGGAAACTGAGGCAAACCAAGGTTCAGTCACTTGCCCAGTATCACATAGCTAATGAATGTCTGAGGCTAGATTTGACCTCAGATTTTCCTGACTTCATCTAACTTACCCATAAAGGAGAATTCTAAAGAGGAAATGGAAGGAGAATAGTTCAGTACCAATCGAGCAAGAACAGCTAGGTGGCATGGTGGATAAAGCATCGGCCCTGGAGGACCTGAGTTCAAATCTGACTTCAGACATTTAACACTTACTAGCTGTGTGACCCTGGGCAAGTCACTTAACCCTCATTGTCCCAACAAAAAAAAAGAAAAAAAGAAAGAATATTCATCAAGCAGATATTATTGAATAACTATTCAACATTCAACAAACATTTATTAAAAACCATTTTTAGCGGGGGCAGCTGGATGGTACAGTAGATAGAGCACCGGCCCTGGATTCAGGAGGACCTGAGTTCAAATACTACCTCAGATACTTGACACTTACTAGCTATGTGACCCTGGGCAAGTCACTTAACCCTAATTGCCTCACCAAAAAACAAACAAACAAAAACATTTTTAGCAGGCACAGCACTAGATGCTAGTGATACAAAGACAAAAACTAAACAGTCTGCCTTAAATAGCTTGCTTTTTACTAGGGGAAGACAACACTCACATAGCAATTTTAATATAGATTATATACAAAGTAACTTGCTGGGAAAAGGGTAGAGGTACTTCCAAATAGGGGGTCAGAATAATCCTTATGTTCGAGTCAGTACCTGAACTGAGTCTTACTTTTTTTTTTTTTTGACAGGGGTGGGGGGTGTTGTGAGACAAGTGTTAAGTGTCTGAGACTGGATTTGAACTCGGGTCCTCCTGAATCCAGGGCCAGTGCTTTATCCACTGTGTCACCTAGCTGTCTCCCTGAGCTTAATCTTTAAGGAAGCTAGAAAATCTAAGAGGTAGAGGGAAGGAGGGAGTGCATCTCAGGTATCAGAGACAACCTATGTGAGAACATGGAAGTGGGATGATGGGATGCTGTATATGAGGAACACGAATGACTGCGCAATGGTGTACAAAGCAGTATGACCAAAAGGAGTTGGAATGTTCCACATGGAAGACTCCATTCTAGGGAAAGTTGGGAGTCACTGAGATAAATAATACCTACTCCTTGGTTCATATATGATAACACATGTACAGATGGAAGGAAATGTGTTGTGACTTTCATAGCACAAATGATGTAAGCTCTAGTTCAGGGATAGGATAAAGACTGCTAATAAGTTAGACTTCAGAGACATTTTAGCGATGATGTAGTCTCTTTTATTTTAAAGAGAAAGTACTTGATGCTTAGAGAGATGTAGTCACTTGCTGAGCTAATTAATGGTAGAGGTGCAACTAGAACACAAGATTCATCTTGCCATTGTAGCCCCCCAGTGCTGGACCTTCCAAACTGGATTTACAGAGACCTCATCCTGGAGGAGCTAAGCAACCCAGTTTTGGAACTCCCAGGGGAGTTGGGGCCATGTTCTCCTAGTTGGTGAGAGCCACTATATGCAGCTGACCCAGACCAACCATGCACATTTACATCTGCACGGATTCCATATACATAGCACCACTCCCCTCATTCCTCCCCCTTCCATCTTTTGCTCTGGGAACAGTAATCAAGTCAAACTATTGCTTCTGAAAGGAGCATGCCAATGGAGTATCCTATTGTTTCTCTCACCAGTCCTGTGACTTCTCACACCAAAACACCTTCTCTGATCACCCCTATCTTGGATGTGTCTCCTTCCTATGAAAATGTAAGCCCATGAAGGGCCAAGACTATCTCAACTTTTTATTTGTATCCCCAGTGCTTAGCGCAGAGACTGGCACCTAGAAAGTATTTAAATAAATGACTCTTCATCTCTGCGTTTGTTAATTTATCCATAGGCATCATATATTGGAAAGAGCAAAAGAGGTGAGATCAGAGGACCTGTGTTCAAATCCTGATTTTGCTACTAACAAGTTAAATGAGACCTTACACAAATCGCTCAGTTTCATCCTTTATAAAAAGAGGGTGTTGGACCCCATCTGGTTCCTAAGAGCTCTTCTATCTTTAAATCTTATGAATGTCTGCTTCCCTCTCCACCAGCCTCCAGCTGCTGCTCTTCCCTACTAATAAGACCTCTCACTCCAGAGTCTTCATTATTTCTAAGCCTTCAAGAAGCAGCACTTGACCGGGCATGTGACTTCTGTATCTAGTAGTCCACTCCTGCCCAAAAGTGGTCACTTAGATCAAAAAGGTCAGCTTGCAACTGGAGGAAGGAAACAGGGACTTGCCAAGAGGCAGGAAGGGCCCGACTAGTGAAGGCTGACCCCTTCTCCCCCTTTCCAGCCCCCCATCAGGAGCTGCTGGGAATTTCCCACTTCTAGGCACTTCCTGAAGGGTCTTATTAATCTTGGTCTTGTAAGGGCTGTGAGGGGATTTTTACAGGGCCCAGGAATTTGGAATGTCTCCCTCAGCTTTCCTTCTTCAGATTCCTTTATCCTCTGCATGCTCACTTCCTTCCCGCACCTCCTGCTAATACAACCCAGGTGGAATATCTCCTCACTGCTGTGTTGACAAAGAAAGAGAAAGCTGCCCAGAGTTTCCCCAGGACAGGACATTTCCGAGACTCTGTCCCTTCCATCCTCCTTCCCCTGGTTTGTGACTCAGGAACCGAGGACAAAAGCCAGGCCTGGCAGCTGCTCCAGCCATGGGCTCCAAAACAATGAGGCCACAATTCACGGCTTTGTGAGAGGAGAGAGGCAGGCAGGCAAAGCAAGGCAGGGCTGGGGGGCTGGAGCCAGATGTAGTTTTCACTAGTCCCTCTCAGAGGATAAGAAAACGCATTCCTCAGCCCCTTCCTAATGAGCCATCTCCAGCTTTGCCTCATCCCGATTGATGTCTCCTTCTATCCCCTCCCCCACGTAGCCTTTGAGAGGGGGTGATGGTGGTGAAGAAGAGTGCTGGTTAGCCAGCTGGCCCTCAGGAAGCCCAGTCAAGAGGGAAGAATGTTCTGCTGTGGAGTCGGGTGGGCAGGTCTGGCGCCTCTGGGGTGCAGATGGCCCGGGGCCCAGACGCTGGTCACTGCTTGCTAACTGTGACTGCCTGCCTATATCTGGGAAGCCTCTCACACCAGCTGTCTTCTAACAGGTCCTCCCACCTGCTACTCACCAGGAATAATAATCACAGATTCTGTGGTTTGGAAGAGACCTCTGAAGCCGTGCAGTCCAAGTTGGACTCGGACAAGAATCCCCTCTAAAATATACTCAGGGGGGCAGCTAGGTGGCGCAGTGGATAGAGCACCAGCCCTGGAGTCAGGAGGACCTGAGTTCAAATCCGACCTCAGACACTTAACAATTACTAGCTGTGTGACCCTGGGCAAGTCACTTTACCCCAATTGCCTCACAAAATAAATAAATAAATAAATAAATGAATGAATGGATGAATTAAACAAGTAAACAAACAAACAAATAAATAAATAAATAAAATATATACTCACCAAGGGTGACATCCAGAGTCTCCCTTTAGGTAGCTGGAAATTCTAAAACCTCCTGGCCGGGCGCAGCAGGACCTAACAGAATTCCAGGAGGAGAGATCAGTGGAGAACATGTCCAATGGCAGGTGTGATGACATCACTAGAAGACATAAGTAGTTCTGGAGTCTGAAATGTAGGCATTTCCCCACTCCATGCTTATGACTTGAATACATATGTTCCTCATGTCTCTGTCCCTGCACACGGGTTCTTTGGCCACATGTTTCTCCTTCACTACCTGTATCCCCTCCATGTGCACACCCTTCCCGCCTATAAGAATATGCCCCAGGATTTGGGGGAAAGATTCTATTGCTACTTTCCTTACTCTAGTAGGCCATCAAATGCCTTTCTTTCAACCAATTATAT
Organism: Dromiciops gliroides; assembly: GCF_019393635.1. NCBI lineage: Eukaryota > Metazoa > Chordata > Mammalia > Microbiotheria > Microbiotheriidae > Dromiciops > Dromiciops gliroides. The sequence goes on along the minus strand of NC_057864.1, from coordinate 436,857,936 downwards.
CCTTTCACTGAATAGTAATAGTAATAATAGCAATAGTAGCATTGCAGGGATTTTTGAGTTACAGTCCTTAAGTAGGTTTGAATTCATGTGTGAGTAAGGGAGTTGCCCCTGCTAAGCGCTAACTATAATTTCTGAATTTGCACTTTTCCCTTGTGAGTAACGCACAGTGAGTATCCATCCCTCAGGAATAAACAACAAGTCAACAAGCTTTTATTATTAGGATGTGCCTGGTGTGTGCTAAATTTTGGAAATATACACACAAGCAGAAAGAAATATAGTTCTTGCCCTCAAAAAGCTTCCATTCTAATTGGGGTAGACAGCACACGAGGAGCTGGGAAAGAAGGAGGGGGTACTCAAACTGGGGTCTGCTAGAGAAAAGTCGAAGAATCAGGAGCCAAGCTCAAGAAGAATGAAGGTATGGCTGGCCTGCCTTTCCTCAAAAGAAAAAGGAAAAAAGAAAGAAAGTCAAGGAGACTTGGTTCTTAGACTTGGGGAATGCCCGAAGGGGGAGGGGAGAAAGAGAGATATGATCTACCAGTTAATCTTTCTAAATTGGCTACTTTCATTGCAGCATCATTTCCATGCTCACCTTGGCCAAAAGCAGAAGCAATTGTAAACTTACAAGGATTGGTTCTTCACTAATCTGCCTAGGGCTGACCATGTCACGGGAGCCTATTAACCTTTTAACCCGTGTTCCATAGGTTTCAGATCAAACACATCTGTTTGACATTTGTAATCAAATAAAAATCTGGCCTAACCTCCCTTTCCAAACATCTCCCACCACGCAAATGTTTGAATCCAATCAAGCCAGTATAGACACCTAATTATAGTAAAACTGAAAAGATTAAGAGAGAGAATATTTTTCTCTAAGGTCCTTTACAGACACCTGGGAAGGACAAAAGGGGTGGGATCGGGTGGGGTGAGGGGAAGCCCTTCATTGAATAATCACATCCACTTCCTTGTCTCCCTACTCAACTGAAATGACTCTGCTAGGGCCCACTCTCCCATTTTTAGAAAGAATTAAAGTATCAACAGAATGGAGGAGTTCCCTTAGTTTTAATTCTAGGGTGGGCCAGCAGGAGGATAGGGTAGTGACTTGGTTACTTAATAAATGTTAACCCAGACTTCTATTTTCAGATAGTTTTTGCTTATTCAAGATTCTTAGGTTACTCAAAATTGTCTTGGGGCAGAGCATCATGGGAGATTGTACCATTTTGGTAGCTCCCTGTAGGCTACAAATGATTTGGATACAGATTCGTCTTCTTCCCCCTGCCTAGAAGGACTTTCCTGCTTTCCATTTAGCAAAAAATCCACTCATCTACTGGTCCAGTTTAAGGCCTACTACCTCTCCAAGAAGCCAGAACACCTTCCAGCCAACAAGCATCTCTCTCTCTCTCCTCTGAATTCCTCGATCCTGTCCTGTCAGAATCTTTAGAGATCTCGGAGAAACCCGGGATCCCTTCCAGCCTTCACATTCTCTGATCGGACTAAGATCACTTAATCCAATTCCCTTATTTTACAAGTGAGCAAACTGAGGTTCGTGGAAATTACTTAATTATATATTACTTTGTATAACTGTTTAGGGGGGCAGATAGAGCACTGAGCTTAGATTAAGGAAAATTTCTCTTCCTGAGTTCAAATCTGGCCTCAGACACTTACTTGCTAAATAACCTGGGGCAAGTCACTTAACCCTGTTTGCCTCAGTTTCCTCATATAATTTTTCTTATATAAAAATTTTATAAAAGTTATATATAATTTATAAATTTCTTTCTTTCTTTTTTTTTTTTTTTTTGCGGGGCAATGGGGGTTAAGTGACTTGCCCGGGGTCACACAGCCAGTAAGTATCAAGTGTCTGAGGCTGGTTTTGAACTCAGGTACTCCTGAATCCAGGGCTAGTGCTTTATCCACTGCGCCACCTAGCCGCCCCCTATAAATTTATTTCTAAATACATAAATTTTCATATATAGAGAGAGATTTGGAATTAAGTATAGTGAGCTGGAGAAGGAAATGGCAAACCATTCCATTATCTTTTTTTTTTTTTTTGGTGAGGCAATTAAGGTTGTAATAGGTAGTAAGTATCAAGTGTCTGAGATCAGATTTGAACTCAGGTCCTCCTGACTCCAGGGCTGTTGTTCTATCCACTAGGCTACCCAGCTGCATCCCCCCCACCCCATTCCAGTATCTTTGCCAAAAACAAAAAAAACCCAAATGGGGTCACAGAGAGAGCAGACACAACTGAAATGACTAGTTGACAACAACAACTACTTAGTAAAGTATTTGGAGACAGAAGAACTTGATCTAAACCTGAGTCTGTGGGATTTGGGGCCACTCACTTACCTTTTATAACCCTCAGTTTCCTCATTTGTAAAAAGAGGGTTTTGAACTAAAGTCTCTTTCAGCTTTAAAATACTTCTGTATCATCCACAGGGCTTGGCACAATCCTGAACACTAAACACATTTAGGCACTAAATAAAAATTGAGTTGAAAGCTTGCTCATAACATCCATCCACAAGAAAGACGTAAGACAGGAAACAGAAAGCTATATCCAAGAACCACTGAGTTCTGAGCTATCTCCAAAAGTATTGGGGAGATTCCTGAATGTGGTGAGACAAAAGTCATACTCCAGGAAAATTTCTTGGAAAAATTAAATTTTGAAAAAGAGAAGGGCCTCATTGCAAAGAATGGAGAGGGGGAAGTTCTAGGTATGGAGAATGGCCAATGTGTAGGTTCAATAATAATTATAGAAATTGCTTAGCTTGTTATGAAAAACTTCACTGAATGTCAGTTTCTGTTCCTTCCCTGTAAATAAATTCATTTTCATTTCTTAAATCACCTCTCTCACTTGTTTCTTGCTCAGGTGTTATTCTTTCCCACATCTTTAACACTGACACTCATTGGTTAGTTAACAAGTAAATAAAAATAAAATGAAAAACAAAACAAAATTTTTTAAATCCCACAAAAAATACATATGGAGTATCCTGGGGATGGAACAGTGTACTAAGTGTTAGGCACCATCCCTGGTCACAAGGAGCTTATGCCCTATTAGTGCACATCCCCCTTTTATGTTGTATCTAGTTTTGTAAATTAGGGATTAGATCTGTGATTTCATGTTGTTTTTCAGTCATTTCAATCCTGTCCGACTCTCATGACCCCATTTGGGGTTTTCTCGCCAAGATACTGGAGTGGTTTGCCATTTCCTTCTCCAGTTCATTTTACAGATGAGGAAACAGACAAACAGGTTAAGTGACTTGCCCAGGGTCACAGAACTGGTAAGTGTCTGAGGCTAGATTTTAACTCAGGAAGATGTCTTCCTGATTAGAGGCCTGGCACTCTATCTGCTGAGCCACCTAGCAATTGGAAGATGAAATATCTAGTTTGAGCAATAGCAAGAAAGCCAGTGTCACTGGATGGATGAGTGAATGGAAAGAGGGTAAAGTGTAAGGAGACTAGAAAGGTAGGAAAAGGAAAACCAATAAAGAAGGAAGGAAAAGTCAAGAGAAGGTAGAACCTCCTAAGAAGTCATGGGTTCTAGTGAAAAGAGCATTGACTCAGGGCGGCTAGGTGGCGTAATGGATAAAGCATCAGCTCTGGATTCCATCAACCCTTCTGTTAGGGGGTGGGCAGCATGCTGCATCATCAGTCTTTATTGAATCATGCATTGATCACAGTTCTTAAGTCTTCCAAAGATGTTCATTTTACTCAGCATCAGCTCATACAGTCTTCCTAGGTTTCTCTGAAAAAGTTACTTGTGCCGTCACTCTCAGCACATCAGTATTCCTGTTGGGCTTCCAACAGATACAAACAGCTAGTGAAGTGGAATCATAGCCTGTGGATTAGAAAGAACCTTAGGGATCACCTAGTGTATAAAGAAAATAAGACCCAGGAAAGTAGAACAACTTCTCCAGGACCACACAAGCAGTAGGACACAGTCCCCACCATGATGGAGCTTACAGTCTAATATAATAGGTAGGGGGGCGGTGATTCACACACAAATAACTGCAATGTAAAATGATATGTAAGTGCATAAGAGAAGTGCAAGTGAGAAGCTGTGAGATCTGAAAGGGACAAGGCCATTTTCTAACAGGGAAGGCTTCCTGGAGGAGGTGACATTCAAGTTAGACCTTCTAGTTTGGGTAAGAATTTAGCAGGTGGAAGGAAAGGCCATTCCAGCTATAGGAAACAATGTGACCAAAGGCACAGGTGAGCAAATGCCAGGGGGGTAGGGGGGTGTGGGAGGGTGGCATATAGGATATGTAGTAAGTAGAAAATTGGGCTGCAATGTAGAGTGCAAGAAGGTAAATAGTAGATGAGACTGGAGAAGCCAGATTGTGACTCCCTAGTTAATAGGGAGCCATTGACAGTTGTTTTTTTCTATTGCAATATAGTTATGAAAATATATAAAAACATCTGCAGATCCCAGGCTGTTGATTCTGAGGTTCTCCTGGGAAAGACAAACAAGCCATGGTCTTCTGACAGTCCCATGTCAAAGCCACAGCTGGCAAATCCTGCCCTGTAGCTGCCACACACTGGAGGGAATGACCTGCTTTTCTGGGTGAAGGTCATGCGTGACTTTCAAAGGACACATAAGGCCCATGTCAGTGGCTGAGCCCTCCCTAAGCTCGGTGAGCCCCCAGAATCTGCTGAGAACAGTGACAAGGGCTTCACTGGTAGAACAGGCTGGTTGTCACCCATTTCTTCCATTGACAATTTTTTTTTTTTTTTTGCTGGGCAATGGGGGTTAAGTGACTTGCCCAGGGTCACACAGCTAGTAAGTGTTAGGTGTCTGAGGCCGGATTTGAACTCAGGTACTCCTGAATCCAGGGCCAGTGCTTTATCCACCGTGCCACCTAGCTGCCCCCCATTGACAATTTTTAACCAAAGTCACATCACTCAGTTGGCCAAGTTGTTGTTGTTGTTTTGAGTACCTCCTATGCACCCAGCACTATGCCATGCTAAGTGTTAGAGACATAAAGAAAGGAAAAAGGCAGTCCCTACTCTTAAGGTGCTCATAAACTAATGGCGGAGACCTACAAACAACAATGTATAGAGGGGATAATGAGGACCAGAAGCGAGTGGTAGCAATCTGGATAGAGAGGAGGGGATAATAGGAGAAATATTGTATAGTTAGAAGCATACGGAGGCTCATAGACTGAGCCAGCTCAGTGGCACAGTAGATAGGGAGCCAGACCTGGAATCAGGAGGACTTGAGTTCAAACCTGGCCCCAGATACTTACTAGTTGTGTGATCCTGGGCAAGCCTGCCTCAGTTTCCAAATCTGTAAAAGAAGGATAATAACAGCACCTCCCTCCCAAGGTTGTTATAAGGATCAAATGAGATAACATTTGTAAAGTGCTTAGCACATAGTAGGCAATAAATAAATGCTTGTATCTTTCCTTCCTAGAACTGGAAGGAAACTTAGAGGTCGTCTATTCTAACTCTTGTTTTACAGACGAGGAAACCAAGGTCTGGAAATCCCGAAGTCCCTGGTGGTTAGTTGTATGAGAGGTGAGATAGAGAGTGGGAAGATAATGTCAAGGTTTTGAACAAGGGAGACTTAGTGAAGGGTGTCCATTGGTGATCTGGTCATTAGAGTTTAGAGACCAATAGTTGTTAGTGCAACCTCTCCGTTTTTTGAAGGATGAAACTGAGGTCACAAAAGGGGAAATCACTTGCCTAAATACCACAACACAGCTAGTTAGCGGCAGGGCCAGGTCTAAAATGAAGACCGCCAAATTCCTTATCCAGGGAAGGAATCTTTCCACTACGCCCTGCTGCCGATGCTTCTGCCAGGTTTAGTCATTCATGCCACAGCCTGTCCATAGATTCTTCTAACTTCCTAGCACATCCAGTCATCCCATTTCATCCCATCCCTAAGAGCTCCTGCTTCCTTTGGTTTAAAATATCGGTTTGGCCTGCCATTCCAGGGAGCAGGTCCGTGTCCAAGGCAGGCTAAAATTGAATGAACTTAGCCAACTCTCTTTTTTACCAATCCCTTTCCAGAATCCAAGCACACAAACATGTCCTACATTCCAGCATTCTCTCGTGACCCTATTCCAAAGAAGTGATAAGATTTCCCTAACATTCTTCCCAGACAACTCACTCCTCAAATATTTCCTGAGCACCTACTAGGTGTAAGGTGCTCAGAGTGGTTCAAAAAAGCATAAGACACAGGCTCCTGCCTTCCTTATTCAGCTAATGAGTCAAGGTCAACTGCTTTAATGTGCAAGGCAAGATATTGCAGGAATCAAACTGGAGTGGGGTAGTATTGCCACATAGCTAATCTGGGCACCCCTCTTCTAGATAGGATTTGTGTAGAGAATGGATGCTACCAGAAGATCCCTCCTTGCTATCCAGTGGCATGTTAAACTAACAGAGATAGAAGGATCATTTTAAAGAATAGTCTAAAGCATAGCTTCAAACCCAAGGGTAGACCTATGGACTGGAGGAACTTGACAGCCACAGATCAACCAGCCTGGCAATCAGAAATTAAAGGCAAATTAAAGGGCAGCTATGCGTTGCAGTGGATAGAGTCCTGAACTTGGAACTAGGAAGATTCATCTTCCTAAGTTCAAATCTGACCTCAGGGGGGCAGCTAGGTGGTACAGTGAATAAAGTACCAGTCCTGGATTCAGGAGGACCTAAGTTCAAATCTGACCTCAGAAACTTGACACTTACTAGCTGTGTGACCCTGGGCAAGTCACTTAACCTTGTTTGCCTCAGTTCCTCACTTGTCAAATGAGCTGGAGAAGGAAATGGCAAACCACCTTCCAAAATGGGGGTCGCAGAGAGTGGGACACAATTGAACAACAACAGTGGGAATGGGGGCGGGGTGCCTCAGGGAAAGGTATGATATCAATGAAATGTTTAAGAGAGAAGGTAGAAGAGAAGGCTCTATGCAGCCTTAGAGCAGGAAAGATCATCACCCAGAGATAGTCTTTTTGTATATGCAGAGAGAGAAGAACAGCTGGCCACCTCAGAAAGGAAAAGCAAGCATACGGAGATAGTAATCTATGGTCAGCAGCAATATCTTCTGACCCTGAGGACAAAGTTCTATTTATTTTTATAAGAAATTAGAAAACAGCAGCAAGTCTATAGAGAGGGCTTTTAGGGAGCAAAGGGAATAGGGTCTGGGGAACTCAGAGAATAGGATGGGGTAGAGGAAAGCGAGCTAAAAAATAGGCTCGGTTCTGTCTGATCAAAGACAAACAAAGATGGGCTGTTCTCTCCCCAGTCCCAGAGTTGTTTATCTGCAAACAAGATTGCTTTTACTGGCCATCTGCCATGCTTCTGCCTTATAGCCTACAGAAGCTGATCTGTGTAACTAAGCTTCTCTTCCCATCCCCCACCGTGCTTGTTCCCAATCTCTGGCTACCACCAGAATCATCATGGGATGGAGGGAGGCACCAGGGACATCACGCTCTCCTGCTTCTCCATCTCTACAAATGTCATTAATGTACATGCAAAAGCTTGTTTAGGCTAATATTAAAAACATTGTGGTGGATGGTGGTAAGGGAGGGCAATCCCCAGCTTTTTGGCCTTGGAAACTACGGGGAATATTCTGGATAATTGAGTGGATAACATCTAATAAATGCTTGTTGACTTAACCTGTTTATCGTTAAGCTTGGGGCCACTAAAAGGACTCTTTAATGAGATCCAGAGTCACTCTTAAGAGATTGATTTAGCAATCCACAGAGGAAATACCAAGTGGATGAAGAAAGCATATCAGCCTTGAGTTGGGTGCCCACTGAGTTAGCCAATTAGTACATATATCAACTTCAGTTGAGAAATGTGGATAAGAATTGGGCTCCAAATGAAATAAGAGGAGGAGATTCTGCTGAATCATACTTGAGAAATTGTGTAGTATCTCACCCCAGGATGATCCCTGAAACAAAAACCCACTTTACACACACACACACACACACACACACACACACACACACACACACACACACACACACACACACACACCAGTGTTATCTTGCCGATGCTGTATGACCTCAAATAAGGCAGCTCAAACAATCTCAGAAAAATAAAAATTACAGGTGACTCCCAAAGCTTAACAGAATGATGCATGGAGGGCCTAAATAGTCTACAGCACATTACCTGCGCTAAAATGCACAGAAAGTAGCCTATGAGATATCATCTAGGGTCTACATGAATGGAAAAGGAAATGAAAAAGTTAGGTAGGGAGGATGTCAATAATATCACCAGCCTGTATGGTCCATTGGTGTTTCCCAAATACCAAAGTCACCACAGGGAAGCCTCTAGCACATTAGACAGATTTGCTAAGGAGAATTTGTGAGAAAGCAGAGATAAAGCTTTCTTATATGTGTATGGGATTCATTTGTTACCAGGGAAAAAAATAAATCTTCAAGATCATGGAACCAGAAAAGTATCAGGTACATATGAGACTCTGGTCTTTAAATTAAAACTATATATGTATACACATATATGTATATATGTATGCATATGTATATAAATGTATATAATATAAACATATAATTATATATATGTATATATATCAAGACATTTTGTTTTGACTCTGAAGACCCTTTCTAACAAACACTTCAACAGATCCTGGGGCAAAAAGAAAGAATGTCTCTTCTATCTTTGACAGTATAACCCAACACTGACCTTTGTATTTTACCAGAATTCTTTTGCTTTTTGATGCTGGCTACATTTATATTATTGTAGACTTTGCAAATATTGCTCTTTTAGCCTTGTTTTCTTTACCATGCATCGCTTCCTACAAGCCTTCTCATATTTCTCTGAGTGCCTCATATTTGTTGGCTTTTTTTAAAGGCCCCAAAACATTCCATTACATTCATACATATGGCTTGTTCAGTCATTCCTCAGTCATCGGACACATATTTTGTTTCTAGTTTTTTGTCATCACAAATAATCCTCTGTTCTTTTTCTTTTTTTAAAATTTTAAACACTAAATGGAAGGCCACTACCTCCTCCCCTTCCCCAATCCAGCTCCAGGGAGCTGATTCTCGAAGAGTACCGCCTACCCTGCCCCCCAGATCCTCCCTCCTCCAGTTTGACAGAGATGATTTTTAAATCAGCTCAGCAAGACCTGAAACTAGGAAGGTTTCACCTGAATCAAACCCAACCTGGAGCTCACGGAATGAATTGGATTCTCATTTTGGGGAAACAGAGGTTCCAAGACACTCACTTGGCACAAATTAACTGCTGGGGGCGGGGCCGGATAGTGTAAGCATTCATTAAGTAACTACTCAGGGCCGAGTGCTTTACATGTATTATTTCATTTATTCATCACAATAGCCCTAGGAAGCAGGTGCTGTTTGTTATGATCTCCATTTTACAATTAAGGAAACTAAGACAAACAGGTCGATTGACAAGGTCACACAGTAAGTATCTGAGGTCAGATCTGAACTCAGGTCTTTCTGATTCTAGGCCCAGTACTCCTCTATTTGCTGGGCCACCTCAAGCAGTGGATAGAAGGTAGAAGAAGGTGCTCATATTATCTGGATACCTGGAAGCTTCCTGTTTTAGCAAATTACCCTTGTTAACTAGTTGTTGTTTCTCTGCTGCAGGACTGCAAGGGCTAAGGGTACCCTCTAAATCTGGCATCCTTTTATATCCATACACTGGCATTAAGCCCCAGTCATACCACCCTAGTTCTGAGTTCAGTTCAACAGATTGAAGAGCCTGTGATTATCCAGACCCCAGAGAAGGCCACGATTAGGCCCGGTCTTTTGCAAAGGTAGCCAGCCCCCTGAATCAACTTCATGGTTATATGGCGAGGGTACCAAAGTTTCCTATTTATCTAGACTTAAGCTAATTAGTAGTTAGCAACAGAGTCTTCCAAGTAATTAGGACAAACCATAGATCATAATATTGTTGTTATTGTTGTTTGTCCTCTGTTCTTGAAGAGGAACGTGACATAAGGAGGTGATGTCATGTCTTGCAGTGAATTGGATTTAAGTGAGAGAAAGTTGTGCAAAGTCACCAACCTCACTCTTTTCTCCAGAGCCATTTGGGTCCAATGGTGAGATATACCTCAGGATGACTGGAGATGGCTTTGGATAAGTGGGATAAGTGACTTGCCCAGGGCCACACAGCTAGTAAGTGTTTGAGGTGAGATTCGAATTCAGGTCCTCCTGACTTCAGAGCCAGTGTTCTATCTGCTGTGCCACCTAACTGATCTAACTATTGTTAGAGCTAGAAGGTACCTTCAAGGTCATTCAGTGCAATCTCCTCATCTGATATATACCCAAACCAAGACCTAGATTGTAACTAGTTTGAGGTCTAACACATCTAGAATTCAAGCCCAGGTCCTCCAGGTGCAAATTTGTGACTTAAGGAGGATGGAAAGACTTCCCTCTTCTCAGAGATCAGTCCCATTGAAGGCTGAAATGTCGTTAGCCCTTACTTCCCCTTCATTAAGTATCATCCCTATCCTCTTCAAAAAATAGAATTATTCTTGGAAAGGAGGGACATAGTAAGTTTCCAACAGTTCAATACGAATGAGCTTATCAAGATTTGCCCCCGTCCAGCACACAGCAGATATGAACCCCGCCACATTCTAATGGGCTGGCTGGGAATACTTGCAGCAGGCCTGCCTAGTAGGAGGCGTATTCTCAGATTTATTATTATTTTTTTTTAATGATCATTTGAAGTTGTTGTTCAGCGAGGCTATTTTGAGCCTCGGGTCAGGCTGAGGCGATGTCCTCTAGTGATTCAAGGGCCCATTGATTTTTTTTTTCTTTTGCATTTTTTCTCTAGGTTGTAATTGACAGCTAAAAAATATTTTCTCCCTCATTGAAATTCTTACCAACTGGACCAGATGTTTCACTCTGACTGCTATAATGTTGTGTTAAACTGCCATTGGAATTTAATCTAGTATTACTGCTGAAGGTTAGGGGGCATGGCGTTGGAGTGTAAGGAGGGAACTGCAAAGACAAGCTTTGCCTGCTTCATTCACAGTGTTGTCAAAGGTTGGTCTTGGTGAGCATGTACACTCTGCTTTGGAGAGGTGGCTCCTCTTGTGTGAAGTTAGGTGTGAAAGTAGAAGAAGCCTGGAACCAAAAATCCTGTTGAAAATTATCTTTACATGTAACTAGAAAATAATAAAATACTTTTATGATAAAAAAAGAAAAAAAGAAATAAGCCTTCAAATATGGGGAGTGGGGAAGAAAGCAGAATAAACACTGGACTTGGAATCACAAGGGCCCTGGGTTCAAATCCTGACCGAAACATTTACTGTGTGACCCTAGTCATCACCCTGCCCCCCACCACCGTCTAGGTTTCATCATCCATAAAATAAGGATGTTAACATTTACAATGCTGTTTGGTACTGTTTGGTAAACTTTAAAGTATTTATTGAGCACCTGCTATATACTAGGCACTGGGATACAAAGAAAGACAAAACCCAAAATGACCCCTATTCTCAAGGATCTTCTTCCTAATGAGGAAGATGACATGTCAACAACTATGAACATAAGTTGGGATATGAAGATGAGGCTTGGTAGCTGCATCCAGGATCACGATGAATGGAGAAGGATGGAAAAGAAGCCAACTATCTGCCCCTCAGAAAAAAGGTAGATCCCCTACAGGGATCAAGGATGGGAAGGGCAGGCCCCTTTCCAGTGACTATCCATGAAGAAACCCTGTCCCTGGCTGAGATGTTCAGAGATTATGGGCCCTGAATTGAGAGGGTTCCTCCCTACCCTTACAGTCACCAAATGAGCTAGACAAATAGGGCAGTCCTAGGAAAATTAGGCAGTTTTCAGCCCCACCCTATCCTTCTTGCCATTGTCCACAGCCTCCTCCAGAACTCTCTTCTCTCTTCTTCCTCCAAGACAAAAAACTCTTCTGTTGAGACTCAGTTCAATAAATAGGCAATTAGGTGCTAAACAAGGTGCCTTATGCCTGGACATACCAGGTAGCCCAGGGATCCAGAGACAGATGTGGTGAGGATCTCAATCCCATAGAATTTATAATCGAATGGAGGGTGAGGAGAGGATGGAGGGATAATGTGATATCCCCTCACCTCTGGACTTCAGTTTCCTCATCTATGAAATTGTGTGTGTGTGTGTGGGGGAATGGTGAACTAGATTCTTTCTAAGGTCCTCCTAGCTCTGGACCCTACTCTCCTATGAGCGTCTATTCAAAGATAGAGTGTAATAAGTGCAAGGACTATGCTATGAGAAATATGAAGATGGAGTGATTGCTTTCAGCTGCTGCAATAGTGTGCTAGTAAATATTTAGCAACTGGCTCTCCAAAAAAATGTACATAGGATATGCTTTTTATTTTTATTTTTTAGGCAATCAGGGTTAAATGACTTGCCTAGGGTCACACAGCTAGTAAGTATCTGAGGCTGGATTTGAACTCAAGTACACCTGACTCCAGGATCCATCCAGCAGATAGAACACCAGTGCTGGTGCCTTATCCACTGTACCTCAGTACCACCCACCCATCAAAGATGTACATAGGACACACTTTTCAGTTTCGTCTGCATTCCTACCATTTTCTCCATCACTTTCTTAAACCTAAACAACTTAAAAACAGTAAATCTAGTCTTGGTTCGCAGTGCCAGCTGACTTCTGAGGTGTAAATGCTCACACTTAAAGCTTAACAACCAGCTCTCAGGATCCAGTCCAAGGCAGCTGTAGTGCACCACTGGAAGCAGGTCAATGGAGACTTCATGGAGAAGTTAATGCTTGAATTAGTCTGTGAAAGAAGGAAGGAACCTCAATAGACCGAGATGGGGGATCAAAGGAGGTGAATCCATCCTAGACCCAAGGAAAGTTATGAGGAGAGCTGGCTGGGTGAGAACAGGGTGTCCAGCTTACTTAGGCAGAACAGAGAAAATGAAGCGAGGTAGTCTAGGAAAGGGCTGGAGTTGAGACTGGAGAACCAACAAGGGCTTTTGAAGAGAGGAGTGCATTAGAAGAATGCATTAAAAATAACATACCAGGGGCAGCTAGGTGGCACAGTGGATAAAGCACCTGCCCTGGATTCAGGAGGACCTGAGTTCAAATCCAGCCTCAGACACTTGACACTAGCTGTGTGACCCTGGGCAAGTCACTTAACCCTCATTACCTCACCAAAAAAAGAAAAAATAATAACACACCAGCAGCAATGGGGAAGATGGATAGGACAGGACAAAGACCTGGTTAGGAACCTACTTAAAATAGTCCAGATAAGAGGGAAGGAAGCTGAAGGGGGTTGTAAAAAGAACATACGGATGTGATTGATATTGCGGAGATGTTAGTTAACTGATCTCATGTGTAGAGTACGGACATGAGGGAAACAGAGGAGCCAAAGATGACTCAGGTTTTTGAGGTTTTGAGTGAACAGGAGACGGGATTACTAAGAAGTTGGGAAGTTGGGAAGTTGGGGTTGGGGAGGGGGTTAGGAATTATTATTTTTTTTTCAGTCATGTTGAGTTTGAAGTTCCAAAGGGACATCCCAAGGGGATTTTTCAGCAGGAATTTAGAAAGGATTTTATAAACCTATTTACCCTGATGTATAAATTATTTCATGTGACCCCTCCTGAGGAATTTGCTCTTTCACAGAGGATAAAACTCCTATTTTGCTAAAGCCAAAGAAATGAAGCTCTAATGAGGGAATTTTAGGAACTGGCCAACCAGCTCCTGAGAGGGATAATTTCAATTAAGGGGATTTCATGAAGATTGGGAAAACACACCACATGGATGGCTGCTTATTTTGCCACTGACTGGTCTACTGTGAAGCCCTTCCTTGTTGACCCTTGGGTCACGCAGAGAGACTTTGCAAAGGGGTGGGGGTGAATGGAGAACAGGCAAGAAGTGACCAGGCTCGGATTCCTCTACATTTCAGAACAAGAGGAAGATCTCAGAAACTCTAGGGCCCTGTTTTATGCTTCTCTTGCACCAGGAATAGTTTTGTTTTTGCATCTAGATGGGTATGAGAATTCTCACATTCCCTTAGTCCTTTCCCCATATTCGCAGAATCACAGACTCTTGTTTTGTTTTGTTTTTTTGTTTTTTGTAGGGCAATGAGGGTTAAGTGACTTGCCCAGGGTCACACAGCTAGAGAATCACAGACTCTTGAAGGGATCTCAAAGGCTATTTCATTCAGGCTGACCATGGACAAGAGCCTTCTACAAGAAATATCCCCCAGGAGGTGGTCACCTGACTTATGCTTGAAGACCTCTTGAGGCAACACTTTGCACAGCTCTGTTAGGAAATGTTCCCCTGCACTAGGTGTCTTTACATAGTTTAGCTCTACTTCTGATTTCTCCTTGCTCTTTTTGTCTGTCTCACCTGTTTCAAGCCAGAGCATGCACCTGGTCATTCCTGAGCAAGGAGCAAGATTGGGTGTAACTTTGGATCCCAGTTCCTTTGTGTCCTTTACACTTGAAAGATTTGTAGTCATATCACCTAACTCTGCCCAGTTACAACTTGTATGACTTTAGGAAAGTAAGTTAGCCTGCAAAAACCTCAGTTTCCTAATCTGTAAATTAAGGCAGATGAATTACCATGTTCCTGCTAGCTCTAAAATCTCTGTATGACTCAAAGAATTGGGCCTAGCACAGGTTCACGGCTTCCTTGCTTTACATTATGGGAGTGAGACTCACTCCTACAACAGGACCAAGTAAGAATTCAGGGATGGACAACCTGGGGTCAACCTCATAGCCCAAATAACTGAAATTCTGGGAATTAAGAAAAGGAGGCTTTTGATGATTATTTCCTAAAGGTAGGCCTCAAATGAATCAAACCATGCTGGTGGACCCTCTACTCTGTCCTCCCTGCTACCATATACATATATTACTGAATAATTTAGTTCTTTTTTTTTTTGTGGGGCAATGGGGGTTAAGTGACTTGCCCAGGGTCACACAGCCAATAAGTGTCAAGTGTCTGAGGCTGGATTTGAACTCAGGAACTCCTGAATCCAGGGCCAGTGCTTTATCCACTGAGCCACCTAGCCGCCCCCTGAATCATTTAGTTCTAAAGCAAACCAGGTTCCAATGAATTGATATTCAACATTAAACAGCATTAAAGGGGGAAAAATAAGTCACAGCTTCTAGGGTACTTTCTATTTCTTCTGCAGCAAATCAAAAGTCTTTAAAATGGAATGCTAAAACTGGAGCTGTCAGGGACCTTATTTAATGCAATTCTTTTTTTCACTATTTTTTTTTCTTTTCTTTTTGAACATTTTAAAAAAATAAACTAAGACCTAGGGGCAGCTAGGTGGAACAATGGATAGAGCAACAGCCCTGGATTCAGGAGGACCTGAGTTCAAATCCGACCTTAGACACTTGACACTTACTAGCTGTGTGACCCTGGGCAAGTCACTTAACCCTCATTGCCACCCCCCTCCCCAAAAAAAAACAACAACAAAAAATAAGCTAAGACCCACTCCTCCACATATATCCAGTAGAACACAGAGGGCTGTGAACAAAATGGCTAATCTCTGCACTGTACAGCTTGCTTTTCTTTTTAAGTATATAATAAATTAACACTGTAACTGTCAAAGCTATCCTGCTTCTCTGTGGTTTCTTCTGGTCTTTCTTTTGTTCTCTGCATTTCAAAAACATGTGTTAGTAGTCCTCTTTTCTTTCTTTCCTTCTTTCTCTCCCTTCTTCCATTCTTCCTTCCTTCCCTCTTCTTTTTTTCTTCCTTTCCTTCCTTCCTTTGTTCCCTCCCTCTTCCTTTCCTCTCTGCCTCTCTTTGTCCCTTTCTTTTTTCTTCTTTCCTTCCTTCCCTCTTTCCTTCCTCCCTTTCTTTCCCTTCCTTCCTTCCTCTCTGTCTCTCTTTGTCCCTTTCTTTTTTCTTCCTTCCTTCCTTCCCTCTTCATTTCCTCCCTTCCTTCCTTTCTTTCCTTTCCTTCCTTCCTTTCTTTTTTCCCCAGAAACTCTATCTCTAGCTCCACTCTTCTCCCCACCCCACTTCTATTTTATAGTTGAGGATAATGAGGCCCAGACAAGTGAATTGCCATGATCAGAGAACCAGTTTGTGATAAGGTAAAGAATGGAACCAGGTGTCTTGTATCCCCAGGTTTTTGTTGTTTGTTGGTTACTGTATCAGTTCAAGGTCTGGTTTTCTATCCCTCTTTGGTCAGTCTGACAGTCAACCCTAGACCAATGAGCATTTATTAAGCACTTCCTATAAGCTAGGCACAGTGCTAAACACTGAGAACACAAAGGCAAAAACACGTTCCCTGCCCTCAAGGATGCTCCACATAAGTATGTACATGCATGACATGGACCATGCGAATACTATGTATGATACAAATGACATAAATATAACATTTTCTATAAATATGGTAACATTTTCTATATAAATACCATGTATAACAGACCATGTAAATACCATGTATGACACAGCCCATGTAAATATCATACATGCTCCTCCTCACCCTGCTGTTTTTCATGTAGGCTTCTTTCTGCCCTTGGCATCCCCCCCTCAAAAGCACTAGCAGGAAAGGAAAGAGGAGAGGTCCCCTTTGGTCCCTCCTGCTTTCATTTCAAAGGCTAATCGTGAGGCACTTGGAAAAGACACTCCCCTCCTCTCCCACAGGTAAATATCGTGCATGACATAGACTGTGCAAATACCATGTAAATATCACATATGACACAGACTGTGTAAATATTGTGCATGACATAAACCATGTAAATTCTGCGTAAATGGTGTGCATGACACGGATAGTATAAATACCATGTAAATACCATGCATGACATGGACCATACAAATATCATGCATGCTACACAGACTGAAAATATCCCATGTGACATAGACCTGTAGATGCCATGCATGGCATAGGCCTGTAAACATCACACATGACATAGACACTCTCATCAACAGGAGGGGACTAGTCTAGCCTTGTACACATGATGAAAGTGAAGCACCAGAGAGGTTACTCTAAATAGTGCCTACTTGGGGCAGCTAGGTGGTGCCGTGGATAGAGCACCGGCCCCGGATTCAGGAGGACCTGAGTTCAAATCCAGCCTCAGACACTTGACACTTACTAGCTGTGTGACCCTGGGCAAGTCACTTAACCCCCAATACCCCACCCCCAAAAAATAGCGCCTACTGTATGCCAGGAATTCTGCTAAGACTTCATATACATTATCTCATTTGTAATTCACAAAAGCCCTGGGAGGTAAGTACTGTTATTATCCCCATTTTACGTATGAGGAACCTGAGGCCAACAGAAGTTAAATGACTTGTTTAGGATCACACAGCTGAAGTCAAGTTCCAATTGGAACTGAGATCTTCCTGACTCCAGGCCCTGTACTTATCCACTCTACCACCCAGCTACCCCATTTGTTCACTTCCACAAAGCAGGTAAATAAAAGAATCTAAGTCTCCTTATTCTTAATCTAGGAGAAACTGATTGCCCAGCCTTCTCTCAATTACAGATTATTATGGAGAAATTACAGGTATTACAGAGAAATCCCTGCCTGCAAAAACCCAAAAGAGGATGGTCCATTAGATTCTACTTGTGGGACCGCTAACTGAGGCACCCCATTTCCTGAGCTCCTCCTCACCTTGCTGTTGTGTCTAGTATCTGTAGGTTTCTTTCTGCCCTTGGGCAGGAAAGGAAAGAGGAGAGGTCCCCTTTGGTCCCTGGTGCTTTCATTTCAAAGGCTAATTGTGAGACACCTGGAAAAGAAACTCCCCTCCTCTCCCACACCCCACGCCCCCCGGTAAAGACTAAACAATTCGATCAACATCATAGGGAGTCAGACAAACTGGATCAACACGCTAACAAGGAAAGCTGAGATTAGGGAGGTACAAGCAAAGAAAACCAGAGGCTTTATCTCTGAAAGTCAACTTGACAAAAGATCATTTGGTCCCATACAAAGAGTAACCTCTAAGCCCTCCCTTTAGGGACCTGCAGGCCAGGGAGAAAGAGACCACCCAGCAAGCCAGGGCCACCACTGGTGCAGGCACTAGGAAGGTCCAGACCCCAGGCATAGCCAGTTCAGATGGTCTGCCTTCTTCGGTTGCTTGGATTTTTTTCTACAACTGTCATGTGTTCAAATCTCTCCCTAGTTTCCACCACTCAAAACAAATTCCCTTCCCCCTAATAGCCAAGCATCCGAAAACAGCATAGAGGGTGTGGTGAGGGCACTGTGGACTGGAAGTCAGACATAGGGCCCCTCTGGGGGCTCCCAGTGAGCTCTTGGTCAGAGAGGTGTTGAGAGAAGATGAGGAGAGGTAAAAAGGCACCACGCTTCCCCCACTCCTTTCCCTCCACATCCCCTCGGCCCACCCCCAACTGAGGTAGCTGGGCTATGGAGAGTCCAGAGCCTATGGGGGCCCAGCTTCGCCTGTCTTGGCCCAGCCAGGCCTTTGCTAGCAGCGAAGCTTTGGGGCAGGGCTTCCATGACCTCACTGCAATAGTGTCCCGCAGCCGGGCCAGGAGGAGGAGAAAACAAACACTGAAAAGCTCCCCCCACCCCCAACTCCCCACCGCCAGAAGTCCCAGCTGCCGGCAGAAGGAGGCCCAGCCGGCTCCAGGCTCCAGTCTCTAGGCTGGGTCTGGGCACTGAGCCCAGCTCAGGAGGCCTGAATAGAATTTAAAAGCATTCAATTTCCCCCTGGAATTCCAAGGATTGCTCAACATTCCTTTGACCCCCAGGGCTCCAGTTTGGCAGGAGGTGCTAGGGGGCTGGGGACTCACAAGCTGTGGGGGCTGCCATCTGGGCCAAAGGTTATCAGGGAACAGCCCTTCCCCCCCACCTCTCTCCCCAGTCACTTCCTTGGGTCTACAAAGGGAAGGGGTGACAACCTGCTGACCAGAGTCATACAGCTGGGTCTCCAGGGATGGGGGAAGGAGGGATGGACAACCCAATAACCAGCAGGGTGATAGACTAGGACCTGACAGCTGGTGGGTGGGCTTAGAGGGAATGGGGGAGGGGAACAAGGAAAGGACTCCAGCGTTCCCATGGTAACGGAGCTGGGTTTGAAAAGGGAATGGAGGGCTTCTCATTTCAAGACATGATTAACTACAAACCTGAATAAATCACTATGACACCTCTCTGAGCCTCAGTTACCTCATATGTAAAATGGAGACAAAGCACTTTCTCTACCGACCTCCTGGGGTCAAAGCAGGTTGTTGTAAATAGGAGCTATGATCAGGATTTAAAACCCAGCTCTCCTAGGTCTCAGTTCTCCCATCTATAAAATGAAAACGTTAGACCCGATGGCCTCTGAGGCCCCTTCTAGCTCTCCCTCTTTCTATCATCCCTGTGAATTCCCACTCCTAGAGGCAGGTCCCAGAATTTAGTCCCAAGACTCCCGGGCTCCAATCCCAAACTCTGTCTCAATGGGATCTGGGTCATGTCACCACAGGCACTCTGTCTTTCCATTTCTACTATAATAAAAACTCATTAAAATGAGATTAGACAGCCAGCTAGATAGTGTGCACACATTCAGCGTCAATTCTCAAGCATCCAACTCTCGTGGGCTATCTTCGGTGACCTTCTCCTACCTAGGATCTACCTAGGCCTTATCCACAGCAGAGTTGATCTAAAGGGACACGGGGGTAAGATACAAGGGCACGGGTACAGGACTATGTTGGCGAATATCTTGGGTGTGTCTCTGTGTACCCAGAAGAAATAACGTTTGCACTGTGATAACACGATGCCTCTCATTCTCTTCTTGTCCATAGATGTTATCTGTGTCAAGATCACTTTATCATAAGGGAATGGAATACTGTAAATTTATAACATAACTTTTGGACAGCCTCTCCAATGGGGAATGAGTCATCAGCCTTTCAAGGTAAGGGAGTTGGCAATTGGCCTGGCAGGTGAAGTAAGAAAGGTTAAGAGTTTTGAATCCACCAAAAAAGATGTCCAGTAGCAGCTCAACCATTACCCTAATTAACCTAACCTAGGTCATTTACCTGACCTAGGTCAGGCTGAGCCTAGAAGGGATGGAGCAGCTTGGGATCTGGAAGCAGAGGTCCTGGGTTGGATTTCCTGCTCTGTAACCTTGCCCTTGAGTACCACCTTAGTGACTTTGGGCAAGTCTCTTAACCTCTCTGGGTCCTTTCCAGTTCTATATTTCTGAGCAAGACCCTCCCCATCTCCTGGCTCCCAGCATTCTCTCTGGCTGTCCCCCATGCCTGGAATGCACCCTCTCCTCCCTTCTGCCTTCTGACCTCCCCAACTGCCTTTAAGGCCCAACAAAAATCTGATCTTTAACTAGAAGATCTTTCCTAACCCCTCCTGATTCAAGTCCTTTCCCTTTGTTAATTATTTCCCATTTATCCTATATATATTGCTTTGTATATATTTGTTTGCATGTTGTCTTCCCCCTTAGATCCTGGAGGACAGGCACTGTCTTTTGCCTCTTTGTACATCACTGTTGCTTAGCACAGTGCCAAACACATACATAATAGGCACTTAGTAAAGATTTATTGATTGATTGGTGATCTTGATATACTCTGATATATAATTAGAAAGTAAAGTAGCTGGCTAAGAATTGGACATCAAAAGAATGCCCATCAATTGGGGAATGGCTAAACAAGCTATGGTATATGATGGTGATGGAATATTATTGTGCTATAAGAAATGACAAGCAGGATGACTTCAGAAAGGCCTGGAAAAGGGCAGCTAGGTGGCGCAGTGGATAGAGCACCGGCCCTGGAGTCAGGAGTACCTGAGTTCAAATCTGGCCTCAGACACTTAACACACACTTACTAGCTGTGTGACCCTGGGCAAGTCACTTAACCCCAATTGCCTCACTAAAAAAAAAAAAAAGAAAGTCCTGGAAAGACTTGTATGAACTGATGCATAGTGAAGTGAGCAGAACCAGGAGAACATTATGCACAGAGACAGAAATATTGTTTGATGAAGAACTGTGAATGACAACTAGTCTCAACCATACAATAATCCAAGACAATCCCAAAGGACTATTGATGGACCATACTATCCAACTCCAAAGAAAGAACTGATATTGATTGAACACAGACTGAAACATGCTATTTTTCACTTTGTTTCATTTTTTTCTTTTATAAAAGATTTTTATACAGAATGACTGATATGGTCATATTTTACATTAAAAAATAAAAAGAAAGTAAGGTAGCCTAGACATTTACAGAGATGGATCAGGAGTGAGGGAAAGTCTTTGGAGAAATCAGGTAAGGTTAACTGAAGAAGACAGCTTTGTAAATGTGAACATTCCAAGTCCTCTGTGTTGAATTATATGATTTTTGCAGGGGGCGGGGGGCAAAGCAATGATGGTTAAGTGACTTGCCCAGGGTCATACAGCTAGCAAGTATCAAGTGTTTGAGGCTGAATTTGAACTCAGATCCTCCTGAATCCAAATTTATTAGATTTTATTGTTGTGGAGTTGTGTCTGACTCTCCATGACCCCTTTGGGAGTTTTCTTGGCAAAGATACTGGAGTGGTTTGCCATTTCCTTCTCCAGATTATTTCACAGATGAGGAAACTGAGGCAAACAGGGTTAAATTACTTGCCCAAGGTCACACAGCTAGTAAGTGCCTACGGCCAGATTTGAACTCAGGAAGATGAGTCTTCCTGATTCCAAGCCCGGTGCTCCATCCATGGTGCCACCTGGCTGCCCCAATTTGATTTTACTTTCCTCCTTTAATCCTCTGCGGTGAATTAAGTAAAGAGGTTTCTAGATATCAGGCCCAGAGTCACATAGCATCCTCAGTTCCCTTAGGAGGGTTCTCATGAAAAGCACTTTGCAAACTTTAAAGCTCTAAATCAACATTAACTATTATTATGAAAATCAATGGTTAATGCGACTTCTAAGAGGAAAAAGGAATCCTTTGGGCCAGGAGCTTTGGGGTTAAGCTGTTCTGAGGAAAGTGTGGACTGTGAGCTGGGCCCAGCCAGCCCGTAGGTAGTATGTCCAATTCTGCAATGGACCTCCCAGTATAGTTTATTCTCACAGAGCTGTTGTTTAGAGATAATATATGCTCCCATTCCACCTCCCTCCTCGCTCCCCATATATAATAAAAATGCTTTCCTACTTGTGGTCAGCCAACAAATATTTGTTGAGCACATCAGGGCTGAGCCCTATGGAACATTTAAAGGGTCCCCATGGTAGAGTGGGAAGTATACTGGACTAAGAGGTCTCTCTGGCCTCAACTTTTCTTTATCAGTAAAATGAGAGGACTGAAGCAAATGACTTTGGAGGTTCCTTGTGGCTCTAAAAATCTATTAATAAGAAGTATAAGAGGGGGCAGCTTGGTGGTACAGTGGATAAAGTACTGGTCCTGAATTCAGGAGGACCCGAGTTCAAATCCCAACCTCAGACACTTGACACTTACTAGTTGTGTGACCCTGGACAAATCACTTAACCCTCATTGCCCTGTAAACAAAAAAACAAATAAATAAATGGATGGATGGATAGATAGATAAATGAATGAATGAATGAATAAATAAATAAATAAACAAATAAATAAATTGATAGATATATAAGTGAATGAATGAATGAATAAAAATAAAGCATATATTTTAATAACAAGAGACAACATACACAAGAGAATGGTGGCTAGGGAGTAAGTGGAACACTTCCATATGGAACACTACAAGTATTAATATATGATATATGTTTCAACTCATTATCTCAAAGCCAGGCTGCTATATCAGCAAGGAAGGGCTCAAGGGTACCCTGAGAGGTTTGGAGTGCTTCTTCTCTACTCCCATTGACTCAAGTTCCCAACAGCTGTATTCTCCCCCTGCTAAGTGCCACCCATTAGCTCCCCACTTAATTTCAATTAGCTTTTACAAAAGGATATTTAATTCAGTAACACACTCTCCCAGATCTAGTGGTGCATTGGCAAAAGTTTAACAACTGGCATTCTGGAGGGAGAAAATGTACACATGATATATTTTGTAATGTAATTTGCATTATTAACAATTTCTCCATCGCTTTCTTGAGTCTAGATGATCAACAAAACAATAAATTAAGCCTGGTTTGTAACATTTGCTGACTTCTAAAATATAAATACAAAATTTAACAATTGGCTCTTGAAAGCTGGTCCCAGAACACTCCTAATCCATCCCACGTTGATATTAGTAAGAACAATTTCCTATGAAGCAGGGGCCATCTCCAGTCATCCTGATCTATATTTTCCCAATGGACCCAGATGGCTCTGGAGGAAAGAATGAAGCTGGTGACTTTGCAAAACCCTAAATGGGCTAAATGACTGCTGAGGTCTCTTCTGATTCCAGGAGGTAGGGTATGAACTTGGTCTCTAAAAGATGAACAAGATTTAGAGAGGTGAACTTGGGTTGGTTTGAGGAACATTTCAGGTTGCAGGAAATAAAGATGTGGGATCAGGTCCATGTATACATTTTAGGGGCAAAGAATGGGAGACAGGGAAGAGTAGATGAGTTTGACTGGCATACAGGATTTGTACTGGAAAGAATTGAGAGATAAGACTGAAAAGGTAGTTTAGGGGAAATAAGGGAAGGTAAGCTGAGAATAGAGGAGAAATGGGGGCAGCTAGATGGTGCAGTGGATAAAGCACTGGCCCTGGATTCAGGAGGACCTGAGTTCAAATCCACTCTCAGACACTTGACACTAGCTGTGTGACCATGGGCAAGTCACTTAACCCTCATTGCCCCACCAAAAAAAAAAAAAAAAAAGCAAAAACGAACAAACAAATTCCCTTGAGAATAGAGGAGAAGGGATTCTAGGAGGATAATGATGATTAATAACTATATTCTTTCAACCATTCATTCATTCATTCATGTAAGCAAGTATTTTTTTGTTCAAGGTACTATGTTAGCCACTATTTAGACTAAAATTCATGAGTAAGGCATGGTTTCTGCCCTCATTAAATTTAGTCAGAAGGATAAGACACATAAAAATAACCATGACATGGAGGCAGCTAGGTGGCTCAGTGGATAAAGCGCCAGCCCTGGATTCAGGAGGACCTGAGTTCAAATCCAGCCTTAGACACTTGACACTAGCTGTGTGACCCTAGGCAAGTCACTCAACCCTCATTGCCTCACAAAAAATCCCCCCGAAACAAAAAATGACCATGACATAAGGTAGGATGTAGAAATTCAATAAATATCATTAAATATGCTAGCTCTAAATCAACGTAAATCATCAACTTGATAATATTACAGAACATGGGCTTTCAGAGACATCTAAGAATCGATTTCCCATGGAACATGGGCCTGCTAGTGCTTTGCTGATAAGGCAGAGAGAGCTCTGTATGATTGACTAATTGAGGTTCACAGGGATGAACTTTTAGTGGGGTACACCCCATGGTACATAAAAGTGAGCCAACACACAAGAGTTGGAGTTTTCATTTTCCATAAACTACCATCTTGGAGTGAATGGGTCACTTCACCATATACTTCTCCAGGGAATTTATCAGTGCCTCCGTTGTTACCATATCTTTCTGGGAAAAGTCCACTCTTGGGATGTCTCCTCTCAGACCAAGTTCAAATATATGTCTACCTCTGTTGTATGTTTCTGGTACAAGTCATCATTGGCTGCTCCTGTGGGGAGAAAGCTATGCACAGGCATAATTTACCAATAATTCAGCAAGCATTTATTAAGAATATACTATGTGGGGGCAGCTAGGTGGTGCAGTGGATAGAGCACTGGCCCTGGATTCAGGAGTACCTGAGTTCAAATCCAGCCTTAGACACTTAACACTTACTAGCTGTGTGACCCTGGGCAAGTCACTTAACCCCAATTGCCCCGCCCCCCCCAAAAAATACTATGTGCTAGGCACAGGGCTAGATGATGGTGATTCAAAGACAAAAGGGAAACAGTTTCTGCCCTGAAGGACCATATATTTTAATGGAGTATGCATAATATAGACATGTTTGTATGTGCCCATGCAACATATATGTATGTCCATATCACTTGTCTAAAAGTAAAGAAGGCGGGGCGGCTAGGTGGCGCAGTGGATAAAGCACTGCCCTTGGATTCAGGAGGACCTGAGTTCAAATCCAGCCTCAGACACTTGACACTTACTAGCTGTGTGACCTTGGGCAAGTCACTTAACCCTCATTGCCCTATAAAAAATTAAAAAATTAAAAAATAAATAAATAAAAGTAAAGAAGGAGGCATGGGTGGATATGTCCTGAGGTCTGGACTATCTCTGAGGAGAGCTGAAGTTCTTGGACCCCCAACCACCAGTATGCTAGCTGAAGGAAAGCAGGGCAGGCCAGCCCCAGGAAGGTCATTCTTCTCCATTCTCTGAAGGAGGAATATAACATTAGGAGTTGCCATAGACATTAGTAGAGGAAAACCCACATCCTCAAAATCATGGAGCCTTGGCAGTTTGAATATCACCAATTATAGCAATAATTGCAGTAGGAGCAAACCCTGAAGAAGATGAACAGTCACCCAAATGTCAAATTACCCCTAACTTGAACTAAGCCTTAGTCAAATCAGAGCCACATACTCTTGGCTCCTGCCTTTCAAAGGGATCTCAGCTAAGTTGTTACAGCTAGGCAGGTGTTTCACAAGCATCTTCTTTATAAGTTAAGACTTGTTTGTTTATTTTCCTTTGCTCTTATCAGGAACAAATTGACATTTTTCAAATGAATGATACTTGAATGGTTTTCTGAACTTGGAAAGGGTGTCTCTATCTATTCGCCAAGAGAATGAATTTCTGTATGGCAACCCCAACAGGCATATGGGATGCATGAACCTTTCTAGAATGCTGTTTCCCATATAACAATATCAAGCCGGGACCCAAGCAGAACGGGAAGAAAACAAAACAAAGAAATCAATGATAATCTTTCCTTAACATAAACTAACACTTCATTAGTGTAAACAATGCAAAACAGAGATTGTCTGTGACTAAAGAAGGTCAATAATGACTATAAACACTCTCCCCTGTGTAATCAAATACAATCAACAGGAAATAGTAATGGGAACAAGCTGCAAGCAGTGTCAAGGTGAAAATGTAAGAAATGAGAGCGGGTAGATGAAGTAACCCAGAAATAGCTTGGGGAAGGTGGTAACCATAGAAATCTCAAGGCAGATTACTTGGAGTAGAAGGAAGAGGCCGAGAGGGTGTATTGGGGGTGGGGGTTGAGGATCGGGGCATGAGATAGAGTTATCTGACACTTCTCTGGGAAACTCTGAGAGTGGCTTTGGTTTAACCCAGGCAAATATCTTCCTCCTGAGACTACCGCTGTCCCTGGTCTCAAATTCCTTACTCACCCAGTAAGACTTTAGTGATTAATTAGATTGACCTGGTAGCGGTTCTGCCTTGGAAACGTGTTTTGTTTGGCTATTATTAACCTGCTATAAGACAGGTGTAGTAGTGGCTATAAATTAGTCTGAGTCTGACTCAAAAGCCCAAATCCTGGGGACTTCCATGAATAAGTAGTTGGTCAGTCAGGACCTAATTATCTTTGGTGTGATTAACAAAGGAGTTCTCAGGCCAAGAGAGACAAGTGACTTGATCTTGAGTCAGTGTGGAGTAACTGGAACAACTGTCTACATAGAGATACCAGTCCTTTTGCAAACCGTATGACAAAATTTATTCAAACATGGGAAGGAATTTGGTTAATGGGTTAAAAATTGGTTGATTAGAAAAAAAGTTCCCCTAATGTAATTAATTATAGCAAGCAGACTAGTCTCAGAGAAAGACTGGTTACGTATCCCCCTCAGGGTTTTAGGAGTAAGTGGTTGGGGTGGCTTTCTCTAATGCTATTCTCTGGAGCCACCATTCTGATGTATATGTATACTCTACTTCACACGTAGGCAGCTAGGTGGCTCAGCGGATAGAGCACTGGGCCTGGGGTCAGGAAGACCTGAATTCAAATCTGGCCTCAACCACTTACTAGTTGTGTGACCCTGAGCAAGTCATTTAATCTTTGGTTGCCTCAATCCACTAGAGAAGGAAATAGCAAGCCCCTACGGTATCCTTGCCAAGAAAACCCCATTTATATGGCCATAGAGTCATGAAGAGTTGGATACAAGTGAACAACAACCTTAAGAGTTCTATTTAATCAATTAACATCAATGAACTATTACAAAGATATTTACTTTGTTTTTTGGGTTGTTTTTATGTTTTGGTTTGGTTTTTGGTGAGGCAATTGGGGTTAAGTGACTTGCCCAGGGTCACACAGCTAGTAAGTGATAAGTGTCTGAGGTTGGATTTGAACTCAGGTCCTCCTGAATCCAGGGTCGGTGCTCTATCCACTGTGCCACCTAGCTGCCCCCAAAGATATTTACTTTGAAGATACAGACAAAAATATCAATATTTCTCCCACATCCCCCAGCACTTTCCTCTATACTACTTCAGCCCCTTGGGAAAATGGGCTCAGCAATTTCTACCCAGTTTTGGTCCCACCCAGTCCATGTCCAAATGAATCATAGCTACTGTGTGAGTCCTCATCTCCATTACTGATAAGCTGCTTCCAGAAGGTCTATCATGGCTCCTCAGGGTCTCCATGCTGGACTGGGCAGCTGCAAAGCCTGGCTTGAACTCCACTGTCAGAATTCCTGGTGGCTTATTCAACTGACTTATCACAGGTTACAAAGTCAGAGTCATATCCACCCTTTCTCCTAAAGGGAAGAAGAATAGACACGGGCAATAGCATAACTATGTGCACTTGGCTACATACCTGCTACAGATAAGAGAAGGCCCATGTAGACTGGGTCTCCTAACCCATTCAGAGACCCTCAGTAACATGAGATTCTTCTCCAATGCCCACAAATCCATAAAGATTCTTCACTAAAGAGACTATTGGGGTGGGGGTGGGGAGAACTAAGTGGTGCAGTGGGTAAAGCACTAGCCCTGGATTCAGGAGGACCTGAGTTCAAATATGACCTCAGACACTTGACACTTACTAGCTGTGTGACCCTAGGCAAGTCACTTAACCTTCATTGTCCTGAAAAAAAACAAAAAAAGATAGAGCCTATGGCCTTTTGTAATGCACCCCAATTCTGGTTCCATAGACACTCAAAGAGATTCCTCTTCATTACATGAGGCACAATCTCCAAAGTTAATGTGGGCATTGCAATTGCTAAGCATCCTCCACATGATTGATCATAAGGGCTGGACATATGGGCCAATCCCCTGCTATACAAATAATAAAGTCAGCTATTTTTTCTTTAGTAAAGGTATCTATAATTAATTAATATGAGGTAATATATGAATAAATATGAGGTATCAATTATTATTTATCATTACATTCTATTCATCATTGTTTTATTTATCATTACTCATTGTTCTTTATTAATTAATTCTATATTAATCATGATTTATTCTTAATATGAGGTAATATAATTAATACATATGATTAGCAATTTAATATTAACAGCATATGTGTACCTGCCTCAAAGTGGTGGCCCCCTAATAGACATCCCTGTGATAGTATGTATGCATAGAAAAATTTAACAGCTAATTAGTGGAGTGATTGCTGGAAGTAAGAAGCAGATAGGGTGAGAGAAGACCAGGGACATATTTTAAATGATGAAAAAGAGACTCCTGGTGCTCTAGTTATATGGGGGAAAACTATCCCCCAACATGTCCATTGATTTTCTGTGCCCACAACCCAAAACACTAATAAGAAGGGACTCATAAGATGAGATCATATTTTCCTAATTGAGTTAAGATTTCATCTTATCCCAGGGTCCCTCTGATCCTTGGGCATCCTATCACCTAAATTAATCGGTATGACCTTCCTAAATACTACTTTGCTGCTTGCTTTGACAAATACGTCTGCTTACCGTCTATGATTTTCTTTTGTGTAATAAGTGGTTTTGGTGGGAAAGCAGCTAAGCTGGCCAAGCCTGAGCTAACTATTAACCTTCCAGGTAAAATGCTTCCTTATCTACATACCTCAATTTGAATTCATATAGACATCATCCATGGAGGGTCTCAATTCCCTTCTTGGACCTTAGCCATCCAGAGGTAAACCAATATCAGTTACTTTCCATGAGCCCAATGTCATCTATCTATTGTTAGTCTTTCCTGTAAAGTGTGTCTATTTCTTCCAGAAGTATTTCTCTAAGTTTTTAACCTGTTTATCATATGATCTGAGAAAATATATCAGTTTTCTTCCTCCTTTTGGTGAGGACGTGTTAATATTTCTAAAGCTGTATTTTGTAATATCATACAGGCTCTTTTTTGGTTGTTGTTTGGATACTTTATGAAGCCTTCATAGTCCATTTTACTGTTGAGTCCACATTACTATACACAAAAGTGTACATTAAGACTGGAATTGTAAAGTTATTAACTTCTCTGATGTCTTCTCATTGAGGTTTAACTTCAAGATGTCAATAAGTCACTAGTTACAAAACAGAGTGGCCCATCAGTGGAATGAATTAGAAACAAAAAACCTAGTAGGCTAATGTTCAATAAACCTAAAGAACCAAATACTGTGGTAATGACAAATTATTCAACAAAAATCTGGGGAAACTGGAAAGGAATCTAGCAGAAATTGGGTTTAGGGGGGCAACTAAGTGGTGCAGTAGATAAAGCACTGGCCCTAGATTCAGGAGTACCTGAGTTCAAATGTGGCCTCACACACTTGACACTTACTAGCTGTGTGACCCTAGGCAAGTCACTTAACTCTTATTGCCCTACCCCCCCCCAAAAAATTGAGGTTTAGACAAATACTTCACACCAAATACCAAGATAAATTCCAAATGTATACATGACTTAGATAGAAAAGGTGAGATCATAAATAAATTAGAGTAAGAAAGAAAGTACTTTTCAGATCCATGGATAGGGAAGTTTATGTGATAGAAGGGATCATAGAGGAGAAGATGTAATGAATTATATTTATTACATAAATTTGAAAGATTTTTGCATAAACAAAACCAAAATTACAAAAAAATACTAAATAAAGCAGCTAAAATTATAAGGGAAACAGCTAACTGGGGAAAAGTCTTTGTAACAGGTTTTTTGGTGGTTTTTTTGGTTTTTTTTTGTAAAGAGCTCATTTTCAATATAAATAAGGAACAGATTCATTTTTATAAGATTAAAAGCCATTGCTGTAAGGACCATAAATGGTCAAAGGATAGAAACAAACAGTTTTCAAAAGCAGAAATCTAAGCTATTAATAGGTACTTGAAAAAATGCTCCAGATTACTAGTAATTACAGAAATGCAAATTGAAGCAACTCTGAGGTTCAATCATATACACATCAGATTGGCAAAGTTGACAAAAAGGGATAATGATAAATGTTGGGAAAACAGGAATATTGATACATTGTTGATGGAACCGTGAACTGGTAGAGCCATTCTAGAAAGTAATTTGGAACTATGCCCCAAAAGTCACTAAATTGTGCATATCCTTTGATCCAGCTATTGGACCTATCCCCAAAAGAGATCAAAGAAAGAGGGAAAGGTCCCATGTATATGGAAATGACTACAATAGTTCTTTATAGTGGCAAAGAACTGGAAACTGTATAGGTACCCATCAATTGTGGAATGGCTGAACAAATTGTGGTACATGAATGTAATGGAGAACTTGCTATAATAAATTACAAAAGACATAATTTTAGGGGAACCTGGGAAGACTTTTATGAACTCATACATAGTGAAGTGAGCAGAACCAGGAGAAAATTTATACAACTACAACAGCATTATAAGGACAAACAACTTAGAAAGACTTAAAAACTTTGATCAATTCAATGGCCAACCATGATTCCAGAGGACTACCTGCCTCCTGACAGAGAGATGATAGATTCAAAATGTAGATTAAGATACATTATTGGATGAGTTACAGTTGCAGACACTGTCAATATAAGAATTTGTTTTGCTTCACTATGCAAATTTGTGATTAGTGTTTTCTTTTTATTTTTTTATTGGAGGGGAGGACAGATGGAAAAAAGAAATGCTTGTTAATTTAAAAAATAAAATTTATTTTTAAAAGTATTGTCTTTAGGGGCAGCTAGGTGGTGCAGTGAATAGAGCACCAGTCCTGGAGTCAGGAGGACCAGCATTCAAATTTGGCCTCAGACACTTGACAACCTACTAGCTGTGTGACCCTGGGCAAGTCACTTAACCCCAGTTGCCTCACCAAAAAAACCCCAAACAAACAAATAAAAGTATTGTCTTTGTCCATTTGTTCTATCTGACATCTGTATCATCATCACTTCTCTCTCCTCGCCCGCTCGCTCGCTCTGCACGCGCGCGCGCACACACGCTGACTCAGGTTTGACAGCGTGGTCCTTGGTGATTGGTCTGGTCCTCTTGTAATTGAATGAAAGCATTAGGGTATAAGCTTATCTTCTGCTGCCTCCTTGGCAAGACATTCCAATAACAGGCAGAATGATGGAGATGATACCTAGCTCATCCTCTTCCCACCTGATTTTAGTTTCTGCTAAGTCTCTATATTTTGAAAGCTCCTCAATGGTGTGTAACTTGGATATTATGGGTATTTAGCATGGCAACATCTATTTAAAATGTTCTTACATTTTTTAGAAATCAGTGTTTTACTCAGGTGACTGTGGCCAACACTTCTGCCTATTGCAATGCTTCAACTGGGAGAAACTTTGTTAAATTCCTTATCATCCATCATCATCAACCACAATAGCAGCACATCTGGAAAATTAACTGATTTCAGATTACCTCAAATTTGAGCTAAGCTTTAGGTGGGGAAACTAATTCTAACTGCTTTTCTCTGTCATTTCAAAGCCAATTTATAGGCAAAGTTCTCAAAGCCTGAATAGCTCACAAATGTATTCTATGCACACAAACACACCTGTTCTTTGTAGTAGATCAGTATGCTACTGAGGATTCAATGACTTCCCCATGGTCCTAAAGTTACTTCATAATTGAGCTAGGACTAGAATCCAGGTCCAAATAAATGTAATTGCATATAATTACATCTTCTGCAGGCTTACAATGAGCATCTTCAGGACAATAGAGATGATATGGATCTCCAGTCACTATATCATACTGCCTACTAATAAGAATAAAGAACCTCATGATTGGTTCATCAAAGGTCAGAAAAATCATTCATTGTGTAACGATTGGAGTGACACCACCAAGGCGTCTGAGGGCAAGCCATGCGGATTTTCCTTGGAGTCAGGAAGTGGCGTTTGCTCGTGGGTACTGTCTATCAAAGCTTCCAGCCAATTAGCTTGGAGGGGTGTGTGTGTGTGTGTGTGTGTGTGTGTGTACGGGATGTTCCCAGTTTCACAGGAGGCTTCTGGGAGGAAGAAGGAAATGTTGGGTCCTTTTGGTTCCTGACCTTGCCATGGCAGGTTGGATGATGGGGTCTCTTAGAAATAGTTAGATTTTTACCTTTCTCTCTGATCATTAGATCCTAATGCTCTTTAATAAATAATTCAACACTTAAATACTCTTGCTAAAGCTTATAATTTATTGGTGACCACTCATTAGATATTTTAGACAGTATAGCTAGGATTTTAGTACCTTACAATTGTCTATGCAGCCAACCATGGATTAAGTCAGGGGTTCTTAAACTTTTTCCACTCATGACCATGGTATATTGATATGTAAAATAGGTATACATAACCTTTTACTGTTGCCAAATTTTTCACCACCACCAGCCACATTCAGTTACATGACCCCATATGGGATTGCAACCCACAGTTTAAGAAACTAGGAATTAAATAACCAAAACACAACCTATGATCCCTTCTCTTCGGAAAGGAGCTGAGCTTTGGTCCCTGGCTTTGGGAACCAGTGTTTGCAGAGCCTCACTTAACCTTTCAGTATTCTACTACCTGGACAATTAGTTAACCTACAGATTTTTCACAGAACAGGGGTAAACTTCCTCCCCATCAAGCCCATCCCACCTTGCTGTCTATCGGGACTCAATCACTGTCTCCTAGGGTTTGCCAGTTGCCTGAATCTAAGATGCTTTTTTCAAAAAATGTATCCTAGATAAAGTTATTCAATAATACACAGTATTCCAATTTAATTCCCTACCTCCTGAAAGCATAAGGGGCAGGGCAGCTAGGTGGTGCAGTGGATAAAGCACTGGCCCTGGATTCAGGAGGACCTGAGTTCAAATCTAGACAAAGACACTTGATACTAGCTGTGTGACCCTGGCCAAGTCAATTAACCCTCATTGCCCCACCAAAAAAACCTAAAACAAAACCACAAAAGAAAGTGTGATGGGCATCAACAAACCAGACTATTATTGGGAGGGGAGAACTGCCTATGTGGAGGGATTTAAGGGCCATAGGAATGACCTCTCTTGTACCCCACTCATGACCACAAAATAATGCCTACTCTTTGTTTAGTGACTGAAATTTCCCAGTTATAACTAAATTCCTTTGAGTTAACTTTGTTCCCTCTTAAAGTGCATGACATACTGGAAAGGACTAAGACTGTATCAATCATTTGCACCTAATTGTGAATGCATATGTATATATCCATTCCTGCCATCAGATTGAAGGGAGGAATATAGAAAATGGTGGCGAGGAATAGAGAAGGCATGTTTTGCCTCAATAATAACATTTGGAGATTTACAAAGTACTTATTTCAGTGCAACTAGGTTGTGCAGTGGATAAAGCACCGGCCTTGGATTCAGGAGGACCTGAGTTCAAATCTGACCTCAGACATTTGACACTTACTAGCTGTGTGACCCTGGGCAAGTCACTTAACCCTCATTGCCCTGCCCCACAAAAAAAAAAAATTAAATTTTAAAAAAACAAAGTACTTATTTCAGTTGAGACTCAACAGCCCTGTGAAATAGGTACTAAGGGAATTATTAGCCTCATCTACACATGGGGAAACTGAGGCAGAGATGTTGTGTGATAGGCAGCAAAGCAGTTAATGTTAAACTTAAGTCTTCCCTGACCAGGTTGAAGGAGCCAAGCACTCTCTCTCTCTCTCTTTTTTTTTTTTTTGGTGGGCAATGGGGGTTAAGTGATTTGCCCAGGGTCACACAGCAGCTAGTAAGTGTCAAGTGTCTGAGCTCAGATTTGAACTCAGGTCCTCCTGAATCCTGGGCTGGTGCTTTATCCACTGCGCCACCTAGCTGCCCTGGTGCCAACCACTCTTACCAAGACTCTTTTCTCTGTATTTATTGTACCCACCCTGCCTTCCTATCAAGTCCCCACCCATGCAAGAGCTGGAGCTAAGGTCTCCACTATTGGCTATTCTGCACAGAAAAAAGAGAAAGAAAGAAAGAAAGAAAGAAAGAAAGAAAGAAAGAAAGAAAGAAAGAAAGAAAGAAAGAAAGAAAGAAAGAAAGAAAGAAAGAAAGAAAGAAAGAAAGAAAGAAAGACTAAGAAAACAAAACTTGTGAAGAACCACACAACCCTCTGGCAGTTCTCTTAGAGACCCTGGACCTCTTCCAGGGGACTAATCCAAGACAAGGGGAGGTTCCCTCAAGAGTCCTAGACTTCAGTCCTTCAATCCCAAACCCTTTCTGCTCTCACTTCCTCCAAACAATGTGGCTAACTGCCAGGGGGCATTTGGTTTGACCTTGGTGAAAGGAGCTTGGGGAGTCCTCCCCAGAGGGCTGGGAAATCTACTGAGCCAAGTCCATCCAGTAGGGCCCTCCCCACAATTAGGATAGGAGTGGACAGGGCTCATGGCGCCAGGCCTGGGGGAGGAGGAGCAGCGGTTCCTGGCTTTAAGATCGATGGAGATAAACGACCACAGAGGGCATTTCAACATGTGCCCATTGACCTAAACAGCACTCTTCCCATTGGTGACACTACCAATAATCTTCAGAAATTCTGTTTCCTCCCCTCCCCCATTCCTTCCTCCTTTCTTCCCCCCAACCCCCCAAATGCGGCCTACATTTCTGGGAATTTCCTAGTCTTGCTACCAAAGGTTCTCTCTCTGTCTCTCTGTCTCTGTCTCTGTCTCTCTCTCTCTCTCTCTCTCTCTGTCTCTCTCTCTCTCTCTCTCTCTCTCTCTCTCTCTCTCTCGCTGACTCTGCTATTCTTTCACAGAAAACAAAAATGAAAGGGGTAAGAAGGAAAATCAGGCGCCCCCCCCCATCCTGACTGTTACCCCTTCTCCCCTACCCCCACACACAGGCTTACTCCAGGCTAAAGCCTCCTATCTATTCAGCAAGGCCTTGGGGATGGGCTTTCCACAAGCCATGTTCAATTTCAGGAATGTCTCGGGTTGGGACCCACTCTCCTTCCAAATAATGTGAAATACCTGACAGAGTTAAAATCCCCATTAGACTGGGAGGTAGGTCCCTAGGGACAGGTACCTAGCTTCCCCATTTGGGATAAGAGCCAAGATAGTCCTTCCCATTAGAATGAGGAAGTCTTTGAAGAGAGGTATTTAATGTCTTCATTAGACTGAGAACTCCTCCAGGGCAGATTCCAGGTCTTCCACTGATGAAAAGCCAGTCCTGCAGTCACAACAACCTTTGGGGGATATAGGGTATCAGATAAATCAGTGGCTTCCTCTTGGCCTCCAGACAAATGCTCTTTGGCATTCAAAGCCCTCCATAACCTACCCCCCCTTTTCCAGTCTTCTTGCACTTTACTCCCTGACAGGTATTCTTTGATCCAGTGATGCTGGCCTCCTGGCTGTCCCTCAAACAAGACGTTCTATCTGGCATTCTCTCCGGCTGTCTCCCAAGCCCAGAATGCTCTCTTGCCTCTACTCTGCCTACTGACCTCCCTGGCTTCCTTTAAGTCCCAACTAAAATCCCACCTTCTTTAGGAAGTCTTCCCCAACTCCTCTTAATTCCAGTGACTCCCCTCTGTTAATTTTTCCTATTTATTTTGTAGATAGCTTGTTTTGTATATATTTGTTTCACACACACACACACACACACACACACACACACACACACACACACACACACACACACACCCCTCATTAGATTGTAAGCTCCTTGAGGGCAGTAACTCTTTTGTCTCTTTTTGAATCTCCAGTGCTTATCACAGTACTTGGCACATAGTAGGCACTTAATAAATGTTTATTGAATTGTATGTCATGTGTTTCTCTCTTCATTTCTGCCCTCAGTATTTTTGTACAGGTACAAACAAAATGGTGTCAGAGCATGGACAACTGGGGAAATCAGGAAAGGCCTATTATTACAGAATATGGCACTTGAGCTGAGCCTTGAAGAGACTTGAAGGGACAAGAGGCAACAATATTCCAGGCAATAGAGATTCCATGCAAAAGCACTAAGGCTGAAGATGGATTATTATGTACAGGGAACAGTAATAGGCCAGTTTGGTAGGACCTAAGAATGTATGAAGGGGAATAATGGGAAACCAATCTGGAAAAATGGGTTGGAGGCAGTTTGGGAAGGACTTTAAATGCCAAAGAGGAGCTTGTATTCCAACCTAAGGTAGGAGAGTGACATGGTCAGACTTTTGCTTTAGGAATATCAGTATCAACTGTGTGTAGGATAGACTGGAAAAGAGACTTAAGGTAGGGTGACCAACTATGATATTGTAACACGGTTGGTCAGAGATGATGAGAGCTTAAACTGGGAGTTGTGATATATTTAGAGGGAAGGGAATATATGCAAAAGATATGGTGGAGTTATAATTGACAAAAACTGGCAACTGCTTCAATAAGTGGGGATAGGAAGGGGAGAATGAGTAGTCAAGGCTGAGCCATCTCTTTATGTGAGACAGGAGGGAAGGAGAAAATAATGATGAAAGGCATCTGAGTGATGCGAGTTGAGAAGGAAGAGAGAAGAGAGAACTCTTGGCAAATGACTTTTTTTGAGCAGCACATTTGTAGGCTGCAGATTGTAGGAGTAATCTAAAGGCTGGTACTTGGCAGGGTAATATTGGAAATAGGATAAGGGAGCAAGAGATTCAAGAAAAAAGGACAGCGTAGAGTAGAACTGGTTCAATATAATGAATCAAGATAGGGAAGGGAAGAGAGTATATGTAGCCTGTGTAAAGGGTGATGACCTGGGAAAGGACTAAGATAAGAATTAAGAACAGGACTAGGAGTTTAAAGGCAGAAGGAGAGGTCAGATGACAAAAGATTGTGATCAGATAAGGGAAATGCAGAATTCATTAACAGGGAAGTAGGATGCTTGTGGGTGATGACAAGATCAAGAGTATGACCATCTCTGTGCCTAGCTCAAATGGAGTGGTGATAGAGAATGAGTAAGCTAAGGAACTGGAAGTTTAGAATATTTGAATGAATGTTAAAGTCCCTGAGTGTGAGGTCATGAGTTGGGGAAAAGAAAAGGATTGTAAGTTAGTCAGGTACCAAACTCATTGAGA
The DNA here is from genome assembly GCF_019393635.1 of Dromiciops gliroides. Lineage (NCBI taxonomy): Eukaryota > Metazoa > Chordata > Mammalia > Microbiotheria > Microbiotheriidae > Dromiciops > Dromiciops gliroides. Next base: position 436,820,848 of record NC_057864.1, on the reverse strand, counting down.
AAACAAGAACATCCTGGAAGCTGGTAGATAACAGCTACCAAAATATTGATTGGGTGGTAAATATGTATTGAGTGAATCTCAGAGTAGGAGAGGTTACTGAGTGGTGGTAGAAGTGGCAGAGGAAGAACTTGGAAATAGCCATGGGAAGCCACCTCCAAGGAGGATACCAACTTACCTTCCTTGACCAGTAGTAGGGGGGCAGGATTTTTGAGTGAAAGTAGAACCACTGCTAATAAAGATGGCCAGGGAAACTGTGTCACCTGAAGAAGATGGAAGGAGTGAGAAAGGAAAAGATTTAAGATGAAAACAAATGTTTTACCTTTGGAGAAAACATTCCAAAGAGCAGAGTGGAAGAAGAGGGCAACTTTATGGTGTGATATTAGGAGGGACAGGGGCAGCTAGGTGGCGCAGTGGATAGAGCACCAGCCCTGGAGTCAGGAGGACTTGAGTTCAAATCCAGCCTCAGACACTTGACACTTACTAGCTGTGTGACCCTGGGCAAGTCACTTAACCCCAATTGCCTCACTTAAATAAAAAAAAAAGAATGATATTAGGAGGGGCAGAGAGGGAAGGCAATAAGGAAGCGGCCAGTGGGAAACAGAGAACTAGGTTTGAACAATGATGGCTTGGGTTTCAGAATCACTGAGATGTGAAAGTAATGACAGAATGGCAGTCTGTTAATCATTGTGAAATTATTTCCAACCTCAGTTAAAAAGCCAGAAAGCAGGGTAGGGGTAGAGGGCATTCTTGTGGGGGCCAGCCAGGGGAGGGGAGGCAACTAGTGGAATTAAAGGAGACCCTAGGGTCTATCTGGAGGAAGTACAATGGGATGAATTCCAAGAAGATAAGGGGTTAGGATGATGGTGCATAGGATCCAAGACCTTCATTTTGCAAGTGAGGAAACTGAGGCCCAGAAAAGTCGTGTGACTTGCCTAAGGTTCCCATGACCCCCAAAATGAATCACTCAGACAAAATTCCCAAAAGTGAACCCTGCCTATTGAAGAAGGTCAGTTTTTGGATATCATACCTGTACTCATGCACACAATCCATCACTAAGGCTGTCCAAAGCCTTCACAGGTCGGTAAGACCTACCAGAATTTACACTTGGTTGCTTAGCTGTCAAGAGCCCGGATTTATCTCAGTGCCACTGTGAGCCATCATAACAGGTCTTTAGAAATGAATAAGAATATTAGGAGGGTACAGTGCATAGTCAAATCTCAAATTATAAGTTCACAGAGTATTGACAGAGTCCTGCCTTGAACAGCTTAGGAGGTAAATCTCAGAAATTTCTTGGCGCCCGGATATCTCTGCCTGGCCAAATTAGTCAGTCCTTCCCCTTTCTCTTGTTATCCAGGAATTCTCTCTTCTCTCTTCTTCCCTCTTTCTAGGATTGTGTGAGCTTGCTTTAGAACTAAAATCCTACAACTATAATCCATGTGGGAAGGAAAAGGGAGTCTTAGGAGAACCAGACTATGTACAGTGCAAAAAACTGGGATAGAGATAGAGGCAGGATTATGCTGGAGCCACATGAAGAGAGTCCATTGTTAAATTTTTAATTTGAGCATTTATACCTTAAAAACTGGTAGTCTCTACAAACCAGGCCTAGATTTATTGTTTTGCTGATTGTCTTGACTTATAAAAATGGTAGTAATGCAGATAAAACTTAAAAGTGAGTGAATTTTTTTTTCCTGGAGAGCTGATTATTTAACATTTACCAGCATGTCCTTCTATTGATCTATAAACATTGCTTGAAGTCAGCTGGAGTACAATAGAAAGCTTAAGGAGTGATGTCATCACCAGGTTTGAGGCCTGATGACTATAAGCTAACAACAACAACAATATAACTGGCATTTATAGAGTTTTAAGGTTTGCCAAGTGCTTTAGATCTATTATCTCCCAACACTCTTGGATAGAGGTGGAACATCTGAAAAAAGACCCTCCAGAGTTCTTCATAAATCTGCTACAGAACCCGACATCCTGCCCAGGAAGGGCCTGATGAAGAAGCTGCTAAAAGATGGAAAGCAGGTGTGTTTTGGTGGGCTCCAGAAGGAGGTGGTGCCAAGATCAGGTAGGAGGCCTTGTGTTATCAGAGGAGGAAGGAAGGATCATTGACTCAGAGAGAGCTGGAGACCCCTCAGGGTGGTTGGGATTAGGGTTTGGACTGAGTCCAGGGACTACTGGAGGGAGGGAAGTAGCAGAGGAACTGGCCAACAATTAACAAATATTTACCAAGCACCAACTATGTGTCAAGCACTATTAAGAGGCTAGATGCTGTGGATATGAAGACAAAAATGAAATATTTCCTGCTTCAAGAGAATTTACATTCCACCAGAGGAGATGACATGTACACATATATGGAGACCTATAGGGCTGTGGAATATAATGCAGAGAGTGAGAAATGCCTCTCAGAGGTTCTTCAGAATAACTGTACCAACCCCTTCCTCTGTGTCTGCTACCGGCTTATCACCTCGTAATTTTCTCTTTCCAGGTTCAAAGGCAATCTAGAGAGCATATGCTGGAACATTCTCAGAAATAACAGAATTCAGAAATTCTTCTCTTATTAGTCCAGGCTTACTCTGGCATAAGACCAGAAGAATCTCTTCTTTCACAATCTACCTTCTCCTCTCTTGAACTCAAACCACCAAGTTATAAACTTGGACAAAAGTGATTGCTAATAAACTATGTAATTTATTAGTGGTATCAAAAAATACAGAAATGTAGATAAACATTTAAAGAAGACACATAAAGCTTATGATGAGGCTTGTAGACCAAGTCAACTGTAGGAATACAGAGGAAAAAAATGCTGTAGACTGGACTTAATTCTCTCTCTCTCTTTTTTTTTTTTTGTGAGGCAATTGGGGTTAAGTGACTTGCCCAGGGTCACACAGCTAGTAAGTGTCAAATGTCTGAGGCTGGATTTGAACTCAGGTACTCCTGAGTCCAGGGCTGGTGTTTTATCCACTGTGCCACCTAGCTGCCCCTTAATTCTCTCGTAATGGCCACAACTGTTGGTTCTGCCTGGTCTCAGTTCCAATCCACTCTTGCCACATTCTCATCTTCTCTTATTCAAGCATTCATCTGCTTTCATCCGTATTCACACCTTTCCACTTTTTCACATGGTTCTCCAAAACTTGGGGAAAAGTCCTTTTCTCAAGGCTACTGCAACAGCCAAAAGAGCTGAGTTCCTCTGAATGTAGGTGAACAGATTAACCCAATGATTCCCTATCATTCCAGGAAAGTCTTCCAAAATCTCAATGATCCCACTGAAGGTACAACACCAGATCCAGTCCCTTTGACCCCTGGTATCAACAACCTGGGGTTACACATAAGTACAAGGTAATCTGTAGGTAGAGGCAATGGCAGCTCAGGTGATCAGGAAAAGTCTCAAATAGGAGGTGACCTTGGCTAATTTTTAAATAAACTAGGGATTCAGAAAAGTGTATTTTGGTGCCCTTTCCTCTCTCTCTCTCTCTCTCTCTCTCTCTCTCACACACACACACACACACACACCTGTTGCCAAATCTTTTAAACTCACTATGCTGACTGAGGATTCAGGGAGACCTAGCTCTTGGTTGGTCAGTCAGGTGAGGACTTTGACATAGGAAAGGCAACCAGATGAAGACTGCAGTACTCACCATGTAATGACAAGAACATAGAACTTGGGACTCCCAAAACCTAGGTTCAAGTTTCAGCTCTGTCATTCAGTAGCCATGCACTTAGGGAGAAGTTACTGTGCCTCTCCTGGCCTGAGGAATTCAGCTACAAAAATTAAGAGTTTTTAGACTAGATGAACCCTGAAGCCCCCTGCAGCTCTAACATTCTATGATACCTGTCCCTTGGTCCCTACAAAACCAATAGCCTTAGTCTCTTCTTTCTCCATCACCTCTCTTGTTACATAGAAAACACAAGCAGGAGACACTTTCTTTATATCAAAGGAATATTCAGAGAGAAATATGCAATAATTTCAACGGCCATTTATTGGGCATTTTGAAGTTAGTAAAGCACCTTACACACTCTATTTCATTTAAGTCTTGTGACTACCTTGTGAGGTATTGTTACACCCATTTTATTATTGTTACACCCATTTTATAGATGAAGAGAGGCAGGAAAGGAAAGCTTGGCCTTGAAGTCAGGAAGGTCTACATTCACATCCCTCCAGAGACACATGGTGACTGTGTGATCTTGGGCAAGTTATTTAACTTCTTGGGGTCCTGGGCAATTCATTAAGACTATGTATCATACAGGCAGCTGGGTGGTACAGTGGATTAGGCGCCAGCCCTGGATTCAGGAGGACCTGAGTTCAAATCCAGCCTCTGACACTTGACACTTACTAGCTGTGTGACCCAGGGCAAGTCACTTAACCCTTATTGCCAGCAAAAAACCAAACCAAAACAAAAAAACCCCTATGAATCATAATTACCTCCCTATATTAATGAAATCACAGTTCTAGGCTAAATCTTTGTCCTTAGTCTCTATAGCTCTTTACAGATGAAGAAAATGAGGCTCAAGGAGACTAAAACACTTGTCCATGGTAACACAGATGATAAATGCTGAAGGTGGGCTTCAAACCTGGTTCCTGCTGACCTAGAGTGTTTCCTCATGCTTTCCTCTTTCCACCTCCACCCCACCTCATCAGACCAGGAACTGTAAAATGAGGACATTGATAGCATATTTTCAAACACTTTGTAAACTTAAAGAATCGTCATCGTCACCATTGTCGTCATCATCATCTCCCTAGGGTTTGTATTGTGCTTCTTCCTTATCTTACCATAATGTTCAGCTGTAGTAGTCAGCCTATAACATGCTCAGCAAACATTTGTCTTTTTCTTTTCTTTTCTTTTCTTTTTTTTGGGGGGGGGGGGCACCGCGAGGTAATGGGGGATAAGTGACTTGCCCAGGGTCACACAGCTAGTGAATGTCAAGTGTCTGAGGCTGGATTCGAATTCAGGTCCTCCTGAATCCAGGGCTGGTGCTTTATCCACTGTGCCACCTAACTACCCCTGCTCAGCAAACATTTGGAGATCCTACCATATACCCCAAACCCTCTGTAGATTTTACAGGACATATTTGTGATGTTGTCCAGGCAACCCAACATGGCCAGTACAAACCAAGGTTTCTTGAATCATTTTTCAGTCCTTGCTTCTGATTCAAGTTTAGAGGGAAAATTCATTACATAGTAAGTGTGACATGTCATCATGTGGAGTTGGAGAGAACTGAAGAACACTGACTCAATAGACTTAAAAGTCACTTCTTTGAAACCTCCATCAAAGGGAATGTGAGGAAGTTGCCCATCCTCCTATGTCTTTCTGCATAACAACATCCCCTTTCCACAATGCCTATTCAATTTAATCACTGCTTTTTCCCCACCTCCTCACCCCTACAGATCTCACCCAGGTCCTGTGTTTAGGATTACTTCACCACTAAGAAGTATCATTGGATCATTTTTCTGCCATTAGTCCTTTTTTCCATTGTTGGTAGAATCTCCCTAATATTACCTACCCCCTCATTTGGCTCTCTCAACCATTTTCCCCTGCCCTACATAAAGGGTCAACTGCCCAGGGAACTTCCCTTAAATGTTCTGTTCTTGGATCCCCTGGGAACAGATCTGAATCTTGTGACTCTGATGTCATCCAATCAGGGCTGGGTGGCTCCCCAGGACCTGAGTTTGTCTAAAAACCTTGGGAGGAGCCAGAAGGAGCCAGTGGCTCTTTCCCTTGCCCACTCCAGCCTGGGCCACAACTTGTCCCCAGAGCTCACCTTTTGAAGCCTAACCAGAAGACCACCTGCAGTCTGGCTCTGCTGTTTGACCCATAGAGCAGGTTGGCTTTGTAGTATACCTGGTCCCCCAAAGACCTCTCCTAGGCCATTGCTTAGATGTTCTTGCAAGCCCTTAGGAAGAGTAGGTAGATGCCTAGAAATGTGAGTTGAAGATCAATGGGAAGGAGGCAATGTGGTGCGGTGGAAATAATTCTAGATTTGGAATTTAAGACCCTGTTTTGATTGGGTCATGGGGAAGCGGGGAGGGGAGTCTCACTTGTTGACCTCAATCAAGTCACGTGACTTTTCTGGGTCTCATTTTCCTCATCTATAAAATAAAAGGACTGGACTAGTTCACTAGTTTAAAAATATATATATTTCCTTTGTTGGCCTGTTGTTGATTCTTCTAATAATGCTATCAGAGACTCACACATTTGGGTTAAGACATTAACCTCTTAAATTGCAAATACCCCATGGGAGTGAATTCATTTATTACATCTCTTTTCCAGAAGTCTGTGGTCTGAGATCACGTTTGGAGATAGGTTCATAGCATGAGGAAACATTGGGCAGACAGACCTGGAGGAGGGGAAGGAAAACCTAGGGAGGGCCAGGTACTAGATTCTTGGGTGGGACAGCCATGTTGTTCATACCAAAAACATCATACATTTTTGCAAAGGATCATCCCTGTGTGTTAGGGCCAGTGAGGACAGAGGACTCCAAGTTGCAGCTATTAGCATCAAGTGAGTTTAACCTGGGCTACCTGAATGGCTTAATAGTGAAGGGGAACTGAACTAGGTGCCTTCTGAAAACAAGTAAGATATAATGGGATGTTGGTGAAGGTCACCTGGATTCTGTCTCCCCCTCCCTACCCCTCCACTCCAGTACTGAAATGAGCACTCTTCTTTCTTATCCTCTTTCCTGCATCCTTTGTTGCTGAGACCTAAGCTCAGCTCCAAGCGAGAGCTGGTCAAGCCCACCCTGTCTCAGTATGACTATTGAAGAGGGGGAAAGAAATAGGTCTCCCCTGTTGCACTGCTTGTCCTTGTTAATCTAGGCTATGTTTGGATTGCTCTGAAAGTTTGATGGAATACATTCCTGGGAAAAGGAGTCAAGAGTTTCCCAATAACAATTTGCAGTGGGTCTCTGTCCAGGTTGTACTTCTTTCCCAGCCAAGGAGAGAAGAATGCCTTCTCCAATCCTCTCTTTTGATCTGAATTCTGCACTTCTCTCCAGGCCTAGTTGCTGACCTACCCCCTTCATAAAGTCTTCTTGTGGCTAATTCCAGGGAAGGTCAAGTTTTCTTTTACTATGGATTCTTTGCAGTATCAAGCAAGATGTAAACCATAAGGAACCCTATAGCCCTATCAAACATTATTGTTATTATAATAACATTGCATCATAGATTTAGAATTGGATGGAATTTCAGAGGTACAACCCCCTCATTTTACAAGCAGTACCCTCTCTGGGCTTACTCTCCAAACCCTTCCTCCCACTGGTTCCATCCCTACAGGGTGACTTATTACTCTTCCCCTCATTCTAGGGACTAATCCAATGGTGTACTGGTAAATATTGGGGGGGGGCAATGAGGGTTAAGTGACTTGCCCAGGGTCACACAGCTAGTAAGCATCAAGTGCCTGAAGCCAGATTTGAACCCAGGTGCTCCTGAATCCAGGGCCAGTGCTTTACCCACTGCACCACCTAGCTGCCCCCAAGTACTGGTAAATATGGAGCAACTAGCTTACCCCCCAAAATTAAAAAGTATAGCTAACACCATTTCAACATTCTGAATTATTAATATTTTCTCCACTTTCTTACATCCAGACAATCAATAAAATAATAAATCAAGCCCTGATTTGTAGCATTTGCTGATTTCTAAGGTGCAAATACTTCTACTTTAACAATCGATCTTATGAGCCAGTTCAAGTTGGCTCCAAAACACTTTGGAAGTAACCCTGAAGGAATATGGTTTCTAATGATATTGCTCATGAGCTATCATCCATTGTGCACATATGCCTCCAAAGTTCATCAATCAGTTAATATCAAATAGCTTTTACAAAGAGATTTTTTCCAGAGAAGGTATGGCAAGGATAGAGGTTACAAAACACGCTTCAAACTGGGAACACACTCTCCCTTCTACCCACACTTAGTCTGTTGGGAAAGTGGGCTTGAATTTTCAAGCACAAAATTAAGTGAGGCATCCATGTGAGGAATACGTATGGCTCTTGAGTACCTATTTTCCTTGATGGAATCTCCTCCAAGTTTTCTTCTGGGTGTGGTGTAGCTACAAGGGAGTTGTTCCCTTGCTCAGCAGGGCTAATTCCTTGCAGGACTCAATATCTTAGCTGCTGGGTTTCACAAGCAGGTCAACCCTCTAAGCTGGCTTCTCACCAGACTCAGCTTCTGTTGGTTGCTACTGACTGCAGTGACTATTTGCTACGATTCCAGTGGTCTAGCTACTCTTAGAGTGGGGGCCATCTCCAATCATCCTCATGTATATCTTGCCACTGGACCCAAATGGTTCTGGAAGAGAGACTGAAGCTGGTGACTTTGCACAGCCCTGCTTTACTTAAATCCAATTCACTTGCAAATCATGACATCACATTTCTGATGTCAAGGTCCTCTTCAAAAACAAAGGACAAGGGCAGCTACGTGGGGCAGTGGATAAAGCACCAACCTTGCTAGTTGTGTGACCCTGGGCAAGTCACAACCTTCATTGCCCCACCAAAAAAAAAAAAAAAAGGATAAACAACAAGAAGAGTGGTTACCAACTCTAGTCATTGAGGGGACCTCTGATGATTCTTTTTTTTTTTGTGGGGCAATGGGGGTTAAGTGACTTGCCCAGGGTCACACAGCCAGTAAGTGTCAAGTGTCTGAAGCCGGATTTGAACTCAGGAACTCCTGAATCCAGGGCCCGTGCTTTATCCACTGAGCCACCTAGCCGCCCCCTTCTGATGATTCTTCCAACCTTTTAAAGCTCTCAAGCTTGTAACCTGGCCCATTCCATCTCCAGATACTCATTTACCCAAAATCAGGGGAAAAGCAAACACAAATGAACCATGCACCATGTACTCAGGGAGACATACTTTTTGAATAGAGAGACAAGGTAGCCTCTGTCTACCCAGAGGCTCATAGCAATTCTCACTAAAGCTGCCAGGAAAGAGATTGAGTGATGGTCTGTGGGACCCTTTGTATGTACTCTCAGTTTTATCTACTCAGCCAGTTAAAAAACTCCTCATCAATATAGTACTCAACTCAGAAAGCAGGTTCACCAAAACTCCATGTGTTGAACTGAAACGATGTAGGGAATATTGAGCATATTCTAAGTACCTGGTCCTTATTTGCTTGTCCCTCATTAAAATAGACAAGGATTGGGGCAGGTAGGTGGCGCAGTGGTTTAAGCACTGGCTCTGGGGTTAAGAGGATCTGAGTTCAAATTTGACCTCTAGTACTTACTAGCTGTGTGACTCAGGGCAAATCACTTTGATGTAGAAGGCAACATCAACTTAGCCCCAATTGCCTCCAAAAACAGACAAAGAAATAAGGCTCAGGGAATGGCAGTAAGCTGGATTTAAACCTAGATGCCCTGATGCCAAAGCTGGGGGGGTTTTTTGTTTGTTTTGGACTTTTTTACAACAAACATTTATTTTATTTTTTCCAGTTACATCTAAGGGTAGTTTTCAACATTCATTTTCATAAGATTTAGAGTTCCAAATTTTTTTCCCTCCCTCCCTTTCATCCCCTCTCCACAAGACAGCAACCAATCTGGTATAGGTTATATATGTTCAATCCACAAATGCTCTTTTTATCAGTTCTTTCTATGGGGGTAGATAGTATGCTTCATCATTAGTCCCTTGGGATTGTCTTGGATCATTGTATTTCTGAGAGTAGTTAAGTCATTCACAATTGCTCAAAGAACAATATTGCTGTCACTATGCACAATGTCCTCCCAGTTCTGCTCATTTCACTATACATCAGTTCATAGGAGTCTTTCCAGGTTTTTCTGGGATCATCCTGTTTGTCATTTCCTATAGCACAATACCATTCCACTACAATCATATATCACCACAGCTTCTTCAGTCATTCCTCAATTGACGGACATGCCCTTGATTCCCAATTCTTAGCTACCACAAAGAGTTGCTATAAATATTTTTTGTACAATTTTTCCCCTTTTTCTCTTTTTCACAATTACTATTGTTAATTGTTTCCCTCCATCCTATTCCCTTCCCCATGATATTTACTCTATTATCTTCTTTCACCCTATCCCTCTTCAAAAGGGATTTACTTCTATCTGTCCCATCCCCCAATTTGCCCTCCCTTCTTTTGCCCCTCTCTTTATCCCCTTCCCCTCCTATTTTCCTGCAGTTAGATAGATTACTCCACCCAATTGAGTGGGTATATTATTCCCTCCTTGAGCCAATTCTGATGATATTAAGGTTTTTAAGCCAATTCTGATGAGTGTTAGGCTCCTTTACTGCCCAGATTAAATAGATTACTCCACCCAATTGGGTATGTGTGTTAATCCCTCCTTGAGCCAACTCTGATGAGATTAAGGTCTTTGAGCCTATTCTGAGGAGTATAAAGTTCACTTACTGCCCTGCTCCTTCCCCATCTCTTCCCCCACTCCATAAACCCTTTCCTGTTTCTTTCATGTGAGATTTCACCCCATGCTACCTCTGCCCTTCCCCCTCCTCCAGTGCATTACTCTCACCCCTCAATTTTACCCTAAAGATGTCATCATGGGGCAGCTAGGTGACACAGTGGACAAAACATCCGCCCTGGACCCAGGGGGACCCCAGCCAAAACCTGGCCTCAGACACAAGACAATCACCCACTGCATGACCCCAGGTACATCCCCCAACTCCAATTTTTTATGGTTCTCTAGGGTCTTGTATTTGAGCCAAAGCTGTTCTTACCAATAATAAGAATAGTGCCAAAGCTCAATGAGCTTTGAAAGAAGATTGAGAAACACCAGTATCAGATTTAGTTGCAATTTGACCTCAGTCATGTAAAAAAAAGTTCCAGTTGCCTTGGAAAATGGCTAAACAAATTGTGTTATGAATGTAATGGAATATTACTGGGCTCTAGGACATGATGAAGGTGATGAATAGAGAGAAGAATAGAGAGATCTACATGAACTGATGCAGAGCGAGCCAAGCAGAACCAAGAAGAAAACATACCCAATGCTTTTTGGTTTTCAAAGTAACCTCATGATATTTTTGAAAGGTTGTGTCTTATCCACAGAAGATCACAAATCTAGAATTGAAAAGGTCTGAATACTTAGATGAATCATACTATCCACCTCCAGTGAAGGAACTGATATTAATTGAACACAGACCGAAGCATGCTATTTTTCACTTTCTTTTTTTCTTTTGTTCTAGTCTTCTTAAATGGAAACATTTTACATAATTGTACATGTATAACTATATCTGCCTGCTGTCTCAAGGAGGGGGGAGAAGAGAGAAAAAGGAAGGGATAGAATTTGGAACTCAAAACTTTAAGTAAAAATGCTAATTAATTTTTTTTAATCTAGAAAGAAAAAATAAATTATTCATTTACTCCAGATATAATAAATCATCCAAGTTGGTTTTTTTTAAAGAGTCTGAATAGGTTATCAAAGCCAAACACCTCTTTTTATGTATGAGGAAATGGAGGCTCTGGGAGGGTTTTATCAGACCACCTTCTGCAGGGAGTCTTTCCTAATTTCCCCAGGCACATCAGTCTTGTCCTCTAAGGTTATCCCTAGTACCCACCTTCTACAGTCTGTTTATTTGCAAATTGTCTTCTACCTTACTAATAAATAAACTCCCTATATTTATGTTCCTACCATCCTAGTCTGTAGCAAAGTGCCTGGGACATAGTCAGTACTTAATAAATGTATATTGGATAGAACAATGGACCTGAGTTCATTCCAGCCTCAGGCTAGGTCACCCTGGGCAAATCACTTAAACTTAGTTTGCTTCAGTTTCCTTATCTGTAAAATGGGGCCAATAATAGCACCCACCATCCAGGATTGTTGTAAGGATCAAATGAGATCATATTTGTAAAGCAATTTTCAAATCTTGATGCACCATATGAATGATAGCTTGTTGTTGCTATTATTATTATCATCGCTATTACTGATTGCTTAAAGGCGCATATGCAATAAATGGCATAGCCAGGACATGAACCTGTTTCCAAATCCAGTCCTCTTCTCACTGTAAAACACTGTTGTTATCGTGGTTTTTGTTCAGTCATGTCCAACTCTTCATAACTCTGTGCACTATACTATCTAGGGGGGGGTTTCTTGGCAAAGTTACTAAAGTGCTTTGCTTTTTCCTTCTCCTTTGGATTAAGGCAAGCTGAAGCTAAGTGACTTGCTCAGGGTCACACAGCTAGTATCTGAGGTGAGATCTGAACTCAGGTCTTCCTGACTCCAGGCCCAGCTCTCTATCCACTGAGGCACCTAGCTGCCTCCAGCTATCTACTATAGAGTTATTTTGAAAATCAGGGGTATTCCTCATACGACTTCCTTCCTTTTATGGGTAGAAGGTTTAGGGAAACATTCTTGGCCCATACATTGACATTTCTTGGCCTCTGGTGGCTGGCAAGTGACCTACAGTGGGGTCAAGAGTCCAGGAGGGGAAGAAACAGTTAGTTGCAAAAGATCCAGCCACTTTCACCTCCTGGCTTTTTACTACTCAGGGTACCCCATTCTCTCTGTCCATGACTCATCTTTTCTGTTCCTCATTTCTTTCCCTTCTTTGGTGATTCTCAGGAACTTATCATGTGAGTTGAATGTACTTTCTTTGAAGGCCCCAATTTTCATTTTTGTTTTTATTTTCCCAGAACCTAGCACCATCTCCAGAACATAGAGAACACTCAGAAACTCCTTGATGAATTGAATTAAATTCAATTGAGTTGAATTTTGGCATCCACAGGTGATCTTTGGCCTCCTGGGCACTGCTGATGCTTGCCCTCCATAAACAAGACAGGAATGATTGGCTATTATTCTGGAGTCCTGGTATGAGTTCCCCCGCAGCCTCTTCTCCTATGGATGTCTCTCCATGAAAAGAAATGGTGGGGCAGCTAGGTGGTGCAGTGGATAGAGCACTGGCCCTGGATTCAGGAGGACTTGAGTTCAAATGCAACCTCAGACACTTGACACTTACTAGCTGTGTGACCCTGGGCAAGTCACTTAACCCCAATTGCCTCACCAAAAAAAAAAAAAAAGAAAGAAAGAAAAGATATGGTGATAGGATTGAACCCCACACCTGTTTGTAAAGGATTAGATAGTCTATTGAATGAGAAAACCTGGTCTATGTTGAGTAAATGAATGAATTAATAAAAAAAAAGAATTATCAAGCAATGCCTATGTGCTAAGCATTGTGCTAAATGTCGGGATGCAAATATAAAGGTGCAAACAATTCCTGTACTCAAGAAGCTTATATTTTAATTGAAAATATACCATAAAGAGAAGAGTAGAAGCCAGGATAGGATATTTGGGTTGGGGGAGTTATAGGGATAGTGTCAGGAGCTACTGGGAAGTAGAATGACAGACCCTTTCTAGGAGCAATGGTAGTATTGATTGGATTAAGGTTCTAGAACAGAAGGGGGTCAATATCAGTGAATCAATAAATATTTATTAAGCACCTACTAGATTCCAGACACAAAAAGAGGCAAAAGAGAATTCCTGCCCTCAAGGAGCTTACAATCTAATATTTTGATGATGAGCCTTTCTCTACCATTTCATAGCTTGGACAATGGACTTGTGCCACAGTCTGTCATGGAACCTTACTTGAGGTCTTTCCAGCATGGTAAGATCTGTTGGAGTGTGTGGTCCTCTGGCAATGTAATCCTTGAAAACCAGAATCAGCTGACTCTCAGCTCCATGATGAGGCGTCAGAGAGGGAATCTTTAGAAGTAAACAGGGGCAGCTAGGTGGCGCAGTGGATTGAGCACCAGCCCTGGAGTCAGGAGGACCTGAGTTCAAATCCGACCTCAGACACTTAACACTTAACACTGTGTGACCCTGAGCAAGTCACTTAACCCCAATTGCCTCACCAAAAAAAAAAAAAAGAAGAAAGAAGTAAACAAAGGCTCTAGTGAACATTGCAGATGAAGAAGAAGGAAAAGAAGGAGGATCTAGTGGCAACTCTGAAGAGTTGAGATTAAAGGTAAACTAAGGTGAAAAGATGAGAGCACACGGGTGAGCAGACGGTTCTGAGTCTTGAACAACAGACTCAGATTTCCAGAGTCTATGGAAAATACTCTAGCCGTGTTTTCCCCTGCTTAGGATGGCCCGTCTATAACCTCTCCCACATCATCACTTCTCCTTTATTCCCAGTGCCCCCAACCTTAACACAATCATGAGGGTGAACTTGAGGGTGTCAGGTGACTCTCATGACCACCTGCTCAGATGATTGCAACAACCACCCAACTTTCCACCACTCCCCACTTGAAGCTGTGCTTCATAACTCTGACAGACTAATCTTACTTATGCCTAAGTATGGTCAAAGGTTCTATTAAATATTGACTAAAGTGAAAACTGCCTGGCATTCAAGGCCTTACACATTCTGGTGCCAACCTTCCCCTTCTAGCCTCATTTCTTAAATCCCTCCATGCATTCTGCGATCCCACAAGACTGAACTTCTGGACTCCCTAAATACTCCTCCAAAGTTTCTCACCTCCACACCTTTACTTAAGCTGCTTCTTATGTCCTCTCTCCTTCTATTTACCTGTTGACTTCCTACCTATCCTTCAAAGCCCAGCTCAAATGCTACCTCTTCCAGGAAGCTTTCCATAAGCCTTTCCTGTCAGTAAGGATTTTCCCTCTCAGACTCAAATCATACATTGTTTTGCACTTTACTAATGAGCTGAACATACTGATCTGTGTTTACTTCACACACACACATACACACACACACACACACACACACACACAACTAAATTACTACAGGGGCAGCCAGGTGGTGCAGTGGATAAAAGCACCAGCACTGGATTCAGGAGTACCTGAGCTCAAATCCAGCCTGAGACACTTGACACTAGCTGTGTGACCCTGGGCAAGTCACTTAACTCTCATTGCTCCACAAAAAACTAAATTACTAGACATGAAGTCAGGGAAGATAGGTTATCTCAACTTTGTTTCTCTTCCAGTCCCTAGCATAAGACTCCATACACAATAGACACTTAATACGTGCTTGCCAAATGGATTAATTTTTTTTTTTTTGGTGAGGCAATTGGGGTTAAGTGACTTGCCCAGGATCACACAGCTAGTAAGTGTTAAATGCCTGAGGCCGGATTTGAACTCAGGTACTCCTGACTCCAGGACTGGTGCTCCATCCACTGCACCATCTAGCTGCCCCTCAAAGGGATTAAATTTTTTTTTAAAAAGGCTTCCCAGGAACAGATTGGCTAGCCCATGGGATTCATTACAGAGAGTAGGCATGGCGGTCATATGGGTGAAGGACAACACTAGTCTCTTGTTCTTTACTCCAAAGCCTGGAAGATATGATCTTCTAATTACAACCTTGCATTTCATGGGCTATCAGCCAGAGCAGGGAAACAAGAGAGAACCTTCTCTTCTCTTCCTAACTCACACCTTCTGAGGCTTTGAATGGGAGAACTGCCCCTCCACCTTCTGCTTTGGACTTTCTCTCTGGGTAATTATGGCTCCCAAGGAGTGTTCCCTGCCCCTAATAACAAGGATGCTGGGGGAATGGGAGGTAGCCCTGAAACTCCCTTTCATGTCCTATTCCTTCCTCCCCCAGGGACTAGTATTATGAACCCAGAGCTTCCCCTCACAGTACTCTGGGAATTACATTTAGGATGGTTTTAAATACATACTGGGGCAGCTGGATGGTACAGTGAATAGAGCACGGGACTTGGAATCAGGTAAACTCATCTTCTGAGTTCAAATCTGGCTTCAAACACTTACTAGTGACCCCGGGGTGAGTCACTTGACAATGTTTGGCTCAGTTTCCTCATCTGTAAAATGAGCTGGAGAAGGAAATGGCAAACCGCTACAGTATCTTTGCCAAGAAAACCCCAAATGGGGTCACGAAGAATCAGACACAACTGAACACAACAAAATGCATTGTAGTCCATTAATGTAAGAGAGTACTAGAATGCCAGTAAGACTGAAATGCAAGAGGAGTACAGAGAAATTTGGAAAGACCTTTATGAAAAAGTGCAAAAGGGAAAGGGAAAAGAAATCCAGAAGAACGTGTATGTACTGACTATTATAATAGACAGAGGGGAAGTGATTGAGAATGACTTGATCAAGAATCCTATTTGGGCAATTAGAAACTAGTTTGATACTTTAAACCTTGGCATTAATTAATTAACTGACTAACTAACTAATTGATTGATTGATTAAAATGTAAATAGTTACTAAGCAAGTTTAGATGGTTGTAATGATGTTCAATAGTAAATTTTTATGAGATATTTAATAAAAAATTGATATGTTGATATATTTAATAAAAAAAAAAACTGATGCCCAGGACTGAACCTGATATACTCCAGATGTTTTCTTTTTTTGTTTGTTTGTTTGGTTTTCTTTTGTTTTTCGTGGAGCAATGGGGGTTAAGTGACTTGCCCAGGGTCACACAGCTAGTCAGTGTCAAGTGTCTGAAGCCAGATTTGAACTCAGGTCCTCCTGAATCCAGGGCCGGTGCTCTATCCACTGCTCCACCTAGCTGCCCCCTCTAGATGTTTTCTTAACTGGGGCAGCATACAAAAGGACTGTCACACCCCCACCCCACCCCAAATTCTGGACTCTCTGACTCTGAATTTGTGCCCTTCATCCAAGGGTGTGCTGAAGCTAGCCTTACTTCTCTCAAAGGAGGATTGTTATATTTGCACCTTGTGAATCGGTTAGCTACAAATCAAGGATCAATTTCTTTGGTTGTTTCTCTATATGTAAGAAAGTTATAAAGAAGATGTTAATGATACAAATTAAACTTAAAAGTGTGTCTAGCATCTTTTTTTTTTTCCTGGAGAGAGAATAATTAAACATTTGCCAACACTCGCCCCTGCCTTCATTCCTTTATGGTAGGTCAGGAGAGCTGGACTTTTATGACTTTGCGGCAGTCACAGTCTCTCTGGGGCTCGGGAGCTATGTCTCTGACCAGAGGAGGTTGAATTAAAGGATCACCAAACTCTCTTGTGGTGTATAAGCCCAGGAAGATTTCTGGCATAAATTAATTTCTAAATCCAGCTGACTTTTTCCTGAGTAACAAAATAACAATTTTATCAGTTCCATACATCTTACTACAAAGCAAAGATTGCATTCACTTTCTGGCCACCCTCACTGAACTGCATTGACTCACTCTTGAATAAAACTTCCAGAACTTTTTAGATGAACTACTGTCTAGTCGCACTTTCTCCACCCTGTACTTAGGAAATTGATTTTTTTTCCCCTTAAGTTGTGTGGGATTTTCCATTTGTTTACTTCATCACACTTCCTCTTAATAGATTTAGCCCATATTTCTAACCTATTGAGACCTCCTTGGTCCCTGAACTTTTCATCCAGTGTTAGGGTGTTCCTCCCTATCCCACGTCTTTTCTAAGTGTCCATAGACAACCAACAAAACAATAAACTAAGCCCTGATGTGTTGTGTCTGCTGACTTCTGAAAATTTAACAATCAACCCTCATGAGCCAGGATTAGGCACCTATGGCAGACCCCTGTCTTGGATCTCAGTTTCTCAATTTATCAAAAGAGTTTGGACTAGATAGTTGCTTGGATCTCTTCCAGTTCTAAATGTCTATGGTCCTGTACATCAAACCGAAGTTTTAATATAAATTAATTTTTAAATCTAGTCAGCACTTTCCTGAATATCAAAATGCTATTTTATGATAACTCTACAGAGCCTATACAATTTCAAAGTAAAAAGTGGTAGCCATCATTTCAGGAAGATACAGCTGGCCAATTTTCTGTTTAAAACAACCCCAAAAATCCTGTCTAAATGTACACTTGAGAAAACCACCAACTCATAGACTGAGTCTCCCAGAGAAGACTATCTCAGGTTCAAGATAATCTGTGGGTCCATCCTTGGCAACCACTTAAAACTAAGGCCTATGAGCTCCCACTTATTTGTCTACCTTTTCTAGTCAGCTAGAGTACACAATTAGTTCAAAATAAAAACATTTAATGAAATAGCGTAAGAAAAGAAGCAATAAAATCTGGCTGATACTCTCTGACAAATACACATTCCATCAGTGGAAAGAAAAGAAAGCACTTATGTAAGGAATATATGTGTTACATGCAGAGAAAGCCCATTCATCCTCCAAAAACTGTAGACCCATAAGTGTCTACCACAAAACCCTTTTGTTGTTGTTCAGTTTTGCCTGACTCTTCATGACCCCATTTGGGGTTTTCTTGGCAAAGATCCTTGAGTGGTTTGACATTTTCTTCTCCAGCTCATTATAAAGATGAGGAAACTGAGGCAAACAGGTTGAAGTCACTTGGCCAGGGTCACACAGCTAGTAAGTGTCTGAGGCCAAATTTGAACTCAGGAAGATGAATCCTCCTAACTTCAGTCTTGGCGCTGTGTTCACTGAGCCACCTAGCTATTCACAGAAACGCTACATTGCTGTATTCCTTAAGTTATTTGGGGAGATCCAACATGTTTTGTTCTGCTAAGCAAAAGAATCAAAGCCAAGCACAAAAGCAATACCTAGGGGTCAAGATCATTGTCTATCGTCTAACTAATTATATTCCTAAACTTTCATATGTGTCTCTTCCAATTTTGAGCTCACCTTACCTTCTGTTAACAAAATGGTATTTTCCTTCTTTCCAGAGGAGGAAGAGGAAGAGGAGGAGAAGGAGGAAGAGGAGGAGGAAGGAGAAGAAGAAGAAGAAGAAGAAGAAGAAGAAGAAGAAGAAGAAGAAGAAGAAGAAGAAGAAGAAGAAGGAGAAGAAGAAGAAGAAGAAGAAGAAGAAGAAGAAGAAGAAGGAGAAGAAGAAGAAGAAGAAGAAGAAGAAGAAGAAGAAGAAGAAAAGGAAGAGGAAGAAGAGAGAAGAAGAGGACAGAGAAGAACTTGGACTTTAGTCATTTGGTATTGATCAGCTAGTACTCGTTGGGGGTGAACCATAAACTAGTTAATAGAAGGTAATTACTTGATTACAATCTATTTGTAAATATCCCAGTGATGGTTGAATACTATGATGCTTTATTGTTTAATATTTCCTTTTCTATGTGTGGGAATTCTGTGTGCTCAGTCCATATCTGAACCACATTTGTGCACCAGGTACTTTTACTTCCTTCGCCTTGCTAGAGAGAACCCCTTAGATTAGAGCCAAAAATATAATTGTTCCTCAGGAACCTGAGCACTGGGGAGCCTAATTCCCCCAGTGAGGAAATAAACAACCTCATTACAATAAATAACATCAGGGCAAAATTTGAGAGAAAGCAAAGGACAGGGATTTTCAGAGGTCACTAACCCCACCACCCTTTACTTATGCCCCTGTCCCACCCCCAACCTTTTCCTAGCAATTTCTGGCTAGTTGCTGTGCTAGAATAAGGTTAGAAATTTTAGAGTCTGAAAGGAGCTTAGTGATAACAAACTCTTTTGTTTTACACCCAAGGAAACTGAGTCTCAGAGCATTGAGACCACTTCCCCAAAGTCACATAGGTAACAAATGGCTATTTCAATCCAAATCTTTTGACTCCTAATCCATTGCTCATTCCCCTACATGTTATATGCCATGTCATCATTAAGTCATTTCTTGTCCAGGAGAAACATTCCCCTCAAATAATTCTTGTATGATAGTTTCCAGTCCCCTCCCCAGCTCAGTGACCACTCCAACTTGTCCCTCTCCAAGTACTTTCCCCAATTATCCTGGGGTTAATGAGTACAAAGTCATGGGATCAGCTTTTTGTCTGAGTCACTTATCTTTTCCATGATCACAAACTGCATCTTCATCTCTAGCCAATCACTTCATAAATGGTCACAAGGGGTATCAGGAGAGGGTGTGCAGATGACTCATTTGTAGACACCCATCTCCATTCCTGGGAAGACAACTCGAAATGGATGCTTGGTCTCCAGCAGGACAGGAACCATCCCTAGATAAGCATGACAACCTACAAAGACCTAGGACACACAAAGAGCAGGGCAGGGAGCACGTAATCAGTTGGCCAGTCCTCATTGCCTCCGTGCCACTGGGTGGAAGAGGTTTAGAAGTATTGTGGGGTGACAGGAGATGGAGTCTAGTTGAGCAATTGGAAACGTCACCCCTTCATGAGAAAGTTGCCTACTGACTCAATAACACTAAAAGGAAATTGTAGTAATAGAAGTTCCCTTTTTGTTCCATATCTAGCCACATACGTTGACACATAAAGCAACACATGGTGTGAGTGAAAGAGAATTCAATGAAATATTTCCATATTTGGAACACCAAGGGGTTATTTTCAGCTGCTAGGGAGTTTTGTTTTGTCTTTTAATAGTCTCCGCATTTAAGTAACACACATAGAGATTCACAAAGGTTGAGGCAAAATTAGGGCGCTATGGGCAATCTTACCATTCCCATAACTCCTTAAAGGGCTTCAAGACATATATCTTATTTCTAGGCAACTTTCCATTTAAAGATGGAGGGATGGGAAGGGAGGGAACTAGCATGTTTTAAGGATCTACTGTGTGCCAAGCATTTTACAAATATCTCACTTGATTCTCACAACAACCCTGTTGGGTAGGTGATATTATTACCAATATTTCACATTTAAGGAAGTGTCAATCCATGGATAGATGACCCCAACCCAAGCATGCATTGTGGGAGGATGGAGGAAAGGAGAAGCCTATTTTAGCTTCAACCAGACATGTAACCTGAAAGGCAAATATAATGAAGGGAAAAGGTGAAAACACAATTCACTTGACATATAAGTGTGTTTCATTTTATAGAAGAGATTTATTATATTTAGCAAAGTTGCCTGGGAGGGGCTTTTAATACTGTTGGCTGTCACTTTGTTAATGAGTACTCTATTAAGTTGGAACTGGATGATGTAGTTATATAGAATGTTGGAGTTGGACTAAAAAAGACCTAAGTTCTTTTTTTTTTTTAAGTGAGGCAATTGGGGTTAAGTGACTTGCCCAAGGTCACACAGCTAGTAAGCGTTAAGTGTCTGAGGCCGGATTTGAACTCAGGTCCTCCTGACTCCAGGGCCGGTGCTCTATCCATTGCACTACCTAGCTGCCCCTCTAAGTTCAAATCTTGCCTTAGATACTAACTAGCTGTTTGACCCTGAGTAAGCCACTTAACTTTTCTCAGCCTTAGTTTTCTTGTGTGTGAAATGGGCATAAGAATAGTGCTTCCCCTCCCTGAGTTGTTATGAAGATCGATCAGTTAAAATATATATAAATGCAGGAGCAGCTAGGTGGTGCAGTGGATAAAGCACTGGCCCTGGATTCCGGAGGACCTGATTTCAAATCTGGACTCAGACACTTGACACTTACTAGCTGTGTGACCCTGGGCAAGTCACTTAACCCTCATTGTCCCACCAAAAAAAAAAATAAGAAAAGGAAAAAATATATAAATGAACTTTGCCTGCCTTAAAGTGATATAAAAATGCTAGTTATTATCATTATTACAATCCTGAGGCCTGGGCAGGGTTCTAAAATGTCTTCTGAATCATGAAATAAATATTATAATCTATATAGGTTTAATTTTCATATTAAGTGTATCTTTTTATATTTTTGAACTGGACCCATGATTTCATTGGTATAGCTTCTTAAAATTTTTCCACACACAACCCCCTTTTCACCTGAGAAATTTTTATGGGACCCCGGATATATAGGCATATAAAAAATATATACAAATCAAACATTTATTGACAAATTTTTCATGACCCCCCACATTCAGTTGCACAACCCCATATGGGAGTCACAACCCACAGTTTAAGAAGCTTTGGTATGGGGAACTCTCAGTGTGGAACTTCTCTTCACAATTTGCAGTCTTAGAGAACTGCTTGGAGCACTGAGAAATTAAATGACTTGCTTGGGGTCAGAGTCAGTATGGATTAGGAGCTGGACTTGAACACAGGTCTTCCTGATTCCAAAGTCAGCTCTCTATGCACTATGGCTGACTACTTTTCTAAGGGGTATCATTACCTGGGAACTACCTAAGCTGTGTACGATAAATATGTTAACTCTCAGTCAGTCACAACGTTTTATAACTCCATTCTCTAAATTCACCAGATAACAGAGAGCACACTCTGAAGTTTTGGAAGTGGATCATATTTTTTCCTACTGACTTTCAATTCCTATTTGGAGATCAATTTACAGGGGCTGTGGGGAATCTCCAATAAATTACTTATAAAGGGTCAAAATGATACCACTTTCCTCAGGGACCTTGTATGTGCAAGGGGGGAATGGACTTCAGCATTGGGGGTGGGGGGAGTATAGAGTTAGTCAGGGACACATAGAAAACGTGTCCCCCACAGAGCCATGTGCCAGTAAATGTTTAGTAACCAGCTCTCCAAAGGAGAAAACAAAACAAAACATATGCATGGCACGCTTTTAAAGTTTAACCTGAATTTTTTTTTTGGTGGGGCAATGGGGGTTAAGTGACTTGCCCAGGGTCACACAGCTAGTAAATGTCAAGTGTCTGAGGTCGGATTTGAACTCAGGTCCTCCTGAATCCAGGGCCGGTGCTTTATCCACTGTGCCACCTAGCTACCCTTTTAACCTGAATTATTAACATTCTCTCTATCACTTTCTTAAGTCTAGACAATTAACAAAACAAGTCAAGCCTTGATTGGCATCACTTGCTGATTTCCAAGGTATAAATGCTGACTAGGAAAATTTAACAATAGGCTCTTGTGAGCCAATTCAAGCTGGTTTTAGCATATCCCTAGTTGAGGCAACTCCCAAGTCCAGGCCCATGAATCCTTATAGAGTACTCATGAGGTTCCTCTTAGATGTCACTCACTCTGTTGGGCTCTGAGGATTATTGGGGTTTTTTTAAGTCTAAAGCTAGAATTTTTCTCCAGCACAAAGGATCACAATCAGGGCAGCTAGGTGGCACAGTGGATAGAGCACTGGCCCTGGAGTCAGGAGGACCTGAGTTCAAATTTGACCTCAGACACTTAACACTTACTAGCTGTGTGACCCTGGGCAAGTCACTTAACCCCAATTGCCTCACTAAAAAAACAAAAAACAAAAAACAAAAAAACAAGGGATCACAATCTCTGAAGCTGAAGCCATTGGGGGGGGGGGCTGTCTTTCCACTTCTGTCTCGCATGTGGATCCTCTGTCATCAGCCACTTCTGCTCCAGCAAACACTTGCTATTTATTGATTCTGATTGTTGGTAGAACTTCTGATGGTGTGGATATCTCTCCCAAACTCACCAGTCAGCGGGCACTCCCATCTCAGAGTACTCATTCACCTAACATCAGGAAAGAAGAAATGCATAGGAAACAGAGACAACATGTGATCGGACACCCACCGTGTTCAACAAGGAGGAAGCAGCTAGTTTCTCTCCCCCAGTCAGCAAGTCATTGCAGTCCTCCTTACTCAAAGGCCACCAGGGAGAAGAGAGATAATTTACTTGAATTTTTATATGTATAGTCAGTCTACCTGAATCATCAGTCCTTCAACCCCTGAAGCTCATTACAAGCTCATTATTGTCATTGCATGGCACAAGCCCCTCAGTTATTCATGTCCTAAAGTAGGCTCAGGCAGTTAGGTGGTACAGTGGATAGAGCCAGGAATTCAAATCCAGCCCTAGAAACTTACTAGTTGTGTGACCCTGGGCAAGTCATTTAACCTGATTTGCTTCAGTTTCCTCATCTGTAAAATAAGCTGGAGAAGGAAATGGCAAACCATTCCAATATCTTTGCCAAGAAAATTCCAAATGGGGTCACAAAAAGTCAGACATGACTGAACAACATCAAAAACAGACTCACCTACTCACCATTTGTTGGCTTGGAACCAGGCTTACACATCTGTGTGTATGCTCTGTGTGAACCATGAGGTTGGGCAAATCCAAGCATACTTTAAAGACTGGGCTCTCCAGCTGAAAAATTAATAAAATCATTGGACTCCAAAGGGGCCTGAGAAGTCACTTTGCCCAAACAGTACCCAAAGCATGCATTGTCTCTAAAATAACCCAGTCGGGTAGTGATCTAGATTCTTTCTCATGAGGAAGTCATGTTCTTCATGCACTTATGAAATAGCACATTCCATTTTCAAGTGGCTCTAAAATACCACAGAATCTTTCCTCAAAACCTAAAATGTGCTACTCTGCTGGTACCTTTGGTTAACAATGTTATCTGCTAACCATTTATTTGAATCTCCTTTCAAGAACCCAAAGACCAAATCTAATTGTTCATGATAATAGTTTTAGTATTGAAAGAGAATTATTATGTGAAGCAGTGTGGTGTGACAGAGACAATGCTCGTTTTGGACTCGTTTACCCATATTATCATGAACAAGCCACTCCCCGAGCCCCAGTTTTGTTTTGTTTTTAATCTATAAAGTGAGGGGGCTTGGACCAAATAGTCTCACATCCCTTCCAGCTCTATTCCTATGACCCTTCAATCTTCTTTTCAGCAGGTTAAATATCCCTAATCATTCTTCAGGTAAGGGTCAGGGGAAGAAGGGGAGATGTTCCCTTGAGGTGCTATATTCTCCACAAGCCTGTGCAGAACTCAAAATGCATTGTCTCTTTACCTCTACTTCATCAAACCCCTAGCTTTCAGGCAGCTAGGTGGCTCAGTGGATAAAGCACCAACCCTGGATTCAGAAGGGCCTGAATTCAAATCCGGCCTTAGAAACTTGACACTTACTAGCTGTGTGACCCTGGGAAAGTCACTTAACCTTCATTGCCCCAAAACAAAAGAACAAAAAACAAAATCCCTAGCTTTCTTCAAAGCAGTCATCCTCAAACTTTTTGGCCTCACAATCCCTAGGTGGTACAATGAATATAGCAGGTGGGCCTGAAGTCACGAAGACCTATGGTCAAATCCAGCCTCAGACACTTACTAGCTGTGTGACCCTGGGCAACTCACTTAATCTCTGCTTGATTAGGTTTCCTGCAAAATGGGGATAGCAACATTACCTACCAAAGGTTGTTGTCAGGATCAAATGAGGTATTTGTAAGGCACTTGGCACATAGTAGGTACTATAAAATCACTTGTTCCCTTCCCTTCATACTCTTAAAAATTACTGAGGGGGCAGCTAGGTGGCACAGTGGATAGAGCACCAGCCCTGGAGTCAGGATGACCTGAGTTCAATTCCAGCCTCAGACACTTAACACTTACTAGCTGTGTGACCCTGGGCAAGTCACTTAACCCCAATTTCTTCACCAAAAAAAAAACAATTACTGAGGACTCCTTTACACTTTTAAAATTTGTTGGTGCCCTAGGTGCCACAGTGGATAAAAGCACCAACCCTGGATTCAGGAGTACCTGAGTTCAAATCCAGACTCAGACACTTGACACTTACCAGCTGTGTGACCCTGGGCAAGTCACTTAACCCCCATTGCCCCACCCCCCAAAAAATTATTGAGCACCACTAAGAGCTTTTGTTTACGTGCACTATATCTATTGATATTTAGCATATTAAAATTTTAAATGGATACAATTTAAAATATTTAGTAATTCGGGGCAGCTAGGTGGCACAGTGGATAGAGCACCAGCCCTGGAGTCAGGAGTACCTGAGTTCAAATCCGGCCTCAGACACTTAACACTTACTAGCTGTGTGACCCTGGGCAAGTCACTTAACCCCAATTGCCTCACTAAAAAAAAAAATTAGTAATTCATTTTAAAATAAAAATAAAGTAGGAGCAGAAGGGGATAAGAAGGGAGGGGTGATAAAAGGGAGGGCAGAATGGGGCAGGGGGAAGTCAGAAGTAAAACACACTTGAGGAGGGATAGGGTGAAAGAAGGTAGAAAATAGAGTAAATATCATGGGACGGGAATAGGATGGAGGGAGACAGGTAACAATAGTAACTGTGAAAACATTTTGCAACAGAGGCAAGAGTAAGGTAAGATGATGGTGGTGATGATGATGATGGATTGATGGGGATTGGATAGAGATGAGGATTGATTGATGGTGATGACTGGTTGATGGTGAGGATTGCTGCATGGTGATGACTGATTGATGATGACAAAAATGTATGGTACTTTGCTGGGCTATTGTGAAGAAAATTCTTTGTAAAGTATAAGGTACTATATAAATGTTATCTGTTACTGTTGTTGCAATAATCAACCTCATGGGTTTATTGTAAGGAAATCTCTCTTTAAAGTACTATATAAATGTAGTTTACTATAAAAATGATGATGAGCAGGATGCTATCAGCAAAACCTGGAAAGACCTACGTGAGTTGATGCAAAGTGAAATGTACTGTATACAAAATAACAGCAATATTGTAAGATGATCTACTGTGAATGACTTGGTTATTTTCAGCAATGCAATGATCCAAGACAACCCTGAAGGTCTAATGAAAAATGCAGTCCATCTACAGAGAGAGAACTGATGATGGTATCTGAATACAGATTGAAGCATAATTTTTTGTTAGTTTTTTTATGTGAAGTTTTTCATCTGTTTTCTTTCACAACCTGGCTAAGGTGCAAATGTTTTGCATGACTGCTCATGTATAGCTTTTATTGAATCGCTTGAGTTCTTGGGAAAAGGGGAGGGGAGGAAGAGAATTTGGGACACAAAGTTTTAAAAAGTTGATGTCGAAATTGATATTTTACATGCAATTTGGGAAAATAAAATTCTAAATATTGAAAAAAGTCAAATTAAAATAATAAAAATAAACCCATTACACACTAACATAAATAATCTTTTTAATGAAAATAATCATGTTTTCTAAAACAAAAAGAAATTAGTAGAAGAGCAGCATTGTTTTACATACTTTTATAAATTAATGTCTGGCTTAAGTCTTATATCAGCTTCTGTATTCAGTCTGTTGCGGTACTGGCTTTATACATATCTAGTTGGAGATGTAGTTGGTTTTTTTGTTTTTTGTTTTTTTGTTTTTTTTTTTAGTGAGGCAATCGGGGTCAAGTGACTTGCCCAGGGTCACATAGCTAGTAAGTGTTAAGTGTCTGAGGCCAGATTTGAACTCAGGTACTCCTGACTCTAGGGCCAGTGCTCTATCCACTGCGCCACCTAGCTGCCCCTGTAGTTATATTTTAATAGGCAAATAACATCTTAATATTATTATGAAAGTAGTTTTGACCTTATAAACACTTAAAAGGGTCTGGGGTGGGGGCAAGGGTTCAAAGGATCAGACTTAGAGAATCAGGCTTCAAAGTCTAACTCAGGTGGCTCCTCCTACAAGAGACCTTTCCTTAATCTCCTGAAATTGCTTTGTATTACTTGATGTACACCCTGTATTTATTTGTGCACATTCTCCATGCTCCAATAAAATGTAATATCTTAGAGGGAAAGAACTGTTTTGTTCTTGTCTTTGAACTAAGACACCTAACACCGTATTTCCTGGAAAGGACATATTCACCAACTGTCCTCTGAATCCATTCATTGGCCATTCCCATGACTTCCATAGCCAAACATCCATTTGTGACTACCACTCCCTTCTATGGGCAGCATTCCCCTTTTAGAGTACAAAATCATTCAAGGCAGAGGTTGCCTTGCTTTTTCTTCTTGTATCCCTAGCAATTAACACAGTGCCTGGCATATAGTAAGCACTTAATAAATATTTTCTCATTCATTCATTCATTCATTCATTCATTCATTCATTCATTCATTCATTCACTCACTCACTCATTCATTCATTCTTAGATGTTTACTAATGAGAGAAATTATTGTTTCTTTCTTATATCAATAGCCAACTATTGAGTTAGGACTAAGGTTTTTCCCCTTTTCTATTTCCTCATTCAGAAATCAGCCTTTATAGGTTATTCTGACAGCCTTTGAAGTACTGAGCTGATGATGAGATAATAAACTTAAATCTAATCAAAATGTAAAGAAATTCTAGTCCAAGTGAATTGGGGGATTCCAGTCCATTGTGGTTTTTTTTGTTTTTTTTGTTTTTTTTTTTAGTGAGGCAATTGGGGTTAAGTGACTTGCCTAGGGTCACACAGCCAGTAAGTGTTAAGTGTCTGAGGCCGGATTTGAACTCAGGTACTCCTCTCTATCCACTGCACCACCTAGCTGCCCAGTCCATTGTGTTTTAATCAGACAAATATAGGTGGAAGTGAATTCTCCCTTTTGTCCAGATCACCCTAGATGGGGTGATAGGGGTATAGTTAAGTCTCTTTGTCTAAGATTTAGTGATCAGAGTCCCATCCCCCAGAACCTCCTTAGAATAAGCCAACCTCTAATTATAATATTCATTGTCATTACTTGTTAACCAATCAGAACGCACTCCCACCCTCACGAACACCCCCTCTTCCAAGGGCATATAAGTGTTGAGTGGGTTCCATGAGGAATCTTTGGCTTAGGAGATCATCCTTTTATTAATTACTCACTGGAATAATTAATAAAGTGTTTGATTACCCAGAAACTGTGTCTCTCGAAGTTTTTATTTATTCATCACAGTAACTTTAACCGAACTGATCATGCTCCCTGCCTCAGAGAAGAATGATTAGACTTTTAGCCTGACTTAGTCTGGGAACAAACCTTGCGACAGAGATCAGAGATAGGAAGGTTTGAGTGGCAGAGAGAGAAGGGGAAGCCAAAGAAAAGGGGAAGAGAGAGCAAGAGAGGAGGAAGGTAGCTGAGGAGTCAAGAGGCTTCTCTTAATTGTATCTGATTCTTGCCACTCTTAACCAGAGGCTTCCCCTCAAACATGTCGGCAATGCCTTCTGTACCAGGAAGCAACTGTTGCACATTTCTCCTTATCTGCAATTCTTATTCCAAGGAGTTTTAACAAGTATCCATGTTTCCCAGTTCCAAGGCTGAGATGCTACATGTTACAGACATTGAAATCACATTGTCAAACTTTAAGTCACTTGTCTTCATCTGATGGATGACAAGCTGGCATATTTTACGTTTTCTGAATTTCAAAGAGATGCCAATAAGGAAGCATTGGGGAGCTGAGATGAATGGACTTGCTCTGGGATTGGAAGGTCGGAGGAGCTACGGAAGGAAGGAGGGGAAGGGGAGAATAGGGAGAGCATTTGCAACTTGATTTGAATTCTTTGTTACTTCATAAGGATGATAAAATTTAGAACCAGAAGGCATCCCAGAGGCCATCTCTCATTTTCTAGTTTGTCACGGTGTTGTGGGGGATGGTGTGAGGCGCCCCAAAGAATGACAAGACTCAGTGACTCAGTTTCCCAAGTTTTATTGAAATACTGTGAGTGACCACAAGGAGAGCACCAAGGAGATAAGTGTCTTGAATAGGGAGAGGAAAGTGGTTCTATTTATAGTAAGAAAAACTTGCTTCTCTCCTCATTATCCTAATCTCCACTTTAAGGAGGTACAGGGGAGGTCTTATCCTAATTTGGAGCTCCTAGGGTCCTAAAGCCAACCTCTGGGGCAGGTACCTTTTTCCCTGGAGGTGCATTTTTGGGGTTTACAAGTCATAAGGTGAATCTAAGGACACATTTGGCCTTTTCTGCAATGTTCCTAAAGACATGCTTAAATTTGTCAGACCCAGAGGGTCTCTGCGTTTTTGATATCTCTTTACTTCAGATCTGGTTTCTAGGTGTTCTGTCATCTAGGAATATTAATGGCTATTAATAGTTAATGGTCCCTAGTTACTGTTTCTGTTTATAGTATTGACTGATAGGGACTTGAATCCTCTTGGTTACCTTACTGTTGATAAGAACACAAATCTTAATTTCTCTGTTAATCTTTTTAGGTACTATTGATAAGAACCCAAGTTTTGAGTAATTTGCTAGCTCCTTTTAGCTACTGGTGATAGTTTATGTTAACCTTTTAGCCTCCTCCATCAATGGATGAGAGGCAGTGGTTCTTAGATATTGCTCAATAAAGAATTATACTCTTGGGGCAGCTAGGTGGTGAAGTGGATAAAGCACCAGCGCTGGAGTCAGGAAGACCTGAGTTCAAATCCGACCTCAGACACTTACTAGCTGTTTGACCATGGGCAAGTCACTTAACCCCAATTGCCTCACCAAAAATAAAATAAAATAAAGAATTATACTCTTTCATAGAGTCTAATTAGAGTTAAAGTAGTCTTTTATTTGTCTCTAGGTAAGGTGACTGAGAGGGGTCAGAGACAGCCTCTAGGAGAGGAAAATAGTTTGAAAGAATTTCCTCAAACGACAGAGGGAAGGGTAAAATTTTTTATAGAGGAGAGATGGGGGTAGGGGGCTTGACAGTTTTGGGGTGGGGATACTGAAACAATTGGTGTTACATTTCTCGAGCTCTAGGGTCTGGTTGTAGGTTACAGGCTTGGGGGGGGGATGCTTGTCACATTCCTGAGCTCTGGGATTGAGAGGGATTTTTGATATGATAATCCTGACCTCTGGGATTATCTCTGTCGCCTAGCTCAGCCAGGTGGTAGAGCACCTAATTAATATTTGGCTTCCTACTATAAACTTTTATCTCCCCATACTTCCTAGGTAAGTCTGTCCTAATATCTAGTTGATCAATCTAGACTTTTAATTCCTTGAGATCATTTTTTACAGGAAGAGCTTCCCGGGTCCTGTTGCACCTTTAATTTTGTTTTTCATAGGAAAAACCCCTTCTGATAGATTTTAGGTCCATGTCAACGTGAAGAGACTGAGTCACAGAGTTTACAACTTGCCCAGAAAAAAAAAATCCAAATCCAGGTTCTCTGACTACAAATCCATTGCTTTTCCCTCTGAGTCATGTGGTTTCCTAGCCATTAGTGCTATCTCAAGTGGAATAGATGGCTTTCTTCAGGAGGTAGCTAGTGCCCTCTCACTAGAGGTGGTCAAAGGCTGAATGACCAACCTTCAATCAGGAACATTATAAAGGGGATTCTAATCATTGGTTTTTGGCTTTTTGTTTTGTTTTGTTTTGTTTTCAGGGCAATGGGGGTTAAGTGACTTGCCCAGGGTCACACAGCTAGTAAGTGTCAAGTGTCTGAGGCTGGATTTGAACTCAGGTACTCCTGAATCCAGGGCCGGTGTTTTATCCACTATGCCACCTAGGGCCCCTAACCATTGGTTTTAATCTCTCCCTCAAGCACATTTAAAAAACAAATGAATCTACTTCTTCTTGCAAGCTGTTCAAATATATGAAGACAGTTTTCAGGGGAAGCAATGTGGTCCATAGAGAGATCACTAGGTCTGAGCTCAAAGAATTTGGGCTAAGATCCTGCCTCCAATGGGATAGTAATACTGCATACGTTGTTTTAGATCATCTCTGAGGTTTTTTCCAGGGACAGCTAGGTGTTGCAATGGATAAGAGTGTCAGGGTAGGAGTCAGGGCAGCTCATCTTCATAAATTCAAATCTAGCCTCAGACACTTACTAGCTCTGTGACCCTAGGTAAGTCACTTAACCCTGTTTGCCTCAGTTTCCTCATATGTAAAATAAACTGGAGAAGGAAATGGCAAACTACTCCAGTATCTTTGCCAAAAAAACAAAAAACCTCCACATGGAATCACAAAGAATCTGACGCTGCTGAAATGACTGAACGACAACAATGAGATCCTTTCCAACTAAGATTCCCTGATTCTGGTCTAACCAGGGCAGACTACAGTGGGATTGTCACCTGCCTTAAAAGGACTGCTCTTCTATGAAAGCAATCTGAGATCACAAGAGCTCCTCTGGCAGCTTGTTTCCCCCTGCTGACTCATATTTCACATGTGGTTAAGTCAAACCCCCAAGTTTATGTTTATCCCTGCACTGTGGGATATAAAGTGTTAATGGGTTATTATTTGTGTGACTTCCTCCACCTTTCTTGGAAGATCTCAAAGTTCTTGGCTAAGAATAGCAGCTGACATTTATATAGCTTATCCCCTCCTCCTCCTCCTTCCCCCACCCAAAAAATCATTTGAATATCATAACAACCCAGTGAGGTAGGTAATTCCTCTATTTTAGGGTAAGGAAACTAAGGGATTTGGTTAGATGTTATGGGAAGTGATAGCTGAATCTTGGTTAATCTCAATTCTTTCTAATACATTATACTATGCACTCACAGCTCATCCTCACTGACTGGAGGAAGGCTGAGGGAACACAAGTACAGAATGAAACCCATCCTCACCTTATCTATCATCCTCTACAATTTTTGTCAGTAGCTTTCTATAAACTCCCAGAGAGTTTTTGCCCAATTCACTGAAGACCTTCCTTAGATTCTTTAGTTCATGGATACCGGGTTGTGTGTGGCTGCTTCTGCTCTGGATGTGACCCTGCTTTTCTGCCTAACACCCTTTGTTAGAAACTTCCATGCCCCATGATTTACAGCTGGGGGAGGGAGGAGGAGGGGGAGGGGGAAGATTCCAGGGTCACTTCTTAGTGTCTACCCTCCTATGACATCAGAGGTAGAAAATGATTCAGACAAACCTGACCAAGATTCTGGCCACCCTCATTAAAACCTATGAAAGTAAGGAAAAGAGGAAGAGAAGAAAGGAAAGAAGGAAAAAAGGAAGGAAGAAGGAAGGAAGAGATGGATAAAGGGAGAAAAGAAAGGAGGGAAGAAGGAAAGAAGGAAGGAAATAAGCATTTATTAAGCACTTACTATATGCCAGGCTCTGTACTAAGCATAGCAATACAAATACAAGCAAAAAGAAAGACAGTCCCTGACCTCAGAGCTTATATTCTAATGGAGGAAGACAACACACAAACAGGAACTAGAAAAGTTGGGCTTGGACCCCCCCCTTACCTGTTTCATTGTTGCCCTTGTATGGGTATGGTTTTGCCCTTTCATTGGGCTGCCCTTGTATGGGTGTGGTTTTGGCTCATTGTCCCAGAGTTGGAGATTCCAGTGCCTGGGTCCAGTAAGGGAGATGGCATATCGCCCTGGTGGAAGAGATGAGAAAACAATCATCTTTCACACCAATTATGAAAAGTGAACAGAAAGCTACAAATGGGTGTGCCTAGGCCGAAGAGAAGCCTCTCTGTAAAGCCTATGTTTTGACCCCTTTCCTCCTCTAACCATAGCTCAAAGACCCTCGTGTCTGAACTCTGATTGTACCGTCTTGTGACAGATGCCCCACTATCACTCACACATAATAATATAGCTCTACAAATCTAACAGGCTGATGCCCCCTTGACGAGCTGATTCCCAGAATGCTAACCCAGGATTGATGTACTCTGTGAGTCACACTGTTTCAACACAGACTCCACGGCTATTTGTCAATCATCAGCTCAGCTCATCCCCCTCTGCCAGCAGCTCCTTTCAGGTAGGTGCAGGTTGTTAGCATTCACTCAGACCTCTACTTCATAGTTAAACAGTTTATTTAGATCAGTAAAATCAGGGTAAAATAAAGTATTAGAAATATCATAGAATGCAACATTCTAATCACTTCTCGGTTCCAACCCCCTTTGTTCCCCTACTCTCATCCCCTGCCCAAGGCTACCTTTCAGACTGCATTTTGTTTCCTCTTTCTTCTCTTCATCCCAATTGGGAGTCCAATGTCTTATCATATGCCTCATGTCGCATAGCCGAGTGGGAGCACAAGAGGTTGCCACAGAAAAATAGAAGACACTGTAGGAACCTGTAGTAATTCTCTTGGCTTCAGTAACATGGGCAACTGAGAAAGCTGGATTGTCAGTTCAAATGTCCAGAAAGCTCCACTGGGTATATGCTCACGTAACCCAATCCCTGAAAGGATAGGAAGGACTGACTAACTCTATCCCTGAAACTCCAGCATTGAAAGGAGGTGCTGATTAGATCACCTAAAGGTTCCTGACATAGGGAGCACTGCTTGACTATCACGGATGTAAGGCCAACGAGGAACAAGGGGCAGGTATAACTGTGTTATAGCCCTTGCTGCCATTTCTTTTTCTTTCTTCCCCTTGAATTCCCACCTGTCACCCCTATAGCTGGTTCCACATTCTCTAGTCAAACAAATAAAGTCTGGGCTGGCACCAAAGACACATTATGCCCGGGATTGGCAATGTCTGTAGAGAGCCTTATTTCTGAGGACCTGAGACCATACCCCAATAAAGTCAATCCCTGAATTCTCTCCCTTCCCCCCAGTAGTAATTTGGCATCCTTTCAAATTATATGGAAGACACAGGAGTATCAGCAAACATATGTCATAAATATAATAAATGAGTAATTATCCAAACCAGAGTATATATACAGGTACTTCAACCAATGTTAGACAGTAACAGCAACATTTTGCGGTGATCAACTGTGATAGATTTAGCTCTTCTCAGCAATACAATGATCCAAAACAATTCCAAAGAACTCATGATGGAAAATGATCTCCACATGCAGAAAAAAGAACTATGGATTCTGAATGCAGATTGAAGCATGCTATTTTCACTTTTTTTTGTGGGTTTTTTCATTGTTTTTGCTTTCTTGTGGTTTTTCCCTTTTGTTCTGATTCTTCTTTCACAACATGACTAATGTGGAAATATGTTTAACGTGATTGTACTTATATAACCTATATCAGATTGCTTCCTATCTTGGGGAAGGAGGAAGGGAGAAAAATTTGGAACTCAAAATCTTACAAAATGAATGTTGGAAACTATCTTTTTATGTAATTGGCAAAAAATAAAATATTATTACGTTTTTAAAAAGAGTATATCTGCTGCTGGCAGCTAGATGATACAGTGGACAGAGTGAGTGCTGAGCCTGGAATCAGGAAGACCTGAGTTTAAATCTAGCCTCAGACCCTTACTCGCTGTGTGACTCTAGGCAAGTCAATTAACATCTGTCTGTATCAGTTTCTTCAGCTATAAAATGGGAATGACAAATAGCTCCTACCTCCCAGGGTTGTTGTGAGGCTTAAATAAGATAATATTTTGTAAAGTACCTGGCATATAACAGGTGCTTAAAAATACTTGTTCCCTTGGAGGGGGTGGGGGAGTCCTTCTTTTTGGAGCCCATTTGGCTAGTTCTTTCTCTATGGTTCCTTTCCTTCTGGTCTACAAGGATGTGACCAACTCCTTGGTGGACAATAGGTAATTATAACACATTATCTTTGAAGGGCCCTGATCTGTGACTAGAAGACAGCCTAGCCTTTGCCCAGTCTTTTGGCTATTGATATGGGTGATCTCTTACCTGAGATGACCAGATTTAAGTCTCCAAGTCATCTCCCTCTTCTTAGACTCCAAAGCACCAGCCGATGGGCAAACATGATTCTCATCCAAACATTAGGCATGTGGCAAAATCTGTCATATTGTTCTTGTTGTCATCCTATGCAGCGCTAAGAGCACCACATATTGATTTCATTAAACCTTACGCTCCGGCCTCAGGGCCCAGCATGGTCAGCAGTGTGATTAAAGTATTTGGACAGCAGAGCTCCTAAAGGGTGGCCACCTGGACAAAGTCACTGAACAGATTGCTCTCAAAGTCTCCTTCTTGGGCTTCTAGAATAGATCCTTGCAAGGAAATCATATTCAGGGAAAATATACTTCTCTCACAATGAGTCAGCTACTGTCGAAGCTTTCCATTTCCTGGTTGGGTATAGCTGCATATGCCTGGTTCAGTAATTTATCAGTTTCAAGCTATTACCTGTATACATAGGACACCTGAAGAAACTTAATACATATGCATTTAGTTTTGTCATGTGTCATATTAGCATTTTAGCATATATACTCAAGAAGTATTATACCACAAAAACACAACACACAACATCATATGTTTTGGTTGCACACATATTCTTCCTATTTCATATTATTCCGGTCTCCTACTAGACATGAAAGGTCTATACACACAAGATCCAAAGGTCTTCAGGTACATAAGATAAATGACATACGTCAGTAGAGCTTCTCTTTGAACGTCCACCTTGTGGATAGCTGCTGCCACCTTGGGCTAATAGAGTGTGTTCCATTTGGTCCGAAAGTCACCTTGGGATCCCAAATCATCACCTAGTGCTTTCCTGGTCATAGAACTAAATGGTTTGGGCAGCTTCCTCATATCGTGTGTGGGATTGGTTTCAGTCTGGCACAGCCCTACTTTGTGCAGCACTAACTTCTACTGTTCTCCCAACTGGAGAGCCCTCTACTGAAGGAAGCTTGAATCCTCAGAGATCGCACCCTCCCCTCTTTGTCTGCATCATTTCTTATAGTTCTTCATCACTCAGTGGCTCCCACCATCAGGTATGGAAGGACAACTGAGGCATGGAAGGTTAGTTCAACACCAGAAAGTTCAATTGATGCCATATTCTGTCTGCTGCCCCAAAATTTCAGCAACGTATAAGTGGTCTGTGTAAAGAATTAATTGTTATTTGAGGTTTTTATGCCTCGTTGCGCACTGGCCTGGGGCTCCGCAAACCATACGGTGCTCCACCCACCGGTGGTAGCTGTTGCCAGGGCTCTGGCACCTCACATCATCACCATTCGCTGAGGCCTACATGGGCCTGGCAAAATTATAATGATTGGAAGCCTAGTGAGGGCAGTCATGTGACTTTCAGAGCGTCCATCCCATTGGCTGGGACTGTGTGGGGGTGTTTCTAGGTTTGGGGGAGGAGAATTGGGCATTTGAGGTGGAAGCTGGAAAGCGACAGGCGTTCTGCTGTGTATTTTCAGCTGATTCCTGGGAGGTGGTATTTTTCAGGTATTATAATTTCCCTTTTCCCATTTTTTTTCCTTTCCCTTGATCCTACTGATCCTGTTTGTGTTTTTTTTTTAAGTTCGTTTTTGTTAAAATAAATCTTGTTCTGTTTTGAGGGAGGCTGCTGGTCTCCTTCCTTGCCACAATATTGTGGTGAGCCGCTTAGCTAGCACTCCCCAATTAAAAATTGGTCCCCACATCTGCTTCCCTGATAGGTCTATATTATTTTCATCTCTTTTATGAGTGTCTTCTTACAAAGCACCTACTACATGCTAGGCACTGTGCTAAGAGCTGGAGATAAAAATACAAAAAAGACAGTCGCTCCCCTCAAGGAGCTTACAATCTAAGGAGGAAAGGCAATACACAAAAGAAAGCTAAAAAAGCAGGGGAGGGATAATATCATATCACCAGAGCATCAGATTCATGTAGCCTATGAATAGGTCATCTGCCCCTACGATAACATTCTCAGGACATTAGTACTTCCTGAAAGAATTGGAAATTGAAGGGATGTCCATCAATTGGAGAATGGCTTAAAAAGTTGTGGTATATGATTGTGACAAAGTACTATTATGCTATAAGAAATGACAGGGGCAGCTGGGTGGCCCAATGGACTCAGGAGGACCTGAGTTCAAATCTGACCTCAGACACTTGACACTTACTAGCTGTGTGACCCACTGCCCTGCAAAAAAAAAATTTTTTAATTAAAAAAATTTTTAAAAAGAAATGACAAGCAGGATGCTCTCAGAATAACCTGGGAAGTCTTATATGAACTCATGCCAAGTGAAGTGAGCAGAACCAGGAGAACATTGTACACAGTAAAAGCAATATTATAAGGATTATCAACTGTGAAAGACTTAGCTACTCTGAACAAGACAGCAATGCTATCTACCTCCAAAGAGAAAAAGAGAGTTGATGAACTCTGAATGTAGATTGAAGCATGCTTTAAAAAAAAAGAAAAAAACTCTCTTTAAGTTTATTGTTTTATTTTGTTTGTGTTTTCTTTTGCAACATGGCTAATATGGAAATATGTTTGTTATGACCTCATATATATAAATAAAATCAAAGTGCTCATCTTCTGAAGGAGGGAGAGAATTTGGAACTCAAAAACATTTTTAAAGATTGTTTTAAAAATTTTACATATGGTAATGGAATACTATTGTGCTGTAAGAAATGATGAGCAGGCAGATTTCAGAGAAACCTGGAAGGACTTAGATGAACTGATGCTGAATGAGATGAGCAGAACCAGGAGAACATTGTACACAGTATCAACAACATTGTGTGTTGATCAGCTGTGATAGACTCGACTCTTCTCAGCAATACAATGGTCCAAGATAGTTCCAAAGGACTCATGATGGAAAGTGCTCTCCAAATCCAGAAAAAAAAAAACTATGGAATCTAGATGCAGATTGAACCAACTATTTCTATTTTGTTTTTCTTTTTTGAGGTTTTTCCTTTTTGCTCTGATTCTACTTGCACAACATGACTAATGCAGAAATATGTTTAATGTGATTGTACATATACAACCTATATCAGATTGCTTGCTGTCTTGGGGAGGGGAGAGGGAGGGGAGGGAGAAAAAAATTGAAACTAGAAGTCTATCTCTACATGTAACTGGAAAATAATAAAATATTTTTATGGAATTTTTTTTACATGTAATTGGGACATATTTGATGAAAAACAAAAATAATTTTTAAAAATTAAAAAATTGTACTTGCTAAAATCAGATCAAACTAGAGCCCCACCTAGAGGTTCTGGTGCCCCAAAACTCTACACTCCTCCCTTAAGTGTGCCCAGCACTCATGTGTCCAGTCAATCACCAGATAAAATAGAGAATAGTTCTGCCTTTCTGATTTTGGTTTTTGTTTGTTTGTTTGTTTGTTTTGGGGGGAAGGCATTGAGGGTTAAGTGACTTGCCCAGGGTCACACAGCTAGTAAGTGTCAAGTGTCTGAGTCCAGATTTGAACTCAGGTCCTCCTGAATCCAGGGCCAATGCTTTATCCACTGTGCCACCTAGCTGCCCCCTCTGATCGTGTTCTATTAGTGGTTTGGGCACCAGGCTTCTGTAGCCTCTGGTCCTACCATTCTTTGCTTCTCTGGGAGGAAATGTTCTGCTGTTTGCTCCATTTCTCAGTAGATTTTCCATGAGTTCCAGACTCTGAATCATGTCAACCAAGGGTGACATCTCACTTTGTCTCCATGGCCCTTGTATGATTCATCTCTGGCAGGCATCACCCAAATTGTCTGACATATGTCAATGGATTATTTCTGTTTACACTTAAATTGGGCCCCATACATATAGTTTCAGAACTTATTAATGGCAGACCAGCTCAAAGGTAAGGACTCCAAGCTGTGGGTGGAATAATGGGCTTTGCTGTCAACAAGCTGACTACTGGTAAAGGCAGTTGCTTTCTGAAGGCTATAGCTCTCCTGAAAGAAAATCACTCTTGGGGGCAGCTAGGTGGTGCAGTGGATAAAATACCAGCCCTGGATTCAGGAGGACCTGAGTTCAAATCTGGCCTCCGACACTTGCCATTTACTAGCTGTATGACCCTGGGAAAGTCATTTAACCCTCATTGCCCTGCCTTCTCCCCCCCAAAAAAAAAAATCCTGCAAAAAAAAAAGAAGAAGAAAATCACAAACTTTTAAGGTTAACCTCAGTAACACAAAAGCTTTGCTTGGATCTGTCTAAGCCAAAATGGGTGCTTGAATGAGAAAATTGACCAAGTCCTTAAAAGCCTCATGCCAATGATCTCCAATTGGTAACAGAGTTCATGCCAAATTGTCTGTTCTTCCCTGCTGCCTTTGATTATTCTTCGCCACATACCCATAAGTGAGATCATTAATCTTTCACACATGGTTGAAAGTTGTCACCAAATGGTTTAGTCCATGAAGTTCTTTGTAGGTGCAACTGACAAGCATTTCTATCTTCTTAGGGGTTAACCCCTAATCAACCAAACCAAAATTGTTAAGTGTCTACCATCTTAATCAGGTTCTATGTCAATTCTGGGAAGTCAAAGACAAAAATGAAACTATCTCTGCCCTTGAAGAGTTTACAAACTATCTGGGGAATCTACATATCAATAGATACTGTATATGCATATGTGTGTATGTGTCTGTGTGAGAGAGATAACTATCTCATAAATAAATACAAGGTAATTTTTGGTGGGAACAGGGTGAGCCACTAGCAAATAGAAGGGTTAGAAAAGGTTTTATGCAGAGGACAGCAGTTGAGACTAGCTTTGAAGAAAACTAGAGATTCTAAGATGTTAAAAGTACATGAGGGGGGCAGCTAGGTGGTGCAGTGGATAGAGCACCGGCCCTGGAATCAGGAGTACCTGAGTTCAAATGCGACCTCAAACACTTAACACTTACTAGCTGTGTGACCCTGGGCAAGTCACTTAACCCCAATTGCCTCACCAAAAAAAAAAAAAAAGTACATGAGGAGGGGCAGCTAGGTGGCACAGTGGAT
Source organism: Dromiciops gliroides (assembly GCF_019393635.1). Taxonomy (NCBI): domain Eukaryota; kingdom Metazoa; phylum Chordata; class Mammalia; order Microbiotheria; family Microbiotheriidae; genus Dromiciops; species Dromiciops gliroides. The sequence continues at coordinate 436,781,071 of NC_057864.1, read as the reverse complement.
AGAGCACTGGCCCTGGAGTCAGGAGGACCTGAGTTCAAATTTGACCTCAGACACTTAACACTTACTAGCTATGTGACCCCAATTGCCTCACAAAAAAAGAAAAAGAAAAAGCTCATGAGGGAAGTACAAGGATTGGGGATAGCCCATGCAAAGGAACAGGAATGGGAGATGGAATATATTAATGAAGAGCAATAGAATGCTAATTCGGCTGGACCGATGAATGTGTGAAGGGAGTGATATAGAATCCTTATTCCTTATCAGAACAGAGGAACTTGAGGAAAAATAGTTTCAGGAAAGCCTAGATGAGACAGTATACAGAGAGAATAGTTATTCAGTCATTTCAGTCATGTCCAACTCTTCATGACTGCATTTGTGCTTTTCTTGGCAAATATACTGGAGTGGTCCACCATTGCCCTCTCTGGCTTATTTTATGGATGAGGAAACTAAAGGCAAAGAGGGTTAAATGACTAGTATAAAGTCACACAGCTAGTAAGTATCTGATGCCAGATTTGAACTCACGAAGATGAGTCTTCCTGACTCAGGCCAGACACTCTATCTACTGAGCCACCTAGAAAAAAAATGACTAAACAAAAATATTCCCCATTACTATCAAGGATACCACCATCCTCCTAGTCTCCAAATCTTGAGATCCAAATGTCATCCTCAATGCCTCTTTTGCACTCGCTCCACATATTCAATCCATTGCCAAGATTTAATATTGTTACCTTTACAACATCTCTCATATATGTCCTTTTCTTTCTATACTCACACAGTTACAATCCTGGTTTAGGCTCTCATCATCACCTGTTCTACTTTTCTGTGTTTCCTTCTGAACTTCCTTTTGTTTTATTCTGTGCATTAAACACACACACACACACACACACACACACATATTCAGTAACTCTTTTCTTTCTGTTCTTCATTGATCTTCTGGAGTCTTGTAGGTCAGAGTTAAGTGTTGGTAGCTTTTTTTTTTTAAGGAGTTTGACTAACAAAGGGTGGACAACAAGGCAATCAGTACTCATTGTCCTATTTAGTCCAAGTGGAAAGGATATAGGAGAAATTGTAAAGCAAGGCACAGCTTAGGTGTCTCAGGGTCTGGAATAAACTTCATTCTTGACTCCAAATTTGTTTCCCCGATGCTTGTCTGAAGCATTCATCTTCTGGTGCCCCAACTCTACACTGCTCCCCTAAATGTGCTGAGCACTCATGTGCCCAGTCAATTAACAGATGAAACAGAGAACAGCTCTGCCTTTCTGATTGTGTTCTATTAGTGGTTTGGGCACCAGGCTTCTGTAGCCTCTGGTCCTACCATCCTTTGTTTCTCTGGGAGGAAAGGTTCTGCCAATGTTCGTTCCATTTTTCAATAGATTTTCCATGAGTTCCTGCCTCTGAATCTTGTCAACCAAGGGTGGCATCTCACTTTGTCTCCATGGCCCCTGTATGAGTCAGGGACATCATGGAGTCAGATGAAAGAAGCCTTCTCCATCACAGACTCTCCTCTCCTCTCTCTCCCTTCTAAACTTTGCTCAAAAAATTTCATCCTCATATAAAACATAAGTGTGAATGCTTTCTTTCTTGGGGAGGGGGAAAGAAAAGGAGGGAGGGAGAAAAACTTGGATCTCAAAATCTTACAAAAATGAAAACAATCTTTATATGTAATTGGTAAATAAAATAAAATACTACCAAGAATTTCATTCTCCTCAACTCTTTTTGGTTTTTTTTTTTGTGGGGCAATGAGGGTTAAGTGACTTGCCCAGGGTCACACAGCTAGTAAGTGTCAAGTGTCTGAGGTCAGATTTGAACTCAGATCCTCCTGAATCCAGGGCCGGTGCTTTATCCATTGTACCACCTAGTTGCCCCACCCCCACCACCAGAATTTCATTCTCTAAAGCAAATCATCTGACATAACCTGCTCTCCAGCTTCCTTAAGTATGGTCAAGTATGGCCACCCAGAGGTTTCTTTTACCCAGAAACCCAGTGGGACTCAAGTTCCAGTTGGGACTGTCCAACTCTTCTGCCTTCACTGATCCTTTGACAACCAATGTTTGGAGCAGCCTTGCTCCAAAGAGGGTTTCTTTCACTCCTGCTGAGAATTATGAATAAACCATCTCTAGGCTTACCCCAGGGACTCTGCTTCCACAAGCACTTTGCAAGCATTTTCCAGGAGCAGGCAACAAACATTTATTAAGCACTTACTGTATGCAGGCACTATGCTAAGCACTAGGTAGAAATGAAAGCAAAAAGAAAAATAGCCCCTGATCTCAAGGAGCTTATATTCTAATGGGAGAAGACAGTGCATACAAGGGAGCTGAAAAGGAGAGAAGGTATCTGCAAAGTTCAGAGAGTCAGAAGGTCAGCTGGGAGGGAAGGAAGGAAAGAAACAAGCATTTATTAAACAACTACTATGTGCCTGGAGTGGTACTAAATGTTTTACAAATATTTACAAATGAAAAATTTGATCCTCTCAGCAATCTTGGAGGTAAATACCATTATTATCCCATTTTACAGTTGAGGAAACTGAGGCAGATAGGAGGTGAAATGGCTTACCCAGGGACACACAGCTAGCATCTGAGGCTGCATTTAAACTCAGGTCTTCTTAAATTCCAGGACCAGAGCTCTATCCACCACAACAACTAACCACCACTGGGTATGTAGCTTTATTCCTAGGGAGGTAATAGAGCATGGCAATCCTGAGCCTGTCCTCAAAAAGGAAATTAACATGGCTCCCCATCATCCAGCACCCTTCTTCTTATTAGCCCCTTGCCTCTGCTGTGACATTTTAGTGTTCTATGCTCACCAGGGTGCAAACGGCTTTTCGGCAGGGGAGGGGGGGGGAGGAGGGGAAAGAATTGGGATGCTCCCCAGAACAAATCCTTGGTTCTTTGAATTTGTACTAGCAGGTTTACAATCTAACCTCAGGCTGGCCTTCTGTTGCTAACACTGTGTTAAGCTTCCTAGACATCTCCTTGTCCTTGGAGGGAGGTCCAGTAACTAGTTTCCAGACTCCCTACACACACACACACACACACACACACACACACACACACACACACACACCTCACCCCTGACTTTCTAACTTTTATCTCTTCAGGGTTGCTGGAATGTACTACTGATTCAAATGGTTTACATAAGACAGAAGCTTCTTTATGGAGCCTTTTGAACACTTTTAAAACTACCTCACATATCCTCCAAACTTTCCATGACATCACAAGCCATTTTCAACATCTCTTTGCCCCAGTCAACAGGCACCCCTAAAACTCAGAGTCCCTGGTGAGGATTTCATCCTGCTGATGTATATCCGTGTTCCAATGACTTGGAGAGCCTCAGTGCTCTTTCAGCCCACATTGTAATCACAACATAATGCAACCCGTGTGCAATGTCAGTACTTCATCATGCAACAAAGCAATAATGTTAACACTTACTCATGCAAAAATGTGATAATGTGAACCCACAAGACATAAAATACTGAAGCCTGGGTGACATCAGAGTGGTATTTTACTACTGTGAGAAGTAACAGCTGCTACCTAAGCCAAGTAGAAAATGGCCCATTACTGATAGTCACTGTAGGAACACAATTCCTGGGGTTTGGGAACTGTCTCCTGATAGACATGTTCCTAAGACTCCCCTTGTTTCCTCTGGTTTCCCTGTGAGAGCTCCCTACCTCTGGAAGTTCTTTTAACCCTCAAGCTCTCTTTGGTACAAGTTAAAGTACCATTAATAAAGGCTTCCTGCTTGAAGCATCCCTGGTAGGTCTGCTTGCTTTGTGAGAGCTTCTTTTAAGTCAAAGTCTTCTGTGGCAACATGAGAAACTGATACACTGGTCAGGCTCTCCTTTTGGTATCTTTCATCTTCTACATGAGCAGAGTGTGTGTGTGTGTGTGTGTGTGTGTGTGTGTGTGTGTGTCTGTGTCTGTGTGTGTGTGTGTGTGTGTGTGTATCTGGAAGTATTATGTGATTTCCAAAATGCAATCAATCCATCCTACTTTCTTGGTCTTTTTCATTTCTTGGTCCAGATCATTGTTCATTTGTTTTGCCTCTAAAAGATACTTACTATAAAGAATTAATTGTCATTTGAGGTTTTTATGTCTCAGGGAACACTGGCCTGGGAGTCTGCAAACCACACTGGTTGTAGCCATTGCCATGGCGCTAGCACTTCACCTCATCACCACTCACTGACACCTACATGGGCCTGGCAAAATTATAATGATTGGAAGCCTAGTGAGGGCAATCATGTGACTGTCAGAGCGGCCATCCAATTGGCTGGGGACTGTGTGGGGGTGCTGGGAGAAGGGAGTTTTTTTTGTCCGGCATTCTAGCTGGAAGCGGGAAGGTGCTGGAAGAGGCTGTGGTATATTCTCAGCTGATTCCTAGTCGGTAGTATTTTTTCAGGTATTATAATTTCCCTTTCCCCATTTCATTTCCTTTTCCTTGATCCTACTGATCCTGTTTGTGTTTTTGTTTTTTTAAGTTCATTCTTGTTAAAATAAATCCTTCTCTGTTTTGAGGGAGGCTGCCCCAGTCTCTTTCCTTGCCCCAATATTGTGGAGAGCCGCTTAGCTAACACTCCCCAATTAAAAATTGGTCCCCACAATACATACATACATACAAACATACATACATACATATATATATATATGTGTGTGTGTGTGTGTGTGTATATATATATATATATACACATGAGCAATACAGTTAAAGATAGAGAGATACATAGTCACCTAGAGAGATAGGTACATACATGCATGCATGCATACATAAATATGGTATCCACAACCTTCCCTCACTTAAATCCAATCCAGTGCAAATCATGACATCACCTCAATATCATGGTCCTCTTCAGGAATGAAGGACAAACAACAACATACAATGCCCTAACTCAATGGGCTGCCCATGCAATTATATCTTTTTTTTTTTTTTTGGCAGGGCAATGAGGGTTAAGTGACTTGCCCAGGGTCACACAGCTAGTAAGTGTCAAGTGTCTGAGGCTGAATTTGAACTCAGGTCCTCCTGAATCCAGAGCCAGTGCTCTATCCACTGTGCCACCTAGCTGCCTCCCAATTATATCTTATAGTCTGGACAATAGGCATTCTTTATCCATTTAATTTTTCCTGTGTGAATTATTAGGCCAATCTCTTGTGAATGGTCACGGATCTCACTCTATGAGGTACTGTTGTGTTCCAGGGCTTAAGCAAACAGAACAATATCATTCACAAAGACAGAGAGTATCACCAGCTATGATCAACCTCACCTTCCATTTGGATTTATCCAGCTCTCTTTCCCTATCTTCCATGATAAGTAGCAAATGCTTTTGGGGTATGTCCATTTACCTAATTTGTGTCTCATTTGATATTTATATTTAGTGATCTAAGGACCATAGAATAAAATTATGTTGATGGTTTTGTGTTTCATGGGATTTTGTACAATCTTAGTAAATGCACAGGAGATATGTTTTGGAAAAAGCCTTCAATGCCACATTTTGTTAACTGGGTCAATTGCTTTTTTTTTTTTTTGTCATAAACAAGAAGAAAGAATGAGTTCTTATTTGTTTTTCCACTTTTCATTAAATTGTATGACTGATAACATAAACAGATATAGAAAATATCTGGCAAGTCTATTTTACACTCATGTTTTAATGCCTTCTATGTGTATATAGATCATTCTCATGAAGATGCCATAAAGATAAAAAAACAGAATATTGATTGGTAGCTTCTGATGTCTTCTCAGTTGCCTTTTCTGTTAATGTGTCCATCTGTAATCTTTTCTATCCTTTTGGAAGCTTTCCTTCTTTAAGGTATCTTAAAAACCAATCCCTGCCTGCCTTTACAATTCTGTCACATTTAGGACAGAATCCTTCTATATATATATTTTTTAGCCAGATCTAGCCATTCTTCCCAGTTTCATATTCTGAAATGTCATTTCCACATCCTAATAGAATACACCAGCTTCTAAGGTGGGAGAGTCCAAATGTGGTTGTTAGTTTGTCTCAGTGAGGAAAATCAATCATTATACAAACATTGAAGGATTAATCCCATTTCACATCTATTTGTTGGCCTTTCAGTTTTATTTGCAAATGCTCTTGGGATGGTGACATGATCTCTGCAAACTTGTTTCCCCCTCTTTGATATTTGGTTCATCATTGTTTGTCATCCTTCCCTATATTGTTTTGCAATTGGTCTTGCATTCTCAACTCACTCTCTTGACTTCTTGCCCACTGTCTCCTCACTCTAGAGAAACCTCTGAGCTCAGGGCCCGTTCTCCGGAGACTGCCTTCTCAGACCCACTATTTCAGAGGGAGACTTAGCTATGGTTTTACTTCCACTCAACTCTCCAGACTTCTCCCCCTCACCAGCCACTTATCCAGCTCATTTTTGACATTCGAAGGTAAATTCCTTGAGGGGAAGGACTATCTGGCTTGCTTGTATTGTATCACCACCACAGTACAATTCAGGGAACAGAGTTAAGTGCTTAGTAAATTTTCCTTCCCTGCTGACCACAAACAAGTGCTAGTCTTTCCCCATCCTTAAAATACTTTCACTTGATCCTACCACACCCACACCCTTAGCTATACTCCATATCTATACTGCCCTTCTCAGATAATCTCCTGGAGATAGCCATCTACACTGCCTTTCCTCTTACCCTATTCTAAACATTCTGCAATCTGGCTTCTAACCTCATCATTCAAATAGAACCACCCTCTCAAAAGTTACTAGTGACCCCTTAATTTCCAAATCTAATACACTTTTCTCAATCCTTACACTCTTTGATCTCTCTGCAGTCTTTAACACTATCAATCACCCTCTTTTCTTGAATGCTTTCTCTGCCCTAGGTTTTTATGACATTGCTTTTCTTCTGATTTTCCTATCTATCCAGCCACTCTTTCTCAGTCCGCTTTGCTGGTTTATCATGCCTCTTAAATGTGGGTATTCCTCAAGGCTCTCTCCTAGGTCACCTTCTCTTCTTCCTCTATACAATCTTTCTTAGTGAGCTCATTGGCTCTCATTCAATTATCATCAATTAAATGAGTTCAATTATCATCTACATATAGATGATTCCCAGACCTATATATCCAAGTCTAATCTTTCTCCTAATCACCAACTGGCATTAGGAAATCTCAAACCAGATTTCCCATATACATCTCAAACTCAGTGTCCAAAACAGAACTCATAATCTTTTCTCCAAAACCTTTCACTCTTTCAAAATACCCTGATACTGTTGAGGGTACCACCATTAGGGTAACTCATTATATTGTAAGTTCCCTGAAAGCAGAGACTGCCTTTTGCCTCTTTTGTATCCCCAGCTCTTAACAAGGTCCCTGGCACATAGTAGGCACTTAATAGATGTTTCTTGATTGTTCAATTGATCCTCCTACTCTCTGTGTATGTTTTCTTTGTTCTGCTCACTTCATAATACATCATTTCATACATGTCCTTCTAGGACTTTCTGAAGTCATCCTGCCTGTCATTTCTTATAGCACAATAATATTTCCCTCACCATTATGGACCACAGCTTGTTTAGCCATTCCCCAGTTGATGGGAATTCCTTTGATTTCCAATTCTTAACCACCACAAAAAGAGCTGCTATAAATATTTTTGTACAAATAGGTCTTTTTTTCTTTTTGGGGGGATAACTTTGGGATATAAACCCAGCAGTGGTATTGCTAGATCAAAGGGTATGCACAGTTCTATAGCTCTTTGGACATAGTTCCAAATTGCTCTCCAAAAGGGTTGGATCTTTTCACAACTCCACCAACAGTTAATTAGCCTCCCAGCTTTCTCACATCCCCTACAACATTCAATATTTTCCATTTTTATTATATTTACCACTCTGATAGATGTGATACCTCAGAGTTGTTTTAATTTGCATTTCTTGGGGCAGCTAGGTGGCGCAATGGATAGAGCACCGGCCCTGGATTCAGGAGGACCTGAGTTCAAATCTTACTTCAGACATTTGACACTGACTAGCTGTGTGACCCTGGGCAAGTCACTTAACCTTCACTGCCCCACCCCCCAAAAATTGCATTTCTCTTAGCAATAGTGATTTAGAGCATTTTTTCCTGTGATTATAGATAGCTTCGATTTCTTTGTCTGAAAACTGCCTGTTCATATCCCCGTATGCTTTAACTCTCCTTTACTCATCTAGTACTCTGATTTAGTGATACTTCTGTCCCCCACACATTCCATCTTCCAACTCCATGTCTTTTCACTGGCTGTCCCCTGTGCCAAGTATCTCCTCCATCCTCACCTCTGCCTCCTAGTTTCCCAGAATTCTTTTAAGATCTAACACAAATTTCATCTTCTGAAGGAGGCTTTTACTTCCCATCTCTCCATTCTCCACCTCATCCCTGCTAATGCTTCACCTCAGAGGTTACCTTTCTTTTGCCTGTATATATCTTTTTATTTATTTGCATACTGTCTCTCCCATTAGAATGAGAGCTCATTGAGAGTAGAGATCATGCGGTCTCAGACACTTGACACTTACTCGGTCTTAGACACTGGACACTGTGTGACCCTGGACTAGTCACTTAACCCTCATAGCCACACAAAAACAAACCAAAAAAAAAAAGAGAGAGAGTAGAGATCATGGGACAGCTAGGTGATGCAGTGGATAAAGCACTGACCCTGGATTCAGGAGGACCTGAGTTCAAATCCTACCTCAGACCCTTGACACTTACTAGCTGTGTGATCCTGGGCAAGTCACTTAACCCTCATTGCTCCACAAAACCAAACCAAAAAAAAAAAAAAGTAGAAATCATAGAGACAGTGAGGTGATGCAGTAGATAAAGCACCGACCTCAGGAGGATCTGAGTTCAAATCTGACCTCAGACACTTGACATTTACTAGCTGTGTGACCCTGGGCAAGTCACTTAACCCTCATTGCCCCACCAAAAAAAAAGAGAGAGAGTAGAGATCATGTTTTTGCCTCTCTTTGTATCCTCAAGACTTAGCACAGCACTACAGTCCCACATCACCAACTAACAATAAATATTTGTTGACTGACTCTAACTTCAAAGCCAGCCAGCCCTACCATGCTGCTTCTCCAAAACAAAACAAAGCCAATTTTACTCAACAATTCCTTCTATTCCACACATAGCAAGAATGGCAATATGGACGTGATTCACTTCCTAGAGAGAAGGAGGGAATGCTTTTCAGGCTTGTGGAATGACTAGTGGAATGACATGGAAATGGAAACAAAGCACAGAGGGAAGGCTAGTTTGATTCAAAGAGTGCAGAAGGGGAGAGTAGTATCCAATGAGGGGGGAAGGATAGTTTGGGGCCAGGTAGTGTAGGGAAGGAAGGAAGCAAGGAAATTATTAAGCATTTACTCTACGACAGGCTTTGTGCTAAGTACTGCCATTGCCTTCTCTAACTTTGCTATGTGGGGTGAAGGAGAGAGTGAGGAGTCTAGGATAATGCTGAGGTTATGAATCTGGGAGACTGGAAGGATAATGGCACCTTCAACGAAATAGGGAAGTTTGGAAGAATGAAGGTTTTGGGGAAAAAAGATGAGTTCTGTTTGGGATGTGTTATATTTTAAATAAGTTTGTTGCTGGAGTCATACTAAAAAAACATTTTTCCAGTTTGCGGAAGCTGTTGGAGCTTGTGATCTGTTGGCATAGCTTTCAAGACCTCAGTGTCATTACTACATCACACTGAGGCATGCTGTTATCATCACCATGATTACAACTATTGACATTCTATCAGTCCTGGGTTAATTACCCTTCTTCCCCAGTTCCAAGATCTGTGCCTTGGTTTTCTCTCCACGATGTGAAATCAAGAGGATAGCTGAGGCCTCAGGAAACAGGGGATGCCTCAGGCTGGCTGGCTTTCTGGTTCTAGGAAAACTCCCTGCTGTGCAGGCCGGGCTGTTCACCCACCCAGAAGTTTGCATTTCCTGAATCTTTTCCTTCTGACTCATGTGTAGTCCTGGCTGCCTGTACAGCTACTGCTGCCAGCCCCTCCCCTGCCGATCAGGGCCCAGGAATGCTTTGGCCTCCATGGGGGATGTGGTCAGCTCCCAGCTCAGCTTTCCCTAAGGATTACCAACTGGGATTTAAGCAGGAAATTAGCCACTTCACATTCCTGTGTTCCTAGGTGCTCAAATGGGCTAGCTGCTGAACGTCTGCCATCTCTGATTTGGCTGAGCTCCTTCCCACCTCGGGACGTGTTCTCGGCGACCCGAGGGCCCCTGACACAATGTCTAGCCAACATGCTTGCTGCCAAACATGGTAACATGTGTGTTCCATGCCCATGCCGAGCTAGGTCTAGATGCCCACAGCTAATTCCGATTCAACTCAGAAATAAACTGGAATTAGTCTTAAATTAATGTTGATATATCCTAGATATACTCTGGTTCTGGACCTAACAAAGCCACCGACCTTTTTGGTGGCACCAGTAACTTTGTTAGCAAAATTTGGGTTCATTCTGATGGAAGGGGAAGAGAAGAGAATAAAGATATATCTATATGCTATACATTTATATATATATATACATACATACACATAAACATATGTATGCTTACTGTGCTCCAGGCACTGTGCTAAGCTCTTCCCCCCCCCCAAAAAAAAATCTCATTTGATTCTCAACAACCTGTGAGGTAGATGCTGTTATTATCCTCATTTTACAATTGAGGAAACTGAGGCAAACAGAGGTTAAGTTGCCCAGCATCACATGGTTAATACATGTCTGAGGCTAGATTTGAACCCAGGTTTTCCCGACTCCATCTGGTGCTCTATCCACTTCACCAGCTTCCTAAGATAGCCCAAACATATAGTCCTTGTTACTCAGTCTAAAGTCCTACCTAGTCCTTTCATGGATTATAAAGGAAATTCTTTTTTCAAATGTTTCTCACAGAATGACTGCAACATAGTGAGCATTTGATTTAATTCGCATTTCTAAAATTACTAGAGATTTGGAGTATTTTTTCTTATACCTGTTGAAAGCTTGAATTTCTGCCTTTGAAAACTGTCTTTATATCCTTTGACTTTCTTAATTAGTGAATAACTCTAATTCTTATATATCTCAGAGATAAGACTTTTATCAAAGAAACTTACTATAAGAAACCTTTCCCAATGAACTGTTTCCCTTCTGGTTTTAACTATATTGGTCTTGTTAGGCAAAAACTCCACCCCACCCCCCCTTTTCTTTTTTTAGAGGCAGCTAGGTAGCATAATGGATAGAGTGCTAGGCCTGTAGTCAAAAAGACCTGTGTTCAAATCCAGTCTCAGACACTTACTAGCTATGTGGCCCTGGGCAAATCACTTAACCTCTGTCCACTTCAGTTTCATTAACTGTAAAATAGACATAATAATAACACCTCCCTCGCAAGGTTATTCTAAGGATCAAAGGAGATAACATTTGTAAAGTGCTTAGAACAGTGTCTGGCATGTAGTCAGAGCTTAATAAATGTTTATTTCCCTCCTTTATATTCTTCCATAATTTAAATTTTCATTTTTTCTTCAATAACCATCTATCTCTTGTTTAGTGATATCCTCTTCCCCTCTCTTAGATATGGAAGGTTTCTTTCTCTTTCCTCTTATTTGTTTATGATGTAACCTCTTATATCTAAGTCATTTGGCCTATGCTATTTGGTATATGGTATGATCTACTGGTCTAAACCTAAATTCTGACAGACTTCCAATCCACTATTTCATCCACAACACATCTCTTCTTGAATGATTCCTAATTTAAGCTTATGTTTCACCTATAGTACAGGAGATCCTGGGCCAAAACTGTTCATTGAGAAAAGGCCTATTAGCATCTTTAGCTGCTTCTGGTCCCCAAAATGTCTTCTTTTGATCATCGGTCCTGACAATATGTCTCTCAATACCCCCTCTTTGATTAATGTAGAAGACAGAATCAATGAGAAGTTTGATAGAAGCTGGGTATCTGAATAGATCACCTTCCCTGAAAACAGTGAGGCAGACTAGACCAGCTTAGCCAGCACAGAAATCATGGGAAAGAGCTTTGCAGATTCGTTTTCCTTGAATAGCCAGGTAAGCTCTAGGAAAGCAGAGCCTTGGACTTGGGAGAAGAGCCCAGAAAGAATGACAAGAAAAGAGACTTTTAGTGAGCCAGGGAGACAAGGACCTGAATAGGAAATTTCATGGACTCAGAATTATCCAGGCAACAACATCAACTTATATAGTATCTCGCAACTCTGTGAGGGAAGTAGAATAAGCATTTTCCCCATTTTCTATCAGAGGAAAATGAGGCACACAGATGTTGCTTGACTTGCTTAAAACCATGTAGCTAGCAAATAGCAGATCTAGGAGCTAATCTCAGGTGTTATTCTACATTCATGGCTCTTTCCCTTATTTCTTGCTCCTTGTCTAAGCTTTGTTTGTCCCTAGTATAAAGTTGAATTTCATCTCTACTTGGGATACATGAGGAATTATAGGGTTAGATAATCACTGTACCTAAGATTTAGAAGTACTTCTGAGGTCATCTAGTCCAACTTTCAATGGAGGATCCATGAACTTTTTTAAAAAAATGTATTTTGAAAACTATATTTCAATCAATAGTCAATAAATATTTATTAAGTGCTCGCTCTGTGTCAATCACCATGCTAAGCGCTGGGGATACAAAAAGAGACAAAAGACAGTTCCTGCCCTCAAGGAACATAAAATCTAATACTTCAATATAATTAGATCCTTTTTTACTATTTAATTTCACGCATTTAAAGACATTCTCCTGTGAAGGGATCCATAGGCTTCAGCAGACTGCTAAAGACACAGAAAGATTAAGAACACCTATCCAAATAGAACTGGAATCACCCCTACAACTTCCACTGGAAATAGTCATCCATGCCCTAACAGAGGACCTTCATTGATGGGGAACCCCCTACCTCCCAAGCTAGCAGCTGTTAGGAAGTTTTCCTTTCTATTAAGCCCAAACCAGCTGCTCTGCAATGGCCAACCTTTGTTCCTCATTCTACCCTCTGGGGTCAAATTGGAGTCTTATGTCCCTTCTATAGGTTAGCCATTCAAATACTAGAAGAACTATAGTATCCCAAAGGCAGCAGCTGATGCTGATAATAATAACAACAACGAGAATCTTGAAACCAAATCCTTCATCAATGTCATGGGAATGAGAGTAGAGCAACAAAAAAGTTAAGAGAATGCCAACCAGACTGATACACAGTGTGCCTTGAGTCCAATATGGTAGCTGTGAAGGCAGAAACATCAAATGTTGGCTAGTAATATAATACCTTTGATTGGGTTAGCAACCCAACCCATGTAATATGATTGCTTCTGTGAATCTAAGTAGAAAGGGTGGCAAAGGGTTTCAGATTAGCCCTACTCAAAACTGTCATAATGATCAACCTGAAAAGGAGGACAGTGCAGTGGGTGGTACCACAATAGTAAAAAAAAAAAAAAAGTCAGAACAAGCCAGAAATACCCTCTGGAAAGATTTTGGTCCAGATAAGACTGACCACTAAAGCAGGCAAACCACTTGAGCATGTGAAATGGCCTAAGGACATAAATGCTTTTATTATGTGACAGCACAATATCATCACAAAATTTGAACCAGATTTTATTAGTTGTGGGCAAGTCCTTGCTTTTTGTTAATGATAACTCAGCTCCAAGTTATGCAATACAATATTGTGGATTAATGCAGGATAATCATAAGAAACCATATAATCCCAGATTTTAGATGAAATAATGTCATTCAATTGGGTCTGACTCTTTGTGACCCCATGGAACATAGCATTTTCTTAGCAAAGATACTGGAGTGGTTTGCCATTTCCTTTTCCAATAGATTAAGGCAAACAGAGGTTAGGGCAAAAAAGAGGTTAAGAGGTTAAGTTAACTTGCCCCAGGTCACTTAGGCTAGTATCTAAGGTTGGATTTGAACATAAGATAGGTCTTCCTGACTCTAGACCTGGCCCTCTAGAACTGCACCACCTACTTGCCCTGGGAAAACTTACATTAACTGATACAAAATGAAGTGAGCAGAACCAAGAGAACATTGTACACAGTGACAGCAATATTGTAACAATGATCAACTGTGAAAGACTTAGCTATTCTCTACAGTATAATGATCTGGGCAGCTAGGTGACGCAGTGGATAAAGCAGCGGCCCTGGATTCAGGAGGACCTGAGTTCAAATCCAGCGTCAGACACTTAACACTTACTAGTTGTGTGACCCTGGGCAAGTCACTTAACCCTCACTGCCCTGCAAAAAAAAATAAAAGAAGAAGAAAAATGCATAAAATTTAGCAAAAGTTGGATCAAATGTGAATCATTCATATAAAAAGTTACAGAATGGTCACATCAAAGGAGACGACTGAGATTCTAGCTTCTCTGCAAAAGTAGAAATCAACAGGCCTCCAGATAATAATAATTGGCTCCAATGCTTCACAGTAGCATATGAATTACTTGAAAATCACTTTAAAAGTTCTCTCTGGGGGCCGCTAGGTGGAGCAGTGGATAGAGCACCGGCCCTGGAGTCAGGAGTACCTGAGTTCAAATCCGGCCTCAGACACTTAACACTTACTAGCTGTGTGATCCTGGGCAAGTCACTTAACCCCAATTGCCTCAATTAAAAAAAAAGTTCTCTCTGATATAAGCTTGATCTTGTCTTTCTTCACAAAAGATATGACATATTTATCACCTAAAGATAAAATACTAGTGACTCTTCCAAGTACAGGCCAATTATAAGTTTATGTACTTTGTACAAAGCATTCATAGCTTTTATCACTCAAAAAAAGTATGAATACTTTTTTTTTAACAAGAAAACAATATATTGGCTGAAGAGCAACAACAACAACAACAAAATAATATGCAAAAAAATCCTAGGGGTGTAAAGAGCAACTCATTTGTGATTTAGTGATTACCAAACATGTCATCCCAAAGTGCCAAGACATCTATCCCACCTTTATTGATTACCTCAAAGTCTTTGCCCCATTCACTTAAGTTCTATAATCATAGTTTAGTCAAGTATTACAAATATATAAAATAGATCCAAGAACATTGAAAACATTGGGATAGTTGATGTCCACATGAAAAATAATTCTCTATTTAAAATGTGCCAGCAATATAATCATGTCAAGAGCAATTGATACAATGCATGGCATCTCCCCAAAGTAGAATTTAAGATCGTCATGGTTCTTCCTAGCCTTAAATTCATTATCCTCGCTCCTGAATACACTTAAATATAACTTTCAAGTCAAAGAGGGATTCATACCAAAATATCATATTAATCACTTGCTGCACTTGGATGGCATAAAGTTATATGACTCCACTGAAAAATATGTTCAATATCTAATTTTCCTCCTGGAAATTTTCTCCAATGATATCAAAACGTTATTTTGATTCAATGAGTATAAAATTCTTAATGGAGGCTAAGGAAGAATAATGTCAGAGGGCTTTGGCCTTAAATTTATGGGCCAAATTGAACTAATTGATGACAACAGTACTTACAAATATCTTGTTCTTCTCCAGGTAAGACATTTGAGCATAAAATTATCAAGCAGAATGCTAAGGTTATGTATGTTAAAAAACTGCTGGGCATCCTGAAGTCAAAGAAGCTTAATGGGAGCAACATATTTAGCCCAATTAACATCTATATAATACCAGCAGTAATATACTATTAGTATGATCACATGGATGATAATGGATCTGGAAAGTGAAGAAACAAAAATCCATATAGCATGAATGTAGAAAAAATAAAACTTAATCATCAAAAAAGAAGATTGATAGATGATTTCAAAGCACCCAAAATTATAAACAGATCGAAATTTTATTTTTAAAAATATTTTTTAAATAGACCTTATTTCACAAAGCAATAATAAAATCTTTCAACAGGTATAAATGGATTTTTCAAATGTAACCAAAAGTGCTTATCTCTAGACAGATTCTACAAAACTGTTAATATCCAAGATCGGAATCAAGATGAAGGAAACAAGTATTTATTAAGTGAACTGCCTACTATGTGTGAGACATGGGGCTAAATACTTTACGAATAATATCTCTCTCTTTTTTTTTTCTAAATCTGGTAGGTAGGTGCTGTTATCATTCCAATTTTACAGTTGAGGAAACTAAGGCAAACAGTGTTAAGTGACTTGGCCAGGGTCACACAACTAGTGTTTCAGAGGCTGGATTTGAAATCAGATCTTAGTGACTCTGAGCCTAGTGATCTACCCATGCACCACCTAACTGCCTGGGTGAAATCCACATGAACTAAACTAACAATATGCCAACAAATAATGTCCAACAAATGACTGAGTCATAAGGGTTTGTTTATAGTAGTGATTCTCAAACTTTTTGGTCTCAGGACTCCTTTGCACTCTTAAAAATTATTGAGAACCACAAAAAGCTTTTGTTTATATGGTTTATATCCAAGGGTGTGCTAGAGATAGCTCCTATGGCTAGAAAGAGCCAATTGTTAAATTTTCAATGTGGGCGTTTGTACCTCAGAAATTGACAAATGATACAAACCACAGCTCTTTTTGTTGTTTTGTTGATTATCTAGATTTAAGAAAATGAGGAGAAAATATTAATAATACAATTTAAACTTAAAAATATGACCTACCTACATTTTTTAGCAAGCTGATTGTTGAACATTTACCAGCATCCCCTCTCATTATACCTCTCAAAATTAATCATGTTAGAAATTAAAAGTTACTAATTAATTGACTCTTAAATAGCAATAATAAACCAATACATCTTAAAGAAAATATTTTTATTTTTTAAAAAACTATATTTTCCAAAACAAAAAAAATTCATGAGAAGAATAGCATTGTTTTACATACTTTTGCAATTCTCTTTCATGTCTGGCTTAATAGAAGACAGCTGGATTCTCATATTTGCTTCTGCATTTAGTCTGATGCAATATGTTGTTTTAGTTGAAATATATGAAGAAAATCTCTCCTCAAACAGATATATAATTGGAAATGGGAGTGTCTTAATAAGAAAATAACAACTAGTATTTTTATGAAAATAGTTTTGACCCCTTAAAAGGGTCTTGAGGACCCCCAAGGGTCATTGGACCACATTTTAAAACTGTTGGATTATCTAAATGGAGATGTTTTGATAGAAATTCAGGACTGTGGCTGCCCTCGTTAAATTATAAAAAGGTTATCCCTGTGGAACTCATATTAATTAGAGCCATGAAGACATAGATTCAGGTCTCATCCATGATATATTCTGGCTGAGTGACCCTAGGCAAATTACTTGACATCTCAGTGTTCTAGGCAATGTTCTAAGACTGTAAAGTTATAGAGAAGATGGTGGCCTACAATGTTGAGGAAATTTCCTCAATGGGATGTTCTCTGTGCTTATGTGGTAAGAAGACCAATCCTTCTCCTTTAAGGGTTCACCTGTATCCTCTCAAGACCCAAGCCCTTTGGTAGGGATAGCCAAGGCAGAGGACCATCTTTCCCCTTTCCTCTTTCATATACCTTCCCCTTTGTATACATATCTCCCCTTTGCACACTTCCTTCCAGTCATGGGTAAATGCTTGTTTACTACTTACTTCAATGTGAAATAAGTGCCAGTACATGATGAATTCAGTAATAGGGAATCCCATCTCTGTTACTTACCGGCCATGACTGAGCTTCTGACAAGTGTCTCTGAGAAAGAAAGGATCCTTCTGGGGCATGGTTTCTAGGGAGAGTTCATTGGTGGATTTTTCCTACAAAAATCCCCTTTACACAGGGGAGGTGACTTTGAGGCTTCATAAGCCAAAACTCCATCCTGTTTTTCAGCATCTAGAATGCTTTGAGCAAGATAGCCTCTTTTCTTATCATAGATCAATGACTCCTCCTGTCCCCCAGGACACACTCCCCCCACACTGGGCCAACCTCCAGTATACTGGTTGCATCATGGATAGCATCTGCTATGATGAATGGAGCGCCACTCATCCCCCAAGCATTTCCCATTCCCCACCCAATGACTGACTACTGTTGCTTTTAAGATGGCAGCAGGAATTGTACCATAGCACTAAGTCTCTCCTTGGCATTTTATTTCCTAGTTCTTAGGTGTTCCTGGGACTTTCTTGGGATACCTTGATTGTCTTCCAGGAGAAAAGGAGCCTCTGGGAATTGGGGAGATATTGCTTGATATAGTTATAGGTCTAGATATAGAGTTTTTAAAAAATTGAGAAATCTAGTCCAACACTATATTTTAGAGGGGCGTAAGCTATGGCACAGAAATGACTTGGCCGAGGTCAAAAGATAATAAGGAACAGAGCCTGGATTTGAACCCAGGTCCTTTGACTCCAGTCCCAATACTTTCTCCTCCCCAATGTACCAATGCTGCTTCTGTCACAAGACATCTTTACAGGATCATAGATTAAGAGCCAGAAGGAACCTCAAAGGTTATAGAATCCTAAATTTAGAGTGATCTCAGAGGCTTTCTCATCCAATCCTCTCATTTTACAGATGAAGAAACTAAGGCCCAGACATGTTAAGTGACTAGTCTGAGATCATACAGGGAGTAAATAGCAAAGCCAGGATTTTAAAATCAGGCCCTTTGACCCCCCAACCCCCACACCCCCCCCCAATCCAGCATTCTTTCAAGTGTACATTGCCAATGGGGAAGAGGAGGCCCAAAGCAGGAAGTGACACAGAGCTTAAGTATCTCCTCCCTGATAAAATGAGAACCTGTGATTTTTCTACCACCACCACCACCCCTTCCCAGAATGTCCTAAGGACAATTAAGCAAGGGTGGGAGAGGTGGGGGGCAGATTATAACCCCAATCCAACGTTGTATTAAGGCTAAAATTCTAGCTAGTCTGTCTAAAATATCTAATGAGTGGTCGCCAATAAATTATAAGCTTTAGCAAGAGTTAGACTTTTAAGCATTTATTAAGGAGAATGAGAATTTGGTAAAGAGAGAAGGAAAGGCCTACATTCATCTATCCATTAAAGGGAGAGCACATTTCTAGCTCCCTTCTCCACCAGAGTCCTCAGGAAAAAAAGAGCGAGTCAGAGCGCCAGGCTCCCCCTTCTTCCTCCCACAAGCAAACGTCACTTCCTGACGTCAAAGAAAAGACACATGGTCTTGACCTCAAAGACCTTCACCTCATGACCGAGCTTTTCTACAGTAAGTCTCCAGCAGATGGCGTCATTCCAATCGTTACAATTGCTATTAAGAAGAATGGGGGGGGCAGCTAGGTAGTGCAGTGGATAGAGCACTGGCCCTGGATTCAGGAAGACTTGAGTTCAAATCCAGCCTCAGACACTTGACACTTACTAGCTGTGTGACCCTGGGCAAGTCACTTAACCCCAATTGCCTCACCAAAAAGAAGAAGAAGAATGCAGGGATGTTACACTGGTCCCAAAACTCCTCCCAAAGCCTTCCTTTACGGAGGACCAGGATCTAAACTTTCCAGCTAACTCTACTTTGCATCAGCAGGTTTGGACTCCAAGTTCCCTCTCTGCCTCCTCCTTTCCGACTTCTTTTGGGGGTCATCTTCCCCCATTAGATGATAAGCCACTTGAGGAAGGGGGCTGTCTTTCTTCTTATTATTTATAGCTCCAGCACTGAACACAATGCCTTGCACATAGTAGGTGCTTTGCAAATGTTTATTGAATTTTAAATTACTGAACCTCATCTTAGTTTTCTCAGTCATATAAAGGCAGGGAAGGATGGAATAGATGATCTCCAAGGTCCCTTTCAGTTCTAAATCTATAACACTGATAATTATCTTGGGATCAATAACTATGCTAGTTGATTTGACTTGACACTGTGACTCTTCCAAACCTCAATCTGGTTTAAAAAAAAAAAAAAGGAGTTCAGTTTCCTTTTCCCTTCTCAGTAGCTGGTAAAAGAAAACTGGTGATAATGCTCCCCAGGCAAATACCAACCTAGTCAGTGCCTATCAACACACATTTGTTAAGCTCTCAGTCTCCAGGCACTCTGTGAAGCACCCAGGGTTCCAAAGAAAAGGAAAAATAAGTCAACCCAGAAGAGCTAAACTCCTCCTTATGGAGATGTGTGAGATGGGCATTGAAGGTCATTGCTGCACTTGGTGTCTGATAGGTAGATCAATCGATCATCAGGCATTTACTGATCACCTACTATGTGCCCGATTATGCCTTAGCCACTGGGAGAATGGTAAGAAAAATATGACCTCCTAAGAAATGGGGTACCTGGGCTTGAAAGAAATCTTTCATGGAAAGGATGCATTTTCTTTCTGAAGCAGCTTTGTAAAATCTAAATAACTATATAAATCTAAACAGCTATATAAATCTAAATATAAACAGTTATTATTTCCACCCACACCAAGGAGTATCATCTCCTGCCTAGACAGATGGGACAGAAAGGCAATGTGTGTGTGTGTGTGTGTGTGTGTGTGTGTGTGTGTGTGTGTGTATTAGTATATATATATCACTACACATGATTCACATTCAGATCCTGCAGGCCGATTAGGGTTGTCCCTTCCCCCATCCCCTCCCCCCTCCTCCAACAGCTTTCCTACTCCTTGCCAACAGACATTCAAGGAACAGTCTTTGGACTGTTGTACCTAAGCCTTCTGGTTTCCCTCCTCCCAAAGACATGATTGAGACCACTGAGAACTGAAAATTAGAAAGCTCAAACTCCCCCACCTTGTGTACGTTGCACTGAAAAAAAGATTTGCTCCCCAAGTTTTAAGGGGCTCTCTAGGCATTAATGTTGAATCATTTTAAGATAGGTCCTAAAACCCTGAAAAGGAGGCCTTATAGGACAGTGGAAGAAGTACGGATGCTTTGGGAGAGAGAACTTGACGGTTCTGGATCCAGCAACTCATTATCCTTTGCCCCAAACCTTCCCCTCCTGCTCATTTTTCTGTTAAGGTCTAGGGTACCCCCATCTTCTCAGTCATCGAGGCTTGAAGTCTCGACGCCTCACTCTCACTCACCACCAGCTCCACCCAATCAATTGCCATGTCCTGTTGTTTTTATTTTCACAACATCTCTCATAGACACCCACTTCTCTCCTCTAACGCTGCCACCACCCTGGTACAGGATGTTATCACTTCACACCTGGACTATTAAAGTAGCCTTCTGGTGGGTATCCCTGCCTCAAGCCTCTCCCCAATTCAATTCATGCTCCACATCCCTCTGTCCTCTTCCTAAAGTATAGGTCTGACCATGTCATCCCCCCCCATTCAATAAATTTCAATGGCTCCCTATTACCTTCAGGATCAAATATAAAATCTTCTTTAAAAGCTTTTAATGACCTGGCCCTTTCCTACCTTGCCAATCTTCTTAAACTTCCCTCCCCTCCAACTGTTCTGTGATTTCATGACACTGGCCTCTGTTATGAGAGATATATCTCCTTTCTGAGTTCACATGCTGGCTAACTGCTATCAGATATATACTAACTGCAATGCAGAAATTATAGTGGTAAAAACCTAGGTTTTATCATTATTTATTATTAATTTTTTGTTATTATCGAACCTAGGTTCAGGCCTCCGAGAAAATTTGAACCCCAAATAGAACCTGAGCAAGGCTTTTCATAGACAAAACTACATCAGAGTGACAGAGAATTAAGTCTTTTACATATTACAGTCTTGTACATTGTTCTTAGGTCATGGTTAAAGAGAAGACAGAATCACAATCCCACACTTCCTTCAATGTCATAAAAGTTGAACAAAGGTAGAGTCATAATATCCTATATCCCTTAAAGAAACAAACCTCATCAAATAAACTCTACAGGGAAACTAAGTCAGGTTATAGATTAAACTCCATTTGGAATGTTCACAAAGAGAATAATTGAGGAGGAGGATTTATATTGTTGCCAAGGAGTCAGGGACAATTGAAATTCTTCCTCTGGCTTCTCTTAAGGATATTTAAGGCCAATAAGTAAAATTCCACATCCCCTCATACAAGTTTTGATCAGGTGAAGGTAATATCAAGACAGACTTTTAGTTGACTAAAATGTGCTCAGGAAAAGCCCTAAGACTCAAATAAGAAAAGAAAAGAAAAAATTCCCATAAGACCTCTTTGTTGTTCCTCGCACAAGACACTCAATGTCCCTACTCGGATCTTTTCATTAGCCTGGAATTCTCTCTCCCTTCACATCCACCTTCGGGCTTCCCTGACTTCTTTGAAGACTTAGCTAAAATACTACCTTCTGCAAAAAACCTTTCCCGGTCCTCCTTAATCTTAATTCCTTTCCTCTGAGACTAACCTGAATTTATCCTCACTCTCACTCTTCTTTTTTCCTACAAAATTGTTTGCAAATTTTCTCCCTCTTTAGAATGTGAATTTCTTGAGGGCAGGGACTAAGTTTTTTTGTTTAGTTGTTTTTGGGGGCAGCTAGGTGGTGCAGTGGATAAGCACTGGCCCTGGATTCAGAAGGACCTGAGTTCAAATTCAACCTCAGACACTTGACACTTACTAGCTGTGTGACCCTGGGCAAGTCACTTCACCTTCATTGCCCCAACAAAGAAAAAAAAAAACGACATCTTTGACTCTTCCCCACAATACAATGGTCCAAGACAGTTCTAAAGGACTCATGCTGGAAAATGCTCTCCAAATCCAGAAAAAAGAATTGTGGAATCTAGATGCAGATTGAACCATACTGTTTCTACTTTTTGGCTGTTTTTTTTTTCCTTTTTTGAGGTTTCTCCCTTTTGTTCTGATTCTTCTTTCACAACATGACTAATGCAGAAATATGTTTAATGTGATAGTACATATATAACCTATATCAGATTGTTTGCTGTCTTGGTGAGGGGGGAGGGAGGGGAGGGAGGGAGAAAATTTTTAAATAGAAATCTTATAAAAACAAATGTTGAAAACTATTTCTACATGTAACTGGAAAATAATAAAATACCTTTATGAAAAAAATACAAATGTTGAAAATTATCTCTACGTGTAACTAGAAAATAATAAAATACTTTTATGATTTGTTTGGTTCCAGGTTTTTTTGCCTTTCTTTGTATCCCCAGAGCTTAATCCAGTCCGTGGCACATAGTAGGTGCTTATAAATGCTAGTGAACTTGACTTGACAGGGCTTGTCCTGCTCAATTGCTCTGTAAGACAAAGGCTTTGGAAAAACCTGGATTGTTACAAGGAAAGGCCAAAATAGCCTTTGTTCTTTATGGCCCATCTCACAGTAAGGCTGTTTTATGCATGCTTTATACCCACAAGTGAGTGATAAAGCTGTGGCTGATGTTTTCAAATCTAGGAAAACAGAAATGGTAAGAGGTACAGGTGCCAAGTGAGAGTGAGGAGATATCAAGAGACCCGGCCAGAACAAATGAATCAGCAGAAAGCTTCTCACCCTGACAAACTCAGGATTTATGCCCTACCACAGAGCTTCCCTGAAGGGGCCTTCCCAGGCCCCAAGGAGCTAATACGTGTGCATGTGTGTGAGGAATGGGGAGGAGGCAGGGCAGGAAAGGCAGCAGGCTTGGATCCTCTTGGTAGTTCAAACAGAGGGAAGAATGAGGCCTGGAAATTGGGCTTGGGCCAATTACAAAAGTCCAGAGTGAAAGGGGCCTAACTGATGAGCAGGGAACAGGATGCTAATAACAGCTGACATTTATCTTATCAAACACTTTAAATCTGACAAAATCTTTTACAAGTGTAAGGAGGATAAGGGCTTGGGGCAGAGGCCACCAACTCATGTCCCTCCCCTCCAGGGGTTCTCCTGCCTTTAGAGGCTCTTCCAAGCTTCAAGGCAGTTTGCACAATGCACTAGTCTCCAAGAGGCATGATGGGAATGCAAAGAGGTGCGTATGTTCATCCCCTGCCTCACAAAGATTCGCTGGGAACTACAGAACAGTTTTACAAATGAGGAAAGTGAGGATCAAGAGATGTCCATGGGGGCAGCTAGGTAGTGCAGTGGATGGAGCACCGGCCCTGGATTCAGGAGGACCTGAGTTCAAATCTGGCCTCAGACACTTTACATACTTACTAGCTGTGTGACCCTGGGCAAGTCACTTAACCCCAATTGCCTCACCAAAAAAAAAAAAAAAAAAAGAGATGTCCATGGTCACACAGCTAATACTTGTCTGAGGAGGGATTTGATCCCCAGTCTTTCCTGACCCCAAGGCCAGTGCTTTTTCTACTATATATATATATATATATATATATATCTCGTCTTGGAGTTCACACTGACACAGTTAGTCACACGCATTTTTAATCCATAAATCATGCCAGAGGATGGAAATAAAGCTACAATCCCATACTTCCTTCAGTGTCATAAAAGTCCAACAAACTTAGTTTAAGCAGAGTTGTAATCTCATACATCCCCATCAATGTGTGAACTGCCTTTGCTTCCCCATCTCTTCAGCACTCATTTGGTACCAGTATTTCCTCCTAGATCAGCACTACACCATAAAATGACAATAGATGGCAAAGAGTATAGGAGGATGAGTCAGCTTGAAAGAAGCCAATACCCAGGCCAGGTAGAAGTAACCCAGGGCAGACAAAATGGTCGAATCTCAGCATTCAAGAGGACCCCAGAGGCCATTGGTCCAATCAGTGCCTTGAATGAGAATTCCTCCTCCAACATCCCTCACAGTTGGTCATCCAGCTTTTGATTGAACACCCCTCTTGTGACAAGGAACCCATTGCCTTCCACTTCTGGTTGGTTCCATTAGGAAGGTTTTCTTTCTCTAACACCCAGTCTTGCCTTCACTTCTCACTCCCTGATCACATGGATCTCCTGAAATCAGCTGCAGACTCAAGACTTATGGATCTACTCAAAGTCATCTCTTGCCAAGCTCCACTGTGTTTCTTTTATCATTCCACCAGAAGACATATTGACTCAAAGCAAAGGGATCTAATTAAGCAGCACTGTAAAATTAAAGACAAGCAAGATCTCTCCATGGATACCAGGAGCACTTTCACACAGGATACTACACCACCAGTGAGAGGGGGATAAATACAGGAAACATTCCTGACCAGGGAACAACTATTGAAGGGCTGAACATACAAAGGGAATGTGTGGCCAGTAGAGGAGAAGCATCTTGTATAACTCATACGCCTATCCTCTCATTGTCCCTTCTTGATATCCTCTCCTAATCTGTCTTCTCTGCCATGCTGTTCTCTTCTATCTCTAATAAGCTGCTCCTCTTGCTGATGTTTATTCTCTATTCTCTGTCTCCCCTAAGCTGTTTTTTTATTGGGCATCCCTCCCTTACTAGCTGTGTGATCCTGAGCAAGTCACTTAACCTCTGTCTGACTCAGTTTCCTCATCTGTAAAAAGGGAATAATAATAACACCTACCTCACAGGGTTGTTGTGAGCATGAAATCCTATTTGGAAAGCACTTTGAAAACTTTAAAGCACTATGTAGATGCTAGCTATTATTATAAATTATCATTGTTGTTCTCCGCCAGATATCTGCTGCTACTTTGATGGGCATGTCCACTATTTATGCTGTTCTCCACTGCCATCTTTTGGTATTCAGCAATTACAGGACTTCTCCCACACAAAGATGGGTCTGTCCTTTTAGCTTGTAGCCCAAGTGTTATTTCATCTTTTTTATGATATATGCCCCACTTGATCAGATCCAACTAGCTAACCAGGCGAACCCTTAGGGATTCAAGTCTATCTTCCAAACTGAATTCTTATTCAACTTGTGGAGAAAATTCCATTTCTTATCATGTTCCTATTTCCTGGCCTTGGTCCCATGTCCATTAATAATTCTGGGAGTTCCACTTAGCAAAAGTGCAAGATAATTAAGTGGAATTATGGTGAGAACAGTCTTTTCAACACCCACAATGCACCTGAATCTATGCAAATCACCTCTGTAGCAAAATCAGAAAAGGTAGGGGTTCACCTGGTAGGACTGATGACTTTTGCCTTACTTTCCCCAAGGGTGTGCTGGTAAATGTGTAACAATCAGCTCTCTGAAAAATATGACACAATTTTAAGTATAATCTGCATTATTAACATTTTCTCCATCATTTACTTAAGTTTAGATAATCCAAAAAATACTAAATTGAGCCTTGATTTGTAGGGTTTGCTGATTTCTTAGATGTAAATGCATTCACTGAAAATGTAATAATCAGTTCACCTCTGATCCTAGATTCTATGGCTCACTTCATGCAACCTAAGATGACCATAGCTTTTGGAGCTGGCTACTCTTCCCTGTTGATTCATTGAGCTTGTGGATCATTAACACCCCAGATCTTCTTCAGACCAACTGTTCTCTAGTCACACCTTCCTCATCTTGAACCAATGAAGAAGCTTATTCTTTTTGAGGCCTGTGTAAGACTTTACATTTATCCCTATTCCATTTCACCTTAACAGACTCAGCAGAATATACTCTAGCCCTACCTAGGTCAATTATATCTGCTCTCATGTGCTCCTGTGCCTCCCACTTGGGCATTATCTACAAATATAATGAAAATGCCTTTATTTAAGTAACTGATAAAAATGTTAAACAGCATAGGGCCATGTACAGAGCCACTACTCTAGACACCTCTTTCCAAAAGGAGACAGAGGGAATAATAATCACTCTGCATCTGGCCTTTCAAACAGTGGTGTTGAGTGGCTTGCCTATCCTATCATTTAGCTTACATATCTTCCACAAGAATAGTATAGGAGTCTCCCTAGCATTTAATTAAACTAACCTCTAACCCTGATCTGTTGTCCTCTAATCTTATCATAAAAGGAAATAAAGTTAATCTGATGTGACTAGGTCTGGAAAAAACAATGCTGGCTCTGTGGTTCCTGTTTCCTCTTTTAGATAATAAAGTAATTGCTAGTATTTATAAAGTGCTTTGAAATTTTGTGAAGTATTTATGTTGTTTTTATTGTTGTTGTTGTTGTTTAGTCATTTTTCAGTCCTGTCCGACTCTTCATGACGCCTTTTGGGGTTTTCTTGGCAAAGATACTGGACTAGCTTGTCATTTCCTTCTTCAGTTTGTTTTACAGATGAGGAAACTGAGGAAACAAGGTTAAGTGACTTGCCCAGGGTCACACAGCTAGTGTCTGAGGCCAGATTTAAACTCAGAAAGATGAGTTTTTCTGACTCCAGGCCTGGTGCTCTATCCACTGCACCACATAGCTGTACTTTATGTACATTATGTCATTTGATCCTCACAACAACCCTTTGAAGAGTTATTCTTATCCCCATCTTACAGATGAAAAGATTGAGGCCCAGAGACGTTAAGGGATTTGCCCTGGATAACACAACTAGTAAATATCTGTGGTAGGATTCCAACGCAGGTTTTTCTGACTCCAGGTCCAGAACTCTCTGTTGCTCCACATGGCCTCTCAAGGGATGCTCACTAATCAGTCCTTCAATAATATGCTTTAGAATTTTGCAAGTAGTTGAAGTGATGTTAACTTGACATCTCCAAATTCCATTCCTTCCCCCTCCTCACCCTTAAAAAAAAAGAAAAAGAAAGAAATCAGTACATTTGCTCAGCTTCAGGCCTAAAACAACTTTCCCACTCCCCAGAATCTTTCTGAGATAACAGACACTGGCAGAGATTATAATCTGCAAGCGTAGGTGACTCACTGCTCCATAAGGGAATAACTGGGAACTAGGTGGCACAGTGGATAGAGCAATGAGCTTGGAATCAGGAAGACTCATCTTCCTGAGTTCAAATCCAGCCTCAGACACTCACTATCTGTGGGCAAGTCACTTAACCCTGTTTTGTTTGCCTCAGTTGCTGATCTGTAAAATGAGCTGAAGAAGGAAATGGCAAACTACTCCAGTATCTTTGCCAAGAAAATCCCAGAAACTACTGAACAACAATAAAAAGGGAAAGTTCAGGGGAAGTCATTCTGACTCCTTGAAGCACAAGGTTGGGAGTAGAGGTTTTCCATATGTGAAGTTGACCCCTGGCTCCATTGTTTAAGTGACCTGGAAATTCTAACGAGGTAGATTGGGTTTGGATTTGAAGGGGGAAACACTCTCAGCTGAGGGGGTCAGGTCTTGATTGCTGACATAAGAAGAAAGGAGACCTTTTTTCCTCCTCTTGGATCAGGGAGATGGTTAAAGGAAAATGTATGAATTGAGTTCAATGGTGTGGTCTCATCCAATGGTGTTCAATCATATCGGCTTCAATGAACTTTGAAAACAGTCACAATTGAGGGTGGCTGTAGACAATCATGACAGCTGGGAGAGAGCGGAAAGGGCCCTAGATTTGGAATCAGAGCCTCGCTTCGGACTCTGACTCTGCTACTTGGGCAGTTAATCCACTTGGCCGTGGTGAGTCTCAGCTTTGAGATGATTGCACTGGATGACCTCTGTCCTCTTCCACCAGCTCTAAATTAAGGGTTCTTAACCTGGAGTCCACAGATCCCCCAAGGGGCCCATGGTTGGATTTCAGGGGAGTCCATGAACTTGAAAGGGGGAAATAAAAGAATTTTGGAGATTTCCATTTTAGCTTTCTGGTGTATCTTCCTGCTTCTTCTCTCCCCACTCCAGTCAATTCTCCACTCAGCTATCAAGGGGATCTTCCTAAATAGCAGGTCTGACCATGCCCCACCCTTACTCAAGAAACTCCAGGGGCTCCCTATTATATTCAGGATCACAAATAAAATCCATTGTCAGGGCAGCTAGGTGGCACAGTGGATAGAGCACCGGCCCTGGATTCAGGAGGACCTGAGTTCAAATTGTAATGATTGGAATGATGCCACCTACTGGAGACTTACTATGGGAAAGCTCCCCCATGAAGGAAGGTCTTTGAGGGCAGGACCATGCGTCTTTTCTTTGGTATCAGGAAGTGACGTTTGCTGGTGGGAGGAGGAAGGGGGAGCCAGGCGCTCTGCCTCGCTCTCTTTTCCTGGGGACGCTGGTGGAGAAGGGAGCTAGAAATGTGCTCTCCCTTTAATAGATAGGAATCTAGGCCTTTTCTTCTCTCTTTACCAAATTCTTATTCTCCTTAATAAATGCTTAAAAGTCTAACTCTTGCTAAAGCTTATAATTTATTGGCGACCACTCATTAGGTATTTTAGCTAGAATTTTAGCTCTTAACAAAATCCAGCCTCAGACACTTGACACTTACTAGCTGTGTGACCCTGGGCAAGTCACTTAACCCTCATTGCCTCACCAAAAAAATAAATAAATAAAATCCATTGTTTACCTTTTAAAGCCCTTCCTAACCTGACCCCTTCCTCCTTTTCCAGTCTTACTCCCCTGCACACAGGAACACGACTGAAAAAGACTGACCATCCTCAGGCTCTTGGTGACTTTGACTTCCTTGCTTATTATTCCATAAGACACCCTCACTCCCGGGTGTGCATTTTCTCTGGCTGTCCCCCTTGCCTGGAATGCTCTCCTGTTTCATCTCTCTTTCTCCCAGCTTTTCTGGCTTTAAGTCTCAGCTGACATCCCACCTTCTGCCAGAAAACTTTCCTGGTCCCCTTTAAGGGGAGATGGTGTGCAAACACTAAGGAGGAACACAAGATGGACAGGATAAATTGGAGATAATGTCAGAGGCAGTTTACGAGGGCAGAGACTGCTTTTGCCTTTCCTTTTATCCTTAGCGATAAGCACAGTGACCATCATGTAATAGACAATAAATGCTTGTTGACTTCACTTGACAAGGCTCTGCCAAATGGCCAAGGCATCCGTGCCATAAAATAGGCTAAAAACTTCTGATCAATAACCTATGAGCCAAAGAACCCTGAGGAGGTTAAGTGGGGCTAACTGGTTATTCACAGCTGGTTTCTGTTTTATCAGATTGAGTAAGATCTGATTTCAAATGCTGCCTCAAACACCAACAGGTTGTGTTGATGGAGGAGGCAAAAAGGGGTTAACAGATAAACTGAGCCTTGAGCCCTTATCAATAGTAACTAAAAGTTAACAGAGAAAACTAAGGTTTATGTTCTTACAGTAACCAAGAGGGTTTGTCCCCATCAACTGGTCACCATCAACAGAGACAGTAACTACAGACCATTAACCATTAATAGCCATTAATATTCCTAGATGACAGGACACCTAGAAACCAGATTTTCAGTAAAGAGATATTAAAAACACGCAGACCCAGGGCAGCTAGGAGGCACGGTGGATGGAGCACCGGCCCTGGATTCAGGGGTACCTGAGTTCAAATCCAGCCTCAGACACTTGATACTAGCTGTGTGACTCTGGGCAACCCTAACTGCCTCACTAAAAACAACAACAACAACAAACAAACAAAAAAACACACAGACCCTCTGGGTCTGACAAGTTTGCCTTTAGGAACATGCACAGAGATGGCCAAATGTGTCCTTAGGTTCACCTTATGACATGTAAACCCCAAAAACACACCTCCAAGGAAAAAGGTACCCACCTCGGAGGTTGTCTTAGGACCACAGGAAGTCCAAATTAGGATAAGACCTCCCATGTACCTCCTTAAGGAAGAGATTAAGATAAAGAGGAGATAACCTACTTTTTCTCACTATAAATACAACCATTTTCCTCTCCCTATTCGAGACTCCTCCAGGTGTTCTCCCTGTGGTCAGCAGTCTTTCAATAAAACTTGGAAAACTGAGTCACTTAGTCTTGTAATTCTTTGGGATGCCTCTTGATCAATTTGATTAATTAAATCCACCCCCACATCGGTGTGACCCTGGGCAAATCACCTAACCTTTCTCAGCCTCAGTTTTCTCATCTGTAAAATGAGAGTAATAGTACCAATATCTGAGGAGTTTAGCAAGGATCAAATCTGTAAATCTTAAAGCACTTTGTAAATGGTATTATTATTATTATTATTGTTATTGTTATTGTTATTGTTAGTAGAAAAATATCTCCTCTCTGAGTTCATATGGTGGGTAAACACTGCCAAATATCTATTTACCACAATGCAGAAATTAGAGAGATCAAAACCTTGGTTTTATTATTC
This sequence comes from Dromiciops gliroides, assembly GCF_019393635.1. Classification (NCBI taxonomy): domain Eukaryota; kingdom Metazoa; phylum Chordata; class Mammalia; order Microbiotheria; family Microbiotheriidae; genus Dromiciops; species Dromiciops gliroides. The sequence goes on along the minus strand of NC_057864.1, from coordinate 436,750,351 downwards.
TTCCCAATCATAATTTCAGGCCTCAGAGCAAATCTAACAATATGATGATTCTGACAAGGCTTCCTATAGACAAAATGGCATTCGAGTTGACAGATAAATAAGTCTTTTACATATTACAATCCTGTACATTCCTCTTGGGCCATAAAAATTAAAGGGAAGAGAGAGCCTCAAGCTCATACTTCCTTCAGTGTCATAAAAGCTGGACAGAGACATGATCTCATACAGACCTCGTCAAACAAACTCTATAGGTAAACTAAGTCCAGTTTCAGATTAATCTACATTTAGAGGATTCACAAATAGACTAGGTCTATTTACTCTCCCTGGGGGCCCAGCCATACATTTCTTGACACAGCAGGAAATCTTAAAGTACAATACAAATTATACATACACGCACACAAACACACACAAATATGTATGTACAAATTATATGTGTGTATATATTATATGTCTATACACACACACACACACACACACACACACACACACATATATATATATATGCATGTATATGTGTCCCTTTCAACTCTTTCATGATACTAAGAATCACCTGATACTAACATAATCCCAGGGCTCTCCAAAGATGTTGAGCTCACATAGGCCAATTTTGATGCTAGGAAATGGCCTATTGCTCCTACCTGGAGTTACTCTAGGAGAAACAAATATACTCAGGATAGAATTCATGACTAGGTTTCCCCAAGGATGGATAATAAAATCCCATCTCCTGCACACATACTTAAGGTAGCAATGTGAATAGAGGTTAGAGACAGCCTTTATTTCAAAGGAGCCCATGAATGGATACAGAAAATATAGAAAACCCTCAAATAGCCCATCATGTTCCCCTAGGAGGGAAATTAACTTGGAGTTGCTATGGGAACAACTCTGCGATTCTGAAGAGTACCATTCTGCCACAAAGTCCTATACAAACCTCCCAAGATTTAGAGTATCACCCTTTGTTTTAGACTCTGCTAGTAGGTAAAAATACTTTTGGGGATTCAAAACAAGCAGTCCCCCTCCCATGAGACCTTAACTGCTGGAGTAACTCATAGGCTTCGCTCTCTAAATAGGATGATGCATAGGAAATATTTGGCCTCTCCTCTGCTTTCTCTAAGAACAATGTAAAATCAGGAAATTGCCTTTCCAGAGCTGATCCCTGAATTCTAAAATTTGGGAAGTCTCAGATTTGGATTTCCTATGAGGCAACTCCCATAGCTGATGCTGCTCAAGAAATCTCCTTTTTTTAGCTAGCAGGCTAGTTTCTAGGATTCTGTCACCTAGGGAATTCAACTTCCCCCTCCCTTTTCCACACTTGAATTGAGGTTCACAAACATGGTTCTTGAATTGCCTTCTCAAGACGGGCAAAATATATTTATGTGCCCCACTTCTGTGTACACATCTGCCACCTGCTTCTGCTGCAAGTCACTATTGATTGCTCATAAAGAAAAGAAACTGAGCATAGAAACATGTTCCCTCCTGCAATCAAATATGTGTGCCCTACTGCATGCAGGTATGTCTTTTTAAAATTTAGGACATGGGTCTTTTTCATATGTTGCGAGTATTCTCTGGCTCCAATAATCTACAGCCAGGCTGCTACATCTCCCCTTCAGCATTCTAGAGGTACCCTGAGGAGTTGGGAGGGTGTCTCTTCTTTAGTGCTAACTGCTTGCCCCCCCCACACACACACATTATTAGGTGTCACTGACTAACTAGTTCCTCACTTCCATTTCACCACTTAACATACATTAGCTTCTACAAGAGATACTAACTTCAAAGATACAGCAAGAACAAAATTACAAATGTTTTCCCCAATACTTTGGGAGGCACATTCTCACCTTTTCCACATTAGGCTCTGGGGAGGATAGGATTAGATTTAGTTTAATTCCTATGGGTCATTTGTCCCACCAAGTTAATATTCAAATACAGCACCACTGCCTGATGAGGTCTCTCTCAGCAATCCATGGCCAGGGTCCTGAAGATAAATCCTGTGGTTCACTACAGGTGCTGGAGGGAACCAATGTTAGACTTGTTATAAAACCCAGATGCTGGAATGCCAAAATGCCTGCAGGCTCTCTCTCTCTTGACTTCTCAAAATTCACAAGGTTGGAGTTTCCATGATGTCCATTATCTCATTAACAACCACAACTTCTCGGAAGACTCATATGAACTCATGTATAGTGAGTTGAGCAGAACTGGGAGGACATTGTGCACAGTAACAGCAGTATTGTTCTATGAGCAATTGTGAATGACTTGATTACTCTCAGCAATGCAATGATCCAAGACAATCCCAAAGGGCTAATGATGAAGCATACTATCCACTTCCAGAGAAAAAACTGATATAGATTGAATACAGACTAAAAAAAAAAAAAGAGTACTTGTGGATTGTACAATATAACCTATATCAGATTAGTTGCTGTTTTGTGGGGGGGGAGGAAAGGGAGGGAGAGAGAGAAAAAAATTTGGAACTCTAAATCTTATGAAAATAAATGTTGCAAAGAAAGGGAAAAACACCCACAACTTCTCAAGGATATGCCAGTTTCACTACAAAATAACCAAAGGCTGGCATAAACTTTGGGAAAAGTGTGCCCATACAACCTGGGGCAAATATTACCACTAATATTTACCCTAAGAGTGAAGCACACCTGGCCAGGCTCCATGTATGCCTATGAAAAATAACTGAATTGGGGGCAGCTAGGTGGTGCAGTGGATGCAGCACTGGCCTTGGATTCAGGAAAACCTGAGTTCAGATCCGACCTCAGACACTTGACACTTGCTGGCTGTGTGACCCTGGGCAAGTCACTTAACCCTCATTGCCCTGCAAAAAAAAAAAAAAAAAAAGAAAAAGAACTGAATTGATGGATCAACTAATAAGCATTTATAAAGTGCCTACTAATCGTCAGATACTTTGTCAGGAACTGGAACTCCAGAGACAAGAATTAAATAGATTCTGTCCTCAAGACACTCCTATTGGGAGAGACATGTACATATATAAGAATATGTATAATATCTAAAAAAATAAATGAAAGGTAATTTTTTTTAAGGGAGGTATTGTCTGTAGGAAGGCGGGCAAAGGAATCAGGAAAAGCTTCAACTTTAACTGAGCTTTGTAGAAAACCATAGATTCTAAGAATATTTCTTAATCATTCCATTGAGGTCCATTCCCTGCATAGCCTGTAGAGATATATGCTGTAAGGGTCTTTCATAAAATGACAAGGATATAATCATCACCTCTGGAATCTACTGTCCAGCAGCTGGGTGGTACAATTGATAGAGCACTGGGGCTGGAGTCAGGAGGACCTGGGTTCAAATGCAGTCTCAGCTCCTTACTAGCTCCGTGACCCCTAGGCAAGTTACTAACTTCTGCATCTGCCTCCATTTCCACACCTATAAAATGGGGACAATGATAGCACCTATAACTTCTTTGTTGTGAGATAATATTTGTAAAGACTTAATAGCACAGTGGCTAGCACATAGTAGGCATTTAATAAATGTGTGTTACCTTCCAGTAGAATCATGATTTTGAATTTAAGAAGGTCAGGAACAGGGCCTGCTCCAGAGGATCATAATGAAAGTAAAAGTAGATATAGAGAAGATGGATAATGTAACTCAAGTGACTAGAATCTGGTAAATGTCTAACTTCTATGGTTTCACTATTAATAAGTAAACATTCTCTCAATTACTTAGCAGGAATATTTTCCCAGTTATTGAGAGATAAAAAGTGTTGGACAGGGGGCAGCTAGGTGGTGCAGTAGATAGAGCACCGGCCCTGGATTCAGGAGTACCTGAGTTCAAATCCGGCCTCAGACACTTAACACTTACTAGCTGTGTGACCCTGGGCAAGTCACTTAACCCCAATTGCCTCACTAAAAAAAAAAAAAGTGTTGGACAGAGAGAATGGTCTGAAGGGACAAAACCTGACTTGTGTAGCCTCAGAATACCTCCTTTGGAATGGGGCATTGGGAGCAAAACAGAGGCTACTTTATTTCAACCATCTTTTATGGAAGAAACTCAGGCCAAGACGGCTGGGAGATGGATTTAGCCAGGAGAGAGGCTACTTCTGGAAGGGCAAAGGAGTCTCGACTTCAGATCACTTCAGAAACAGCCACAACAGAACACAGACAAATAGGGCCGGGTTGTGTCTGTCATAACTGTGAACAAGATGGGCCCATGGCCTCTGGGTACACCCAGGGGGAGTACACCTCTTTGGTTTTCCAAAAGCTGAAGTCCACCAGATCAACACTGAGAGGCAGATATGGGTCCAGAAAGAGGTGGCCCCTCTCCCTGTCGTGGGTGTCAATGGTTATCACACCAGCTGTAACAATCCTTCCAGGGCCTTTCCCATCTGGACTCAATGCCTTATGGAGCATGGACAATGAGCATTTAAGATATAGAGTTTCTTGCTGTGCTATAAGAAAGGAAAGAAGAAAGGAAGGAAGGAAGGAGTGTTTCTCTGTATCTGTCTCCTGGCATTTCTGTATTCCTCCTAAGATATGACCTAGTCAAAATTTGAAGGATTCCTCTCCTGGCAGACAGAGACTGAGAATAACCATAGCTTTATTCATTGGGTTAACTGACAGCTTGTCCTTTGGGACTAGCCGTTGCCAATGTTGCAACTTGGACAAAAGCATTTGAGGAGACCATTGGCAATGGATCCCTGGCCACTGAGGGATGGAAGAAGGCATTGGCATTGGGACACTGGCTGCTAAAAGGAAATGTACTAAGATCACCAGCTTCTGAAGGAGGCTGTCCTTTCCCTTGGTGAGTTCTACATTTTACCCTAAATTGCTCCTGCTCACTACGAGAGCATCAAACTCATTCGCCAAATCCAGTTCAGGAGTAGTCAGTTTAGTAATGGATGTCCCCATTACTTTCCAATGATCTCTTGGGAACCTGAGAAGGTTAAAGTTCTTGACAGCTCTCACAGCACAGTCATGTCATTGCCTTCTTTTCTGCATCCCTTACCAATATCTTATGTAACTGGACTTTGCTCATGCCCAGATCACCTAACATGGAGGTGCCCAGTGCAGAGAGAGTGGGAATTGGCTTCTGGAAGAGCCCAGAATCTCCTGCTACATGGGTGGGAGCAGCCTCTTTCCATTTGCTGCATTGGTAGAACAGGCTGCATCTTTAAAACTGACAGGTTCAGGGGCAACTAGGTGGCGCAGTGGATAGAGCACCGACCCTGGAGTCAGGAGGACCTGAGTTCAAATCTGGCCTCAGACACTTGACACCTACTGGCTGTGTGACCCTGGGCAAGTCACTTAACACCTCACACACACACACACACACACACACACACACCCTGAAAGATTCGGAGAGTCTCTCTTTTCAGCAGTGTGCAGAGATTGAAGTCTCCACCCACCTAGAACATGGGTGCCATGAGCTGAGTTGGATGGGGAGAAGGGCTATCTCCCTCCCCACTTTTAGGCTCTGTGGCCCTGAGAAAGGAGCATGGGGGTTTTGTATGTTTCATTGGTCCTTTTCAGTTATAAGCACAGGAGATGGAGTTCTAGGACCTAACTGGCTATGGTGAACTCAGAGCCAGGATTCCAGGCTGGATGTTGCTGCTGACCCAGCAGGGAAGCTCCAAGAAGCCAAAGTGCTTGGACAAAAGCCAAAGGGAACTTTGGACTTGGAACTCAGTGGGACTTTGTTATATAGGAACTGAGTTAAATTGTGAACCTAAGCCCTCTCCCCTCCTCACAGACCAAGGTGGTGTAAAGGGGATTACGTCCATCCCATGTGTTGGAGGGGAGAAATGTTTGTGAATTTGTTCTTGTTGTACCTTTGAAATCAATCAATAAGCATTTATTAAGCACCTACTATGTACCAAGCGCTGTGCTAAGTAAATATTACTTTGTAAAAAGCAAATCTTTTTTTTTTTTGGTTTTTTTTTTTGTTTTTTGTGGGGCAGTGGGGGTTAAGTGACTTGCCCAAGGTCACACAGCTAGTAAGTGTCAAGTGTCCAAGGCCAGATTTGAACTCAGGAACTCCTGAATCCAGGGCCGGTGCTTTATCCACTGTGCCACCTAGCCGCCCCCTAAAAAGCAAATCTTGATGTTAAGTGGTTAAATGGAATTGGGGTGCAAGGGATCCCTAAAACTAGGAGAATACAATCAATAGGGACTAGATCCAATGATAGAAAGACTAGAGACTGACAAACCTCCTTAACGGTACCAGAGAATACTGGGGGTATGGTGAAATATAACATAGCTGGCTCTCAGACAAGGAGGGCCAGAGTAATCAGTTACATTTCCATTCTCCTCCCTGCCAAAGAGTCCACAGCCTTGTGTAAAAAATCCATTCTGTATCATCATTATCAAAGTTGATAGGTGTTCCAAAGCCAAGTGTCTTCAATGAAGGGCAAATCTCATCACTGAATGAATGAACGAACACTGGCTCTCCAATATTTGGGTTTCCACAATAACTATTCATCTAAGTGTTCAAATCCAAAGCATTCTCTGACGGTCTGAAGATACCACTTCAACAAAATACACCAGGAGGAAGCTTCAATAATCTTTCACAGATTCAACAATTGATTTAAAACTTAAGCTACAAATCGGGGGAGGGGTTCCACTTCATTGCCAACAATCAGCAAGCATCTATTAAAGAAGATAGGAGTTAGTCAGTCAACACACAGTCATTAAGGCTTTACTATGTGCCAGGAACTGTGCTAAGTTCTGGAGGTACAAAGAACAGCAAAGACAATCTCTGCCCTCCTCAAGAAGCTTACATTCTAATGGGAGAGTCATCTATGTACGGCCCAGACCCAAGTGATGAAAGATTTTATTTTTTTTTTCTCAACAAACATTTATTTTATTTTCCATTTAAATGTAATGGTAGTTTTCAACATTCATTTTCATAATATTTAGAGTTCCAAATTTTTCTCCCTCCCTCTCTTTCCTCCCCACTCTACAAGATCGCAATCACGTTACATATGTACAATCCACTAGTGTTCTTTTTACCAGTTCTTTCTATAGCACTCCATAGTATGCTTCCTCATTAGTTCCTTGGTATTGTCCTGGATCATTGTACTGCTGAGAGTAGCTAAGTCATTCACAATTACTCATTGAACAATACTGCTGTCACTATGCACAATGTTCTCTCAGCTCTGCTCACTTCACCATACATCGATGTTCATTAGTCTTTCAAGGTTTTTCGGGGATCATCCTGTTTGTCATTTCCTGTAGCACAAGTCTATTCCACTACAATCATATAATACAGCTTTTTCCATCATTCCTCAATTGATGGACATTCCCTTGATTCTCAATTCTTAGCCTCCACCAAGAGTTGCTATAAATATTTTTTGTACAATTTTTCCCCCTTTTCTCTTTTTCATAATTACTATTGTTAACTGTTTCCCTTCCATCCTATTCCCTTCCCCATGATATTTATTCTATTATCCATCTTCTTTCATCCTATCACTCTTGAAAAGGGATTTGCTTTTGTCTGTCCCCTCCCCCACTCTGCCCTTCCTTCTTTTGCCACTCTCTCTTTATCCCCTTCCCCTCCTATTTTCCTGCAGGGTTATAGAGATTACTCTACCCAATTGAGTGTGTACATTAGTCCCTCCTTGAGCCAATTCTAATGAGAATGAGGTCTTTGAGCCAATTTTAATGAGTGTTAGGCTCATTTACTGCCCAGATTAAATAGATTACTCCACCCAGTTGGGTATGTCTATTAGTCCCTCCTTGAGGCAGCTCTGAGGAGTTTAAGATCTTTTAGCCTTTTCTGATGAGAGTAAAATTCATTTACTGCCCTGCTCCTCTCCCATCTATTCCCTCACTCCATAAGCCTTTTCCTGTTACTTTCATGCAGGATTTCACTTCTGCCCTTCCCCCTCCCCCAATGAATTCCCTTCACCCCTCAATTTAACCCTAAAGATGTTATCATCTAGCTAAATGACACAGTAGACAAATTATCACCCCTGGACCCAGGGAGATCCCAGCCAAAACCTGGCCTCAGACACAAGACAGTCGCCCACTGTATGACCCCAGGTATGTCCCCCAGCTCCAATTTTTTTTTTTTTATGGTTTTCTAGGGTCTTGTATTTGAAAGTCAAATTTGCCATTCAGTTCAGGTCTTTTCATCACAAATATCTGAAAGTCTTCTTTTTCATTAAAGTCCCATTTTTTCTGCTGAAAGATAATGCTGAGTTTTGCTGGGTAGGTGATTCTTGGTTGTAATCCCATTTCCTTTGCCCTATTATATTCTATGCCCTCCAGTCCTTTAATGTAGAAGCTGCTAGATCTTGTGCTATCCTGACTGGGGCTCCACAGTACTTGAATTCTTTCTTTTTGGCAGCTTGCAATATTTTCTCCTTGACCTGAGAGCTCTGGAATTTGGCTATAATATTTCTAGGAGTTTTCTTTTGGGGATCTCTTTCTGGAGGTGATTGGTGGATTCTTTCAATTTCTATTTTAGCTTCTTCTTCTAGAATTTCAGGGCAATTTTCCCTGAGAATATCTTGGAAGATGGTGTCTAAGCTCTTTCCTTGATCATGATTTTCAGGTAGACCAATAATTTTCAAATGATCTCTCCTGGACCTATTTTCCAGGTCGGCAGTTTTTCCCAGAAGATATTTCACATTGCCCTCTATTTTTCTATTCATTTGTATTTGCTTTATTGTGTCTTGGTTTCTCATCAAATCACTGGCTTCCATTTGTTCAATCCTAATTCTTAGGCAATTATTTTCATCAGAGAGCTTTTGTACCTCCTTTTCCATTTGACTTTTCAAGCTGTTGACCCTCATTTCTCTTTCCATTTTTTCCTCTACCTCTCTAACTTTATCTTCAAAGTCCTTTTTGAGAACCTCTATGGCCTGAGACCAATTCGTATTTTTCTTGGAAGCTTTAGATATAGGGGCCCTGATGTTGACATCTTCCTCTGAGGGTACCCCTTGGTCTTCCTTGTTACTGAAGAAACTTTCTATGGTCCTCACCTTTCTCTGTCGGCTCATCTTGCCTTTCTTTTACTAGACTTTTAGCTCCTTAAAGTGGGGCACTGTTTCCAGGCTGCAGTATCCCAAGCTTAAGATGTCCCAGGTGGTATCATTTAAGGAGAATCAGGTTCTTCCCTCACCTAGCCTGTTTCCTGGTCCTAGATGACCCGGGACCAACTTGCCAATCAACCAGCTTTGTGTGTTGTGGTTGTTAGCTCTGATGAGAGCCCCACCTGGGCCACTTCTACTCAAGCCTACCACCTGGTTCTCAGTAGGGGTGTAAAATCCAAGTTCTGCCTTAGCACCAGCATAGACCCCTGTAGTCTCTCCCCTGCCCAGGGCTCAGCCCACTCACCAGACTGTGAGCTTAGTTCCAGACGACACTGGTGCTTCAGCTGATTCAGAGGCTCTGGGGGTCTCCTTCTCTCGTGAGGACTTCCTGAGACTAGATCTGTGTCAGGGTGACTGTGGGGTTGGGCCTGACTCCTGTACCAGCACAGCAGCTCCCTCCTTCTGACCTTCCAAGCCATTCTTGGTTAGAAGATGATTTCAGCACATCCTTCTGTGAGTTTTGTGCTACTCCAGGCATTTTCCTATGACCTTATTTGGATGTCTTTTGGAGCAATCGTGTCATGAGTTTGGGAGCTCACTCTGATGAAGGATTTTAAATACCAAGTCAAAGTATTTGCATTTGATCTTTTTTTTTTAATTTTTAGTGAGGCAATTGAGGTTAAGTGACTTGCCCAGGGTCACACAGCTAGTAAGTGTTAAGTGTCTGAGGCCGGATTTGAACTCAGGTTCTCCTGAATCCAGGGCTGGTGCTCTATCCACTGCGCCGTCTAGCTGTCCCCATTTGTGTTTGATCTTAAAGACAATAAGGAGCTACAGAAGTCTATTGAGTAGGGGAGTGATTTAGGATTTTTCTGTAGGTGTGTGGAGGATAGATTGGATTGGGAAGGTTATTGCAATAAAATGGGTGGAGAGCCTCAACTAAACCAGTGGTCCAGTGGGTGGAGCAAGTAGAATTAGCAAAACTTTGCAACTGATTTTATATAGAAAGTAAGAGAGAATGAAGAGTCAGATACAGATACACACACACATACATACATACATATATACATACATACTTTTGACAAGGGGGAAGGGAGGCAAACCAGATTAAGTGACTTGCCCAGGATCACATAGCTAATAACTGTCTGAGGTCAGTGTAAGTGCTCTATCTACTGCACCACCTAACACATAGTGCACCTGGCACATAGTAAAGCCTTAATAAATGTGTGTTAACTAATTGTATACACACATATTTAAATATATATTTATACATGTATGTATTTATGTACATATACATGTAAAACCATATTAGACATACTTTTATTTATCAGTTCTTTCTCTAGAGGCGGATAGCATCTTCTTTCATAGGTCCTTTTTAGGTGATTTGAATATTTGTAATCCTCAGAATAGTTTAGTCATTCAAAGTTATCCTTCAACCCAATGTTCTCTGGGTTCTGCCCATTTCACTCTTCATAATTGCATGGAAGAGTTTCCATGTTTTAGAACAGTGTTGCCCCTGACAGACGCAAGGAGATCTATCCGCTTTTGCCATGCCTGGGAAAACCTCTCCTTCCTGACCTCTCACACTAACAAGCTGGGTCTTGCTGATGCGGTTGACTATCTCTAGAAACTGAGAGCAACAAGGTGGTGCAGTGGATAGAGCCCTGGAGTCAGGAAGACTCCTCTTCCTAAGTTTAAATTTGGCCTCAAACGCTAGCTGTGTGACCCTGGGCAAGTCATTTAATCCTCTTTGCCTCAGTTTCCTCAACTGTAAAATATGCTGGAGAAAGAAAAGGCAAACCATTCCAGTATCTTTGCCAAGAAAACCCAAAATGGGGTCACAAAGAGTAGGACACAACTGCACAACAAGGACTGCTGAATATAGCTTTCCAATGTCTTAAGATTTTGCCTCTTTCCTTTCTTTCTTTCTTTCTTTCTTTCTTTCTTTCTTTCTTTCTTTCTTTCTTTCTTTCTTTCTTTCTTTCTTTCTTTCTTTCTTTCTTTCTTTCTTTTTTTTAACACCTCCCTACTCCCAGCTCTACCTCCTCTAGGGAACTGAAATGTCAATAAACACCACCAGCCTGGTTTCACCTTGTCCAACATTCCCTCCATTGCACCATGGCTACAGCTGTTAGAAGAAGGCCTAGCTTCATCCCTGAGTTGTTTCTCTCTGACCGGGCCAGTTGGCTAGAAGCGTTAGCACATTCTTGATGTTTCAAAGCCCAGTAGCTTCGCTGCTGTTTGGCTAAAGTCTGATCCTAGGACCTCCAGCAGCTCTGCAGAAGCCATTGTTCTTGGATGGGAACTTCTCTGCATCACAGCCCAGCTCGTCAGTGGACTTGTCTTTCCCATGTCAAAGCCAATAGATCCCCAATCAGCTTTGCCATGAAGTTCCTGATTCTAGTCCGAGGGAAGGATCCAGCGTTCAGCTCATTTCTAGAGCAGAAATCCCCAAACGAACAGTGCCAAATTAAAAGAGGCTACAGTGCCCAGTTTGTACTTTCAGTAAAACTAAGGATTAAAAGACAGGGACATTGAAATATAAAGGGGAGGGCCTTTAAGATGCCAAAGACCATTCTACACCTTAGAGAGGCCCTGAGACCTGAATAGCTTGGTTGATGAGGAAGAGGCCAGAGAAAAAATGAACTTATCCCAGGAGGCAGACAGCTCCAATACAGCAGAGGGTTCTGCTATAACTCTGATATATGCAGTTTCTCCAAAGTACTGTGATAGGCAAAAATCACACAATAAAAACCACAGGGCTTGTATGAAAAATGGAATTCAGTCTGTATCCTGGTTCCCATGGGGCTGGGCAAAATCTTTTTTTTTTTTTTTAGTGAGGCAATTGGAGTTAAGTGACTTGCCCAGGGTCACACAGCTAGTAAGTGTTAAGTGTCTGAGGCTGGATTTGAACTCAGGTACTCCTGACTCCAGGGCTGGTACTCTATCCACTGCCACCTAGCTGCCCCTGGGCAAAATCTTACAACTTGCAACTCCAGGCCTGGGAGAGATGGGGGAGTTGGAGGTATCCAGTCAGTTTTGGCATTGTTGCCATTTACCTGAGCAGAGAGTCACACCTAGCTAAGGTAGCTAACTTAATCCTATTGCTATCTGGTCAGTTCTTGCTTTGTCTGTTTACAAAATTCCAGCTTGAGATATTGGTCATATTCCCTAGTATTTGCTGATCAGATTATTATTTTACCTGATAAAGATCTTCCCCTTATACTATTGTTTCTTTGATGTGTAATTTTTTGTGTGTGTGAGGCAATTGGGGTTAAGTGACTTGCCCAGGGTCACACAGCTAGTAAGTGTCAAGTGTCTGAGGATAGATTTGAACTCAGGTCCTCCTGAATCCAGGGCCAGTGCTCTATCCACTGGACCACCTAGCTGCCCCTGATGTGTAAATTTTTACTTCCTCCTTTTGTTTTGGTTGTGTCCATCCTGCTTTGCCTTATTTAAAATTTTTTAGAAATGCTACTTATGGTCCATTGGGTTTTGTGAGCCTTGGGCCTGTGCACTAAACATATAATAAACCCATTACTAAAATCTCTTCATGTTGATTGGCTGCAGTCCTTATCAAGAAATCTGTGAATAGTTTTATATCAGAAGCCATGGCTGGGAAGAGGGGGGTAGGGGTGGAGAGGTGAGGAGCTGCCTTCCTCTGTCCACAGCTTCTATCGCACCGGAAGATGTGTGCTTTACCTTGGGGGGGGGGGGGAAAGACCCACAATTTGCTTGTAGAAGTGGTTATTGAAGAATTGCAGTTTGTAGGTACAGTTTTCTGTATCCTCAGTGTTTCTTGGGGAAGAAATTGCACATAAGCAAATTCAAATTTTGTATCATGCTCAGATTGTCCCCTAATATATCAGTTGTGTTGGAACAACTTTGTGTTTTCCAAAAAACATTATAGCAGAACTGACTTTATCTTTGGCACCAGCCAGTCATCTGAATAAGAACCCAACAAGAGTTTGAGGAATATAACTTGGTTGATCATCATAAGTAAAGGTATAGTCTAAAACTGAGGGAAGTCACCTCTGAACCATGAAGAATGGAAGAATAGGTGAGTACAGACCTTTCATATCTCCTGCCTAAAGGTATAAAACCAGATCTCAGGCTCCGACGGATTGTAGAGGAATATCCTCCATAAATCCTAGGCTGAGAAGAAAATTGTAATATTTCGGTTGAAAAGAATACTAGCTGATCTTAGAGGCTAGCGGTAGTAAAAAAAAAATACACACACACACACAGCTGCCCATTAAATTGTGAGCTTGGCACCTTGTGAAGAGCCCACTAGATGAGTGATTTGCTCAGCCCAGACTGGCAGCAGTCCAATGGCTGAGCAGCCAAGCTCAGTCAAGCCCAGGAGCAGGTTAGATGCCGTGTCCTACAAAGAGTCAGCCCAGCTGAACAATGGAGCTACTCATTACTACCAACATTGAAACTCTATAATGCAACGAACTTTGTGAGGACTCTGGCTAAACAAAGACATCTCGCTGGCCCCAAAGTTCAAGGGTTGGGAGCTGGCTTGGCCACTTGCGTTCCCTACATATGGGTTTCACTATGATCATATTTAATGTTTGTTCCAACTCTTCTCCCCCACAGGCAGTATGTATATTTGTGGAAGAGTGTACCTCATATATTAAGGGGAGATGCTTTGTAACAATCGTTCTTGCTGTGCAATTTGAGGAAATGCCTTTGCTAAGGATTGGGTCTACTGGTTGACTGTTAAGGGGAAGCACATAGTGAGAACTCATGAGCTACAGTTTGAGGAGGTTAGGGTTAGTCCTAGCAAACAGCCCAGCAGACCCACCCTGCCAAGGCCAGTATCAGTGCAGGTGGGAGGAGTGAACCCAGAGGGGCTATTATACATGCATACATATTACAAACTATCTAATTGTTTTATGCCCCAAGATAAACACCCTTCAGGGCTCTAGTAACTGGCTCCATCTCCATGCCTGGACTCTTTATGATGAATCATAGGAGTATGCTGAAGCCAGCTTGACCTGTCTTTCAAGAACCAATTGTTCAATTTTCGTGTGAGGACTTACACCTCAGGAATCAGCAAACACTACAAACACTACAAAGCAGAGCTTGATTTATTGTATTGTTAATTGTCTAAACTTAAGAAGAGAGAAAATGTTTAAAAGTGTGCTGTATATACATTTTTCTATTCAGAGAACTAGTTGTTAAATATTTACCAGCTCACTGCTGCCTCTCTTCCTGGAATGTGTTTGTAAAATCCTATTACTAAAAGTTTGCCTATGGGGCAGCTAGGTGGCACAGTGAATAGAGCACTGGCCCTGGAGTCAGTAGGACCCGAGTTCAAATCCAGCCTCAGACACTTGACACATTAGCTGTGTGACCCTGGGCAAGTCACTTAACCCCAATTGCCTCAAAAAAAAAAAAGAGTACATACTTTAAAAAGTTTGCATAGAATAAAATATGGTCAGAGCCCTTGTAATAGTTTCTAAAAGGAGTAGTAAAAGGATACCTGGTCCCTCAGAGAGGTAAAATTGTGTTCCTCATAGTGTTTGATGAGATGGAAAGGATTCCCATGGTGAGTTTGGAAAGGATGACTATGGTGAGTTTGAAAAGCTTACCATGGTAAGTTTGGAAAGGATGGTCATAGTGAGTTTGGGAAGGATGGCTACTGCTAAAACTAATACAAAGTACAGAATGAAAAGTAATCCATCTGGTGGTGACATCAACAGGGTATGGCGATAAGCATAAGGACAACCTATGATTTCATTCACACAGGGAACTCCCAGTAAAGAAACTGTCTACCAATGCAGGTCAGCCCCTTCTTTGATTTTTTTTTTTTTTAGTGAGGCAATTGGGGTTCAGTGACTTGCCCAGGGTCACACAGCTAATAAGTGTTAAGTGTCTGAGGCTGGATTTGAACTCAGGTACTCCTGAATCCAGGGCCAGTGCTCTATCCACTGCACTACCTAGCTGCCCCAAAGTTTTGTTTGTTTGTTTGCTTGTTTTGGGGTTTTTTTGTGGGTCAGTGGGGGTTAAGTGACTTGCCCAGGGTCACACAGCTAGTAAGTGTCAAGTGTCTGAGGTCGGATTTGAACTCAGGTACTCCTGAATCCAGGGCCAGTGCTCTATCCACTGAGCCACTTAGCTGCCTCCACCAGCCCCTTCTTTGAAACTCACAATCTTTGAGAGTTACCCAGAGCTATCAGAAGCTAAGGGACTTGCCCAGGGTCACATATGTATGTGTCAGAGATAGGACTTGCACCTAGGTCTCCTGGCTTCACAGCTGGCTCTTTAATCACTATACCATGAAAACAAATAAGATCAGAGGGTTCACCTTCCAGGAAACCACAAGTTGTATAAAAAATATTGCTGTGATTATTTTAGTAGTAATTACAACTCAACCTTCCATCATTGAGGGGATTAAGACCCAAAGGCTATTTCAGAAAATAATGGCTACTGGGCAGCTAGGTGGCACAGTGGATAGAGCAGTGACCATGGATTCAGGAGTACCTGAATTCAAATCCAGCCTCAGACACTTGATGCTTACTAACTGTGTGACCCTGGGCAAGTCCCTTAACCCCAATTGCCTCAAAAAAAAAATTTCTAGAAAATAATGGCTACTTAGAAAATGGACGTTGTCTGTAGAGGCTGGTGTGATGAACAGAGAAATTTAGATTTTAAGTTGTGCATGGTCCTGTAAGAATAATATTGGGAGTTTAACATTTAGAATGAACTGTGGCTGGAGAAGAAAGTTAAGGACAACGAAAGGGGGTAGGGGCAGTTGTATTGGGGAAAAGAGGAGGATAAAAGAGGTTTGAGCATATATTTGGGGTGGAGGAAAGAAGGAAGCTGAAGCCAAATGGAAGGCTGGTTCACAAGCTCTCCCCAGAGAGGAAAATAAAGGAATCATCATGTGCCCAAAGGAAACAAGAAACATAATTTCTTGGAATATTTGGTCAGCTCATATTTCAATACTCTGAATAAATATTTGTAAAAACAACAACCAAATAGAAAAAAACACACCATGAAAGTAATTGCAATTTATGTACCAATATTTGTCTCAAAGAATGAAAAAAGAGAAAAATTATGCAAAGAACTCAATAAAATTCTCCAAATTAAATTAATGGTCAAAAATCAATCAACATTTATTAAGTATCTACTATGTACTAGGCATTGGAGATACAAGTGGGAAAAAAAAATAAGATGGTACCTGCTCTCAAGGAGCTTATAGTCTAGCAGGAAAATACAAAAAGCTGAAGGGAGTGGGGAATGTTACCCAACAAAGGAGCATGCTGGAGAAATCAGTCATAAGTCCCAAAGCAGTATAGCCAAGTGAGAATTGAGGAGATAGCTGAGCTGAGCTCTCTTCTTAAAAGGAGGTTTGGAGTTCATGGTCCCACTTTCCAATCAGAGAAATGGAGAGGTAATAAAAAGTTATGAGTCCCCAAACTGATGAGATCTTATAGAATAAAGAGGTTATCACAATGAAAAACTTCTTCTAGCAATGAAGTCAGTTAGAAAAGTCCCAAATAGATACTTTGATACTTAATGACTTCAAACCATCTCAGAAAAAGCATATGGCAGATACTGGTCAGATAACCATGTAACTTGCATGTATCCAGGGCCATCAAGAGCTGAAGGCTCTCCTGAGAAATCCCCAAGTGTCAAAAATCCACAGTGGGGGACTTGGAAGGGAGCAGGTATGGCAGGGACCTCAGTATTCAAGTCTGAGTACAAGATATTGAGTATTCTAATACACAAATAAAGACATCCCAGGAACAAGTCCTCAGCACTGAAGATCCAGCACTCTGAGCCTAAAAAAAAATGCAAAGAGGGAGGGTAAATGTACTAACCCTGAGAGGTGAATGTCATTGCAGAAATATAGCTGCCTCGGGTTGAGACCAAGCAGAGATGACCATTCTGTCCCAAGCATTGCGGAAGGAAGAGCCTGTCTCTGGCAGAAAGACTTAATTCTAGAACTAAAGTTAAAGAAAAAATGTTACAAACCTCTACAAAGAACTCTAATAAATCCAGAAGGGTCCAACCTAGAAGGAGAGTATAGCACCATAGCTAAAAACAGGGACTCATAGAAAAAAATGAATTTGTCCCAAGAACTGCATGAATACCTAGAAAAAAATGAAGCAAGAATTTTTTTTAATGACATAAAGACTTAGGAGGAAAGAATTGGAAGGACAATAAATAGCTTAGAACAGAAAGTGATAAACCTTACTCAAATAATAGACACTTTAAAAATTAGAATAGTCCAAACAGAAATCAATTACTCCTTGAGGTAGCAAGAAATAGTAGAACAAATTCAAAACATTGAAAAACAATGTAAGAAAATATAAAGTATCTGTTGTCAAAACTAACTAACCTGGAAGCATGTCAAGAATCAATAGACTCCCTGAAAACTAAGATTTTTTTAAAAGACCAGAGACAACATTTCAAGGAATCATAAATGAAAGTTGTCCAGATCTATTAGAATCAGAGGCAAAGTACATTGATCATTTCCTCAAAGAAAACCTAAAAGGAAAAGGCCTCAGAATGTCACTGAGAAAATCCAGAGCTTCCAAGCCAAAGTAAAAATACTGCAAACACCCAGAAAAGAAAGAATTCAAGTACCAAGAAATCAGAGTCAGGATTACACAAGACCTGACAGCTTCCACTGGAAACAGAAGATCTTGAAATACAGTATTCCAAAAGATGAAAGGTACAGATTTACAAGCAAGGTAGCTTTCTCTGCAAAACTGAATATAATTCTGCAGGGGGAAAAAGTGGATCTTTAATGAAATAGGAGATTTATGAGAATTCCTGATGAAAATCTCAGAATAGGAACTTTGAAATATAAATAAAACAATCCAGAGAAACCTGGAAAGATGCATGCATTTGAACAATTGGAAGGCACTTTATGATGATGTAGTGCTAATATTTAGATCAATCTCCAGGTGGGCCCCTGAATATCTGCTAAATCTCGTCTACTACCACATTCCATTATCTTGACACACAATGGGGAGGAGAAAAAAAGTGTCCCTGTCTTCAAAGGACATTGAGGGAGTTAAATAAGAAAAACAAAGGTCCTGAGAATGAGTTGTTTCTATTCTGAGGGTTTGAAGAAGGGAAAGAAACTAGTGTAAAAAGAAGGAAAAGGGGGCTGGAATTTGCTTTTTCATAATTAGCAGATATGAGAACATGAAAGAAAGAGTGGTAGAAGTTGAGGACAGAGGACCTTTACTTCTATCTGAACCTGACAAAGCTAACCTCTCTCCTGATCTCCAGTCACACCAACTGTCTGTTGGACATCTTGAACGTTTAAGATGGGCATTCTTTCACTTTCTTTATTTTTTCTGTGATGGCTTTTTTTTTCTTCTTTTTGGTCTGTGTCTTCTTTCACAACAAGACTAATATGGAAGTGTGTTTTGCATGATTGCACCTCTATAACCAATATCAAATTGCTTACTGTCTCAGGGAAGAGGGAAGGAGGGAGGGAGAGAGAAAATTTGGAACTCAAAAATTTAAGGAATGAATGTTAAGAATTGTTTTTACATGTAATTGAGAAAAAATAAAATATTATTCTAAATAAAAATTTAAAAGATAGACATCTTAAACTCAACATATGCAAAACTGAACACATTATCTTTTCCCCTAAACTCTCCTCTCTTCTGAACTATTACTATCAAAGATACTTCCATTCTCCAAGTCACCCAGGCATGTCATCAGCTACCTATCATCCATGACTCCTCACCCTCTCATCTTCCATGACAATTTGTTGCCAAGTCCTGTCAAAATTTTACCTTCATAACAATTCTTGAATACGCCCCCTTTTCTCCTCTGACACTGCCATCTCCTTGGTATAGGTCTTCATCATCTTATGCCTGGATTATTGTAATACCTTGCTAGTTGGTCTCCATGCCTCAAGTCTCCCCCCACTCCAGTTGTTTCTCCACTCAGCTATCAAAGTGATCTTTCTAATGTGTAGGTTTGACCATTTCACTGCACACCCCTTCAATAAAGACCAGTGACTCTCTATTATCTCCAGGATCAAATTAAAAATCTTTTAAAGTCTTTCATAACCTGGTCCCTTAACTTTCCAGTCTTCCTACTCTCACTCCCTTCTACCTACTCTGTGATTCAGTGATACTGTTTCCCTTTCTGTCCAATTTGGTGCATTTTCATTGGCTGTACCCTATATTTGGAATTTTCTCTTCCCTCACATTCACCTACTGGCCTCCCTTTCTTGCTTCAGGCCTCAACTAAAGACCACCCTCGGGGGCAGCTAGATGGCAGTGGATAGAGCACCGGCCCTGGAGTCAGGAGTACCTGAGTTCAAATCCGGCCTCAGACACTTAACACTTACTAGCTGTGTGACCCTAGGCAAGTCACTAAACCCCAATTGCCTCACTTAAAAAAAATTAATTAAAGACCACCCTCTACAAGAAACCTTTCCCAGCCCCCCTTAATCAAAGGTGTGATAGAGCCAGTTCAAACCTACTCTTCTTGCAACAGCCAATTGTTAAATATTCAGTGTGATCATTTACAACTCAGAAATCCACAAATGCTGCAAATCAGGGTTTGATTTATTGTTTTACAGATTGTCTAGATATAAGAAGGAGAAAATGTCAAATAATGCAAATCAGACTTAAAAGTGTGGCATGAGTACATCTTCCCTTCCCCTATCCTCAAAGCTGGTTGTTAAACATTTACCAGCATACCCTTTCCCCCAGTGTTAGTGCCTTCTCCCTGAGATTTTTTCCAAGTTATCCTACATATTTCTTGTGTGTATAGAGGTGTTGCATGTTGTCTCTCATTAGACTGTGAGCTCCTTGAGATCAGGGACTGTTTTTGCCTTTCTTTGTATTCTAACATTTAGAATAGTACCTGACACAAAGTAAATGCTTAATAATGCTTGCTGTCTTAACTTTACTTGCAAAGGAGGGTTGAACATAAACATATACATACACATACAAAGAGTTTGGTGTAAAAATACCTCAACAGGGAAATAAGTGGTAAGGGAGAGGAAGAGAGCAGATTATTCTAGGGAAAGAACAGTGGAAAGCCAAACAAACTTTGGGATCTTGAAGAATGATTAAAAGGAAGAAAAGGGAAGAGAAAGGAAGGGAAAGGGAAAAGGAAAGAGAAAGGGAAAAGGAAAGGAAAGACAAAGGGAAGAGAAAGAGAAAGGAAAAGGGAAAGAAGAGCTTTTGAAACATTTTTAAAAGAACACAAGAGATTTGGAATTATGCCCAAGGGACTATTGAACTGTCCATACCCTTTGATCCATTACACCACTACTAGGACTTCATCCCAAAAGGGTTAAAAAAAAAAAACAGTAGGGGAAAGGACTTATTTGTACAAAACTATTTATAGCTTCTCTTTTTGTGGTAGCAAAGAATTAGAAATTGAGGGGATGCCCATCAATTGGAGAATGGCTGAACAAGATGTGGTATTTGAATGTGATAGAAGGCTATTATACTATAAGAAATTACAAAGTGTGGGGGGGGGGGTCAAAAAAACCTGGAAAGTCTTATATGAATTGATGCAAAGTAAAGTGAGGAGAATCAGGAGAACGTTATACACAGTAATAGCACTATTGTAGGAATGTTCGATTATGAAAGACAGCTGCTCTGATCAATACAATAATCCAAGACAATTCCAAAAGACTCATGATGAAAAATGCTATCCACCTCCAGAGAGAGAACTGATAAACTCTGAATGCAGTGGAGCATTTTTTTAACTTTATTTTTATTATTGTGTGTGTGTGTTTTCTTTTGCAACATGGCTAATTTGGAAATGTTTTGCATGACCTCACTCACATGTATAATCAAAATCAAATTGCTTGCTGTCTCAAGGAAGGGGAGGGATAGGAGCAAGGGAAAGAAATTGGAACTCAAAAAATTTTTTAAATGATTGTTAAAATTTCTTTTTACTTATAATTAGGAAACATTTAAGGAAATAATAATAATAAAAGTCTACAAGAGGAGCAGGTAGATTAAAGATCAAAGAGTACAGGCAGCAACCCATCTGAGCTCTCCCAACATCCCCCGCCCCCCCCTCCCAGCAACTTTAAAAGAACTCCTTGAATCAAATTTTGGTGTGGCAGAGTCAACAGAAGGTCATTTAGACATTTTTTCAGCCTAAGACAACTTAGGAGGTCGGCAGGAGAGGTCCATGACACCGGGATGGGAGCCCGCCCAGAGCACAGCAAAAACACAAACAGCAGCAGCATGAGAGGGGCGCATTGAAGGTGGCTAAGAGAACAAAAGCAGCAGCAACAACAGCTTCAGGAACTCTCAGCCCAGAGGTGGTAAAAGGATCAGACAACTGATCCAAGATCACAGGGGACCCTTTGCTGGGACCTGATTGGCAACTCTATGGTCCATACACAGTTCTGAGTCACAATCCTATGATAGTGCCAGGTGGAGAGGATTGCTTATGACAGGTCACAAGGGAGCAGGGGACCTGCTTGCAGTTCCAAAGCAGCAAGGATTGCTAGAACTGGTGGCTGCAAGAGAGCAAGGGAACTGCTCATAGTTCCAGAGCCAAGAGGAGCAAAACTAAGTGTCATCTTTCAAAGGAAAAAAAAAAGTGGATATCTAATGAAATAGAGCGCTCTTAAGTACAAGACTCAAGAGAAGCATAAAAAGGAAACAGGAAAATAGTAATCATAAGAGACTCAATCAAGCTAAATTGCTTATATTCCTGTATGGGAAGATGATACCTTTAACTTCTAATAATCTTATCATTATTAGAGCAGTCAGAAGGAGACTGCATGGATGTGAGTCTATTATGTAAGGATGATTTCAAAATATATACATACACACATGTACATATATACATATAAAATTAAGGGGTTAGAAAGAAGGATGCACTTGAAAAAAGGGGGAAGGGAAAGTTTAGGGAAATATTTGTCACATAAAGAGGCATGTAAGGACAGGAAAACTTGAGTGTGGAGGGCAAGGCATGAACCTCGCTCTCATCAGAATTGGTTCAAAGAGGGAAGAAACACATACACACACATACACTTATATATATACATACACACATACACACACACACACATATATATATATGTACATACATACATACGTATATATATTATACACACACACACACACACACACACATACTGAGTTGTATATCTCTTACCCAATTAGGAAATAGGGGGCAGCTAGGTGGCACAGTGGATAGAGCACGGACCCTGGAGTCAGAAGGACCTGAGTTCAAATCCAGCCTCAGACACTTAACACTTACTGACTGTATGACCCTGGGCAAGTCACTTAAACCCCAATTGCCTCACCAAAAAAAAAAAAAGAAGAAGAAGAAGAAAAGGAAAGGAAACAGGAGGGTGAGCGGATAAGAGATATGGGGGTGGGGGTGAGGGTGAGGGGGTGGTGAAAGATAAAAGGGAGAGTGGATTAAGGAAAGTAGTGGTCAGAAGCAAAACAATCTTTTGTGGAGGGGCAGGATGAAAAGAGAGAAGGATAAACAAAAGAAAATAGGATAGGGGGAAATGCACAGTTAGTAATCATAACTGTGAATGTGAGTGGGATTGAGCTCATAAAACAGATAGCAGAGCGGTTAAAAGAGACATACTTGAAATAGAAAGGCATGCACAGAGTTAAAATAAAGGGCTGGAGCAGAATCTATTATGTTTCAGCTGAAGTAAAAAAGGCAGGGGTAGCAATAATGATCTCAGACAAAGCAACAGCAAAAATAGACCTAATTAAAAGAAGTAATCAGAGAAACTACATTTTGCTAAAAGGTGCCATAGACAATGAAGTAACATCAAAAACAAAATCTACAGCCAATTTCTCTGATAAAGGCCTTGTTTCTCAAATATATAGGAAACTGAGTCAAATTTATTTAAAATAAAAGTCATTCCCCAAATGATAAAAAAAAACAGGAAGTTTTCATAGGAAGAAATAAAAGATATCTAGTCATATTAAAAATCCTCTAAATCACTACTGATTGGAGAAATGCAAATTAAAACAACTCTGAGGTACCACTTCACATTTATCAGAAATGATAAATGCTGGAGGGATGAGGGAAAATAGGTACACAAACTATTGTTGTGAAATGTTCCACCAATTCTAGAGAACAATTTGGAAATATACCCAAAGGGTTATAAAATGATGTATACCCTTTGACCTAGAAATACCACTACTAGGTTTCTACCCCAAAGAGATAAAAGGAAAAGGACCTATATGTGAAAAAAATTTTAATAGCTCTTTTTGTGATGGTAAAGAATTGGAAAACAAAAGGATGATCATCAATTGGGGAATGGCTAAACAAGCTGTGGCATATGCTTCTGATGAATACCAAATGACAAGAGAGGTGGTTTCAGAAAAACATGGCAAGACCTATATGAACTGATACAAAGTGAAGTGAGAAGAACCAGGAGATCATTGTACACAGTAGCAACAATGTAATGATGATCAACTGTGAAAGACTTGGTTACTCTATTTAATACAATGATCAATTCAGTTCCAAAGAACTCATGATGAAAAAATGCTATCCATCTCTAGAGAGAAAACTGATGAATTCTGAGTACAAATTGAAGTATTGGTTTTCTTGCTTTCTTTAATTTTTTTGCTTCTTTTTTTGTAATATGGCAAATATGGAAATATTTTGCATAATTTCACATGTGTGATTGATATCATTTTGCTTGCCTTCTCAGTGGGTGGGAGAGTGGTAGAAGGGAGAGAATTAGTAACT
Organism: Dromiciops gliroides; assembly: GCF_019393635.1. Taxonomy (NCBI): domain Eukaryota; kingdom Metazoa; phylum Chordata; class Mammalia; order Microbiotheria; family Microbiotheriidae; genus Dromiciops; species Dromiciops gliroides. The sequence goes on along the minus strand of NC_057864.1, from coordinate 436,726,671 downwards.
CAATTTAAAAAGAAAAGAATGTTAAAATAAAGAAATTATATATATGTATGTATATATAGAAGAGTATACAGAAGGTACTTCAGAAGGAAGTAAAGATAAGTGGGACATTTTTGAAAGCAACAGATTGAATTTATTACATATCCTTGGAAAAAACAAGTGATACAGAGTAGAGATTCAGAGTTTTCAGATACCATCTCCTATGGAAATACTCATGGCTTGGGTTGCTTTTTGGGCATTTTTATTTTGGTGCTTCTTAAATTCAGAATAAAAAATAAATTTAAAGAAGTGTATTATGTTTTAAAAGATTTCCTGGGGGAGTTGCAAATACTCACATGTAAGTTAGGGTAGCAGGATTGCTACTATAATTATGGGACATGTTAAATGGAGACTCCTTGACTTCCTTCTTTCCTCTAAAATTTTTAACCAACAACAACACCAAATCCTAGGGTAGGCATCCCAGAAATTAGAGCCACCAGACAAGACTTGAGGGAAAGAGGGGTGCTGACCCCTGTGACCTCCCTAATTAACTCTACAGTTTGGCCCGGTGGGGGGGGGTGAAGACTGGATGGCTCCTGCTGAATGACAGAAGATAAGAGGATGCTGAATTTAGGAGTGACAATGTTTGCACTAACCAACTAATGGCTTTGGCCTGTAACTGGGTTATAGTCAATGATTATGCCTTTGCTTATTATGATTCTATGTTAAGCCAATGACAATGACTTTGCTTTAATAGAAGAGCCAAGAAGTTGTCTGAGGCAACTGACTTCATAATACTTTTAGCTCAATACCTGTGTGTCCTAGTCAGCAATTGAGTCTGTCCATATCTAGCAGGCCCTCAGTCAATCAATCTCTCTATCTCTACAAGCACTCAATAGCAGTCAAGAAGTTATCATTCTAAAGGGATGTAGGTTCTGTGATGAAGTTCAGGGCCAGATTCCTAAATCCTAAGCTTTCCTATTAAGCTTCCCTTGTAGGTGTCTGCCATGAGATTTAGCCTTTTCCCAGAAGTCAAGAAGCATTTATCAAGTGCTTACTTTGTGCCAGTGTTCCAAACACTGGGACAAATACAAACACAAAGACAGTCCCTGCCCTCAAGGATCTGAAGTCTCTTAATTTCTCCCCTCCCAGTGGTCTTGGATGGATTATAGAGAGCTGGAATTATTTTATTCTTTGTTCTGATGTCTCTAGTGCCCACCTCATTCATTTTCACATGATATGCACACCCAATACTTCTGGGAAAAGGCTAATTCTCATAATTTCTACTGGGAATCAAGCCATCAAATGAAAAGGAATATGGGGGTGGAGGGTGTCTGAATAATATGATTCTACGTCTACCTTCCTTCCCCTCACTCATTACTCCTGAAACCATCACTGTTGGGAAAGAAACACAGAATTGACTGGCTGAGATTACAATATTAATTAGAACCTCATGACCATTTATGAAAAGGGTAATAACTTTAAATGACTTAATGGAAGAGCCTTGCTACTCTGGGTTCCCAGAGAATCACAGGAATAACTAGAAAGTCTTGTCTCTGGTGACAATACAGTTGGGGTGGGGTATCATAAAGGATGGTTCACCCCAGTTGGATATAATCAAAGTTTTATTAGCTTGACCAAAATTCCCCTACTTTGAAGAATGTAACCCATGCCCTAGTTACTGTAATCACACTCACTCACACACACACACACACACACACACACCACTACCACCATTGTACATGTAGTACTGAAAAGATAGCCAACAATGATCAACCACATCCTTGTAATTTGTGAGGCTGGGCCTTTGGGAACCTAAAACAATCTAGAACAAAAGTGAAATACTACAGGAAAAGGCCAGATAACTATGGACAGATTAAGGTTTGAGTTGACCTCATCATAGTCTAATTATAAAGAAGCAGCTAAGTACACCAGTGACACTAAAGAACCTTTTGTCTGGGTAGAAGTCAATAGGTCCGTAAACATGTATTAAACACCTACTATGTGTCAGGCACATAGTAGGTGCTAAGTGCTAGAGATAAAGACAGAAGATAGTCCCTGCTCTCCAGGAGTACAGTCAAATGGGGGAGACAATATGCAAAGAGCTATGTACACATTAGATATAAACTGAGATAGATAAATAGATTGATAGATAAATATATAGATAGATAGGCAGGTAGGTAGATAGATAAATAGATAGAGATGTATGGATATTGTTATAGTATAGATATATAGCATGAATAGATATAGATACCTATCTATCTATACATACACACACACAACTGGAAGTGGGAAAACACTAGAAGTGAGAGGGACTGGTAAAGGTATGGAGAAGGTAGGATTTTGAGCTGAGTCCTGATGGAAGCCAAGGTCAGACAGCTGAGTTGAGCAGGGAGAGCATCCCAAGGATGGGGACAAACAGTGAAAAGCTATAGAGTCAAGAAATGGAGAGTTGTTTGTGAGGAACAGCAAGAAAGCCGATATTTCTGTTGTCAAGTCATTTTTGACTCTTCATGACCCCATTTGGGGTGTACTTGGCGGATACTCGAGTGGTTTGCCATTTTCTTCTCCAGCTCATTTTACAGATGAGGAAACTGAGGCTGAGCAGGATTAAGTGACTTGCACAGGGTCACATAGCCAGTAAGTGTCTGAGGCCAGATTTGAACTCAGGAAGAGGACTCTGCACCACCTCACTACTCAGTGTGTCTGAGTCACACAATACTAAGAGGGGAGTAAGGTATAAAAAGACTGGTAAGGCAGGAAGGCACCAGGTTGTGAAGGGTTTTAAAAGTCAAGCTAACAGACACTGATTTTTCCTCAACTGTGTAGAATACTCCAATCTAAGGTATCATGTAATTGGAACTCTAGTACTGGTCATCTTGCATTCTGACGACCACCTCTTAAACAGTGGCTCCTCCTGAAGAGGGAACACCAGAAAGTGGCACATGGGTAATATGTCTACTTCTGATTTCTCAGGTCTTCCTGAAAGGGACCATCAGGAGATACATCCTTGGTACAGATGTCCCTCCCCAGTTGTACAGATTGGTTATATTTTTTATTTTTTAATTTTTTTTTGCTGGGCAACTGGGGTTAAGTGACTTGCCCAGGGTCATATAGCTATTAAGTGTTAAGTATCTGAGGCCAGATTTGAACTCAGGTCCTCCTGGATCCAGGGCCGGTGCTCTATCCATTGTGCCACCTAGCTGCCTCATGTACAGATTGATTATAGAGACTGCCCAGGAGAATGGAACCATCTCTATCTGAAGACTAAACAGCCTACCTGGTAGGCCTCAAGCAGCAGTAGTACCTGTCAGGAGCTCTTTAATTTCCAGTAGGTTACCAATGTTTTCAGATGAACCTGGGCCTCCACCGACAGATTTTAACATATTTTAAAGGTAGAGAGCCATGAGACTGTACACAGTATAGTGACTTTGGAGTCAAAAGACTCCCCGGATTCTATCTCTGCTGGTCACTCACTAGCCGAGTGTTCTTGGACAAATCATTTAGCTTTTCCAGGCCTCAGCTTCCTCAACTCAACTTAAAACAATAAGCACCTTGCTAAAGAAACAAAAAAGAAAACTAATCCTTGGCCTGGGAGAACTTACATGCTATTTGAGAAAGACAAAACACACACACACACACACACACACACACACACACACACACACACACACACACACACACACCCCTAGATGACTCAGTGGATAGAGCACTGGCCCTGGAATCAGGAACACCTAAGTTCAAATTTGACCTCAGACACTTACTAGCTGTGTGACCTTGGGCAAGTCACTTAACCCTGATTGCCTCCAAAAAAAAAAATTGGACTAGATGGTTTATTAGGTCCTTACAGCTCTTAATCTATGATCATAGAAGAATAGCACTACAGCAATGAGCCTTTGGGCTTTTAAGTGGTCCCAAGGGCATACTAGAGTTAGCTCTAAACAGGCCATTGTTACTTACACCTCAGGAATTGGCAAGCAGTATGACTTAGGTCATGATTTATTATTTTGTTGAATGTTTCAACTTGAGAAAGTGATGGAGAAAATGTTAATAATTCAAATTAAATTTAAAAGTATGTCCTGTGTACTTTTTTTTCCCCTGGAGAGCTAGTTGTTAATTATTCATCGATATGCCACTCTTTACCCAATAAAAGAAAGAAGAAAGGTTGGCCCAGTCACCTGAACTATATAGCCTAAGTCCTTATGGGCTTTATCTGGGTGGTTGGTACCTTCCTCCTTCTCTCCTATTTGTGGAAATATAAGCCACCGCCACAGGAGCAAAGACCACAGAAGTGTTCATCTAGGACTTCCCAAATTCGCTATTATGTTTTCCAGACACCGGAATCAAGGGGTCGATTATGAAGAACAGCAAATTTTAGTGACTAATTCCATTAACTGCCTTTGTAATAACTATGTCCTCATGCCTTGGGTTATTTTTTGGAGGGGGTGGGAGGAGGGGCGGTTTTCTGCTTATGCTTCTCTCTATCAGGAATGCATTTCTCTTGGCTCTTGCAGACTGATTTCAGAGATAAGTGGCTTCCTTCTTGTCACAAGTTTCTTCTACCACCCTGAGTTTCCTTATACAAGACCAGCCCAGGAGATGTCACAAGAGCTTTCATGGTATTTTTCCACACAGCTGACCATTGAGGTATAAAAACCTCTCTTTGAGGGAGGCTTGAAGCTAGTTCATTGATGGGGTAGTACCCTGAATATTGTCACACTCATTTGATATCAGTATGGCCAAGCATATACCTCAGAGAACAGTAATCTGAGACATTCAGATGTGCTGAATGATGCTCCCTGTTCTGGGTTAGTGCAATTGGTCCCCAGGGCTGCTGATTTCCACTTGATCTTGGGTTTTCTTCAAGAAATACATTTAGCCTGGTACCTATAAGTCTTTCTCAAGCAATCATTTCCTTGTTTTCTTCTCCCCCCCTTTTTTGCCTACTTAAAAATATCTTTAGGGACTTTTAATAGGTAATATGTCCTTCTTTTGATGTATCTCTAGTTTTATATGATTTAGCAATGAGTTCATATGATTTTTTTTTTTGGTGAGGCTATTGGGGTTGTGACTTATCCAGGGTCACACAGCTAGTAAGTGTTAAGTGTCTGAGGCCGGATTTGAACTCAGGTTCTCCTGAATCCAGGGCCAGTGCTCTATCCACTGCTCCACCTAGCTTCCCCGAGTTCATAAGATTTTGACACATATTGTTGAATTTTTTAAATCATGAAATCACCCTTTCACCACATTTGTATATGAAGTATATTTTTGACAGTCTATTTTTCCAGTTTGGCTTTGATTATGCCCCTTAGGTTCGTTCAGTCTCTTCAAGACCTAGACTAGTGCTTCTTAAACATTTTGGTCTTAGGACCCCCTTACATTCTTCACTCTTCTTCTTCTTCTTCTTCTTCTTCTTCTTCTTCTTCTTCTTCTTCTTCTTCTTTTGGGGCAATGAGGGTTAAGTGACTTGCCCAGGGTCACACAGCTAGTAAGTGTCAAATCTTTGAGGCCAGATTTGAACTCAGGTATGCTTGAATCTAGGGCCGGTGCTTTATCCACTGTGCCACCTAGCTGCCCCCTCTTTCTTCTTTTTTTAGTTTTTTGTTTGTTTGCTTGCTTTGGGGGCAGGGCAATGAGGGTTAAGTGACTTGCCCAGGGTCACACAGCTAGTAAGTCTCAAGTGTCTGAGGCCAGATTCGAACTCAGGTCCTCCTGAATCCAGGGTGAGTGCTTTATCCACTGTGCCAACTAGCTGTCCTTTCTTTTTTTAACATAGACATTTCTAGCACCTTGTAATTTGAACCCAAGCCTTGATCACTTAGTCTACCAGGCTAATACATACAAAAATCTACCAGGTAGGATTGCAGTGAGTCCATCACCCATGAGTTAGCTGAAAAACTTTAGATCTACAGAGATGGAGGGAGTTGTTTAGCCCATGTCACAGCAGAAGAACTCAACACAGGTAAGTAACTGTGGCAGTTCCACCAGCAGTCTTATGCACAGGAACATCTCTGCTGCCTGAAGCTGCCACCATTTTCCTATCAGACAGTAGAAGGAGACACCAGCCTTCCTGAGATTATGTGAGCCTGTTGTTAAGACCCAGCCACAAACCTTCTCATCATACCTGGAAAAGGTCATCTTTATTTCAGTCCATGAGGGGTAATAACCTAGATTTCATCCTGTCCTCTGATGTAGGAGGTCAGCCTACAGCAAGGGAACCATCAGTCATTTAAGGAAGTTCATAGGAAAACAGAAATGAAGTGGTTTGCCCATGGTAGCTAGCTTCAGACATCTCTTAGTTGAAAAACTCATGAGAAGAGCACTGGCCCCGGAGTCAGATGGGGAAACTGAGGCCCACAGAAGTTAAACAATTTGTACACATTCACACAGCATCAGAAGCAGGATTTGAACCCAAATCCTCTAAACACCAGAGATAATGCTCTTCCTACTGTACTGCATTACCCTCACTTTATATGTTTTGGGCCATGGCCATTGCAAATAGAATATGATTACAGCCGTACTAGGACTCTGATAGAGTGACACTTATTATTAACCTAATTAGCCTACATCAGTGAGTCCATCCAACTGAGAGCCATCTTGAGCTGGGAGTAGGTGGTATTGATGGTAGTAGTAGTAGTAGTAGTAGTAGTAGCAGCAGCAGCAATAGTTATATTAGTAGCAGTACCTGTAGTAGTTGTACTAATGGTGGTAGTAGTAGTAGTAGCAGTAGTAGTAGTAGTAGTAGTAGTAGCAGTAGCAGCAGCAACAATAGTTATATTAGTAGCAGTACCTGTAGTAGTTGTACTAGTGGTGGTAGTAGTAGTAGCAGTAGTAGTAGTAGTAGTAGTAGTAGTAGTAGTAATAGCTGACATTTATATGCACTTCAAGGTTTATAAAGAGCTCTTACATATATTATCTCATTCAATCCTTACAGTAAACCTAATTGGGGGGGAGGGCGCAGCTAGGTGGCACAATGGATAAAGCACTGGTCCTGGAGTCAGGAGGACCTGAGTTCAAATCCAGCCTCAGACACTTGACACTTATTAACTGTGTGACCCTGGGCAGGTCACTTAACCCTCATTGCCCTGCAAAAAAAAAAAAAAGAAAAGAAAAATTGGGGGGCAGCTAGGTGGCACAAGGGATAGAGCACTGGCCCTGGAGTCAGGAGGACCTGAGTTCAAATCCAACCTTAGACATTTGACACTTACTAGCTGTGTAACCCTGGGCAAGTCACAACCCCAATTACCTCAAAAACAAAACAAAACAAAAACCAAGAAGGGAGAGTCTCAGAGTCAGAAAGTAGAGCTTCAAATCCACGTAAGCAGCTGTTACTCTTAGGGGGTGGTTCCCTACAAGATGGCAGCTTTGGACTCTACATAGCCTGTGTTTGCATGGCCCTAATCAATAGACTAACAGTGTTAAAAGGTCAATGCAAAGGATTAAAGGAAGAGGCCCTTAATGGGATTGATAATATTCAAGGTGAGGCTAACTTTAGGCCTAACTCACCCTGGCAATAGCCAGACCAAGACCAACCAGGGTTAATGTTTCCAATGTGGCCTGAACAACAGTTCTCTGTCTCCATTCTCTTCTTACTCCAATTCATCCTCCACAAGCTGCCAAATTATTTTTTCTAAAGTGCAAGTCTGACTAAGTCTCTCTCTCCTGCTCAATAACTCCCCAGACTTTCTATTACTTCTAGGGATCAAATATAAACTACTCTTTTGAACTTGTAAAGACCTTTATCACCTGCCTCCAACTTATGTTTCCAAACCTTTTATTCTCCTTTTATGAAAACTGCATCTCAGCCAAACTGGCTTTCTTACTGCTCCCCACACATGGTATTCCATCCCCCCATCTCCATACCTTTTCACTTGCTGTACTCTGAAATTCCCGTCTTCCCCACCTCTACTTCTTAGAAGCCCTAGGCTTCTTTAAGACTAAGCTTTTCATGATTCCCCCCAGCTGTTAGTACCTCTTCCCTAAGTTATCTTGTATCTCTTCTGAATATACCTACATGTAACAACCCTAAATGCTCCCTAGACATATACAATGTCTCCCCTACCCATATTGTAAGATCTTAGAGGGCAGAGGCTCCGCTTTTGTCTTTGAATCTCCAGCACCTGGGACAGTACCTGGAGTATAGTAAAATGTTTGTTGAGTGATTGAGTGATGGACCAGAGAAAGCCTGTGTCAAAGGCTGTCAATTGCTTGGCTTTAAGGGATATTTTTCTGGGATCAGTGACCAAGGAAAACTGGATGATTCCTAGCACTGATGATGAATTGTAGGAGACCCAGAAATTATATTGCCAGAGCTTAATGGTGAAGCAGGAAGTGTTGGTACTGAACAAGACTATACCCAAGCAATTGGTGACAGCTGAAAGGAGACCCCTAGTTTGGAGTAGCAGGAAATCATTCTGATACCTCAGCAAGCAGGAGGTCACTCAAGCCTGGTAATTTAAGAAGTCACTTATCTTTTTGTCCTAAATCTGTGCTGAAGTAGAAAAGGAAGAAGCAGGAAAAGAGCAGAACAAAGAAGACAATTTACCCAATGGCAACCACAATAATATGAAGGAAAACAATTTTTAGAGACTTCAGAACCCTGATCAAAACAGCATTCAACTGTGACTTCAAAACAAACCTCCCACTTTTTGTCAGAGCTAGTGATGAAGAGTGAAATATGCTTTCTTAGTCATGATCAAGGTATTGTTTTCTTTTGCTGGACCACACATATTTGTTACAAGGAAGATCTACTTAGGGAAGAGGGAGAGGCAGGTTAGTAGATAGTGATAGCTTTTTTTTTTTTTGGTGAGGCAATTGAGGTTAAGTGACTTGCCCAGGGTCACACAGCTAGTAAGTGTGAAGTGTCTGCCCCTATTGGGGCAGCTAGGTGGTGCAGTGGATAGAGCACTGGCCCTGGATTCAGGAGGGCCTGAGTTCAAATCCAGCCTCAGACACTTGACACTTACTAGCTGTGTGACCCTGGGCAAGTCACTTAACCTCAATTGCCTCACAAAAAAAAAAAGACCACCAAGTAACCTTTTTTATAGTAAATGCACAAGGAAAAAAATGTATAGAAAGGAACAAAAGCAAATAGGGTAGTTTCATTATTACCCTATTAAATTTAACACATGTGTAGCACATGTTTTGGAATCACTCTTCTAACACCTACTGCTACTGGCAATTTCATCCCTAGGGCAAAGCTACTACCTCTCCCCTCAGTTTCCTAGGGGTAACCCTGAGAGTTTGGGGATGCACAACTCCCAAGCCCCCAGTAGTGTCAATACCACTATAACCATCAGTTGATATGAATTAGTCAGCCAAGCTGAATTCCCTCTTTTAGAAAGAGATATTTATGTGGGTTTACTTTATATCATCATAAATATCTGTTCCTTACATGATAATTTTAATATATTTTAAAGAGGAATAGCAGGTTATATATAATAGATTTGCAGCTTCATGTGCAATCATCTTTTTTTTTTAATTATATTATGTCATGGAAATGCTTGTTTTATTCCACAAATTAAAAAAATTAAAATAAAAAAGATTTTTACTGAGGTGGTACTACTATACATACAAATGTATATGTATCACACATTCATATACACACACATATATATATATATACATACATATATCTTTATATGAATTAAGACAGGTAGAATATAAATTTGCATATATACATATGTGTTTCTAAAAACAAAATTAAAGGAACAAAAGCTCATGGTTTCCTATACGATCCTCTTTCTTAACCTTTTTTGTACATTGAAATTTTATTAATGATTGCTAAAAACACACACACACCAATTTATAAGTAGAAAAAGAGTAACTAAAATCCACCTGCAGGGGCAGCTAGGTGGCACAGTAGATAAGGTACCGGCTTTAGATTCAGGAGGACCTGAGTTCAAATCCGGACTCAGATACTTGACACTTACTAGCTGTGTGACCCTGGGCAAGTCACTTAACCCTCATTGCCCCACCAAAAACAAAAACAAAAAAATACACCTGCAGTCATATTCACATTTGTTAGGATTCTTACAAAATTGAAGAGATCAAGCATGTACTGTTAAACTCAGAAAGCACATGCCATTAGCACAAGATTTCTGTCCTACTGAAATAGAGCTGGGGTTGGGGCAGCTAGGTGGTGCAGTGGATAGAGCACTGGCCCTGGATTCAGGAGGACCTGAGTTCAAATCCAGCCTCAGACACTTGACACAACTAGCTGTGTGACCCTGGGCAAGTCACTTAACCCCAATTACCTCACCAAAAATAGAAAAAAAAAAAAGAAATAGAATTAGGCAATGGGGTCTGACATCATGGGTTAAAAGTGGCTTAATCTGAGTTATAAGAATGAAATACTGATCTCTGAAGGTCACTGCTCCCTGCTTCTTACCCTGGAACAGAGGGGCAAGTGATGCTACTTCCAGCTTGTCCTTTTTTCTTTCCTTCCCTCCCTCTCTCCCTGCTCCTCTAGAGAGGACAACTGCCCAAGCAATAAGCAGCCACCCACACTTCCACACCCCCACATTTCCCATCTGGCTCAGGACTTCTCTTCACTTAACACTAGACATTGTGCACTCTGTGACCCTCTTCTACTGGAAACCACCCGACTTGTGCAACAACCTTGATAAATAAGGTGTCAGAGTTTCCATTCTTCCCATAGACCTTGAGTCTTTGAGCTCCAATCTACTACATACCACTAACTCTCATCACCTGAAATTGGGGCCAAACCCCATGATTATGGACCTGTGTTTACTACAGGGGGTAAGAGCTGATCACACATGGTAGAGATCCCTGAGATCTACAAATTGCTCTGTCCCTTCTATCCTACTAATTTTAGACCTGACTGCCACTTGCAAGTTTAGGGCATAAACTGCATGACCTCTAAAGGTAATTGTGTACCTAGGATCCTTTCAGGTCTTGTGATCTGTGACTCTTTTTTTTTTTTTTTTTAGTGAGGCAATTGGGGTTAAGTGACTTGCCCGGGGTCACACAGCTAGTAAGTGTTAAGTGTCTGAGGCCGGATTTGAACTCAGGTACTCCTGACTCCAGGGCTGGTGCTCTATCCACTGCACCATCTAGCTGCCCATGATCTGTGACTCTTAATTCAGTTCAACAAACATTTGAAATATCACCTATTGTATTCATAGTTCTGTGTTATGAGTTAGAGAAAATACAAAGTAATGCCACATCTTTTAAGGAGAATGATATAAACAGAGATAAAACTACAAGGCTATTTTTTTTTTTACCTTTTTTTGGGGGGGCGGGGCAATCAGGGTTAAGTGACTTACCCAGAGTCACACAGCTAGTAAGTATCAAGTGTCTGAGGGCAGATATCCAGGTCTGGTACTTTATCCACTGCATCACCTAGCTGCCCCTACAATGCTATTTTAACACTGATTATTGTACATAAAGGATGTCTTACACTTTTTTGTATCACAGAACTTTTTGTCAGGCTGAAGGACTCTATTAACCTCTTTTCAGAATAAAGACTTCAAATGCATAAAATAAAATATACACAAGATTACAAAAAAGCAATCATAGTGAAATACAGCTAGAAATCTTTTAAGGTCACAGACCCCAAGTTAAGAATTTCTAGCTAAATGAAATCTAAAGGGGAAAAGTCATTATTGGCTAATTTTGTTGGTGGAATGTGTTCTAAAGAAAAAGTTTCTGAGACAAGTTGACCTTTGAGTAGGGCTTTAAAATTTCAAGTCTTCACCACCTCTAGCCTGGGCTACTGCAATATTCTCCCAACTGATAGATACCCTTGGCTCAGATCTCTGCCCCACTTCAATCCATCCTTCATGCAACCACCAAAATAATTTTCTCAAAGAGAAGTTCTGATCATGTCTCCTCTCCTTCCCACTCGATAAACTCCACTGGCTCTCTCTGACCTCTAGGGTAACATAGAAATTCTTCTGTTTGGCATTTAAAGCTTTTTCACAACCTGGCCCTAGCCCACCTTTCTAGACCCTTTATGCACTCTGTGAGGCAACCACATTGGCCTTCTTGCTGCTTTTCACATGGGACTCTCCATTTCCCATCTCCCTGCTTTTGCATTGATTGTCATTCATTCATGAGTGCCTAGAATGATGTTTCTATTCACCTTCACCTCTTGGAGTACAGTTTCCTAAAGACTTAGCGCAAGGGGGTAGCTAGGCGGCAGCTAGGTGATACAGTGGATAAAGCATTGGCCCTGGATTCAGGAGCACTTGAGTTCAAATTCAGCCTCAGACACTTGACACTTACTAGCTGTGTGGCCCTGGGCAAGTCACTTAACCCTCATTGCCCCAACAAAAAAAAAAGACTTAGCTCAAGAGCTACCTTTTGCCTGAGGTATTATGTGGTCCCCCTAGCTTTGAGTACCTCCTTCCCTAATGTTACCTAGTATTAAATATATAGATAGATATAGATATACACACAGATATATACATCTATACATATACATACATGTGTGTGTATATACATGTATACACACACAAGTAGCATGTATTTATATGTACATGCATGTATGTATACACATATACAGAGAGAGAGAAAGAGACTATATACTTATGTAATGGGGGTGGGTAATCAAGGAAGCCCTTCTTATTAAATGACTAGGCATTTAATAGCCCTGAGCATGCCCCCTTCCCCTTCTGGTGGGCAGGCTCTTTGCTTAAAGGAAATACAAAACCAGAGGCTTTTAGCTGATTCCCATATGTATCCCTCTCCAGTGGGGGTGGGGGGAAGGGGGCCCAAGCAGTGTTGGGGTAGGGCTGTGTCAGAGAGGATTGGCCATGGAGCAGAAAGATCGGTCTACTCAGTAGACTTTTCAAGGATTCTTTCTTTCTTTCTTTCTTTCTTTCTTTCTTTCTTTCTTTCTTTCTTTCTTTCTTTCTTTCTTTGAGGCAATTGGGGTTAAGTGACTTGCCCAGGGCCACACAGCTAATATGTGTCAAATGTCTGAGGTTGGATTTGAACTCAGGTCCTCCTGGCTCTAGGGCTGGTGCTCTATCCACTGTGCCACCTAGCTGCCCCCTCAGTAGACTTTTAAAAGAGTCACTTTATACTCTAGATCTTATTCTCCTCTTCTGGTTTTGTGATCTGAGACTGATAGTTCTACCTTGGACTTCACATGGGGAGGGGAAGAGAGATTTCTTCTTCCTGTGTCCCACCCCTAGTGGTGGCATTTCTTCATACATGACAATCCATACATGTGCTTTGTCTAGGTGAGCCCAGGACTTGAGCTCAAGTCTCTAACTGCCTCTTCTACTTTAGGTTTCTTTCCTTGAGCACAGGTGACTAAACAGCAATCCTGGGATTGTCTAGATTGACCTTCAGGAGTCAGGAGTTCCTGGACCCAGGTGTTGTTTGTTAAAAGGTGACCTTTTAAACAATTCAGAGAAGATGAAGCCTACCAAGAGGATGAGCCCAAGCTATACCCTGGCTTGCCAAAATGTGTGTATCTTGAATGAATTGTTCAGACAGTGCAAATTTGAGATGAAACACTAGTGTTTCATATTTTTGTGCTTTATTTATCAACCTCCCAGAAGGCTATATAATTGGAATTATCATGTTAAGTATTTGTCAATGCATACTTTTTTAAAAAATAAAAGTATTTTATTATTTTCCAGTTACATGTAGAAATAGTTTTCAACATTTGTTTATATAAGATTTCAAATTTCAAATTTTTCTCCCCCCCTCCCCTAGACAGCAGGTAATCTGATATAGGTTATATATATATATATATATATATATATATATATATATATAAAACGTTACATATATTTCTGCATTAGTCATGTTATAAGAGAAGAATCAGAGCAAAAAGGAAAAACCTCAAAACAGAAAAACAATAGCACCAAAACCAAAAAGAAATAGTATGGTCCAATCAGCATCCATATTCCACAGTTCCTTTTTTTTTTTTTTCTGGATTTGGAGAGCCTTTTCCATCATGAGTCCTTTGGAACTTTCTTGTACCATTGGATTGGTGAGAAGAATCTAGTCTATCACAGTTGATCAACACATAATGTTGATGATGCTATGTATAATGTTCTTCTGGTTCTGCTCATCTCACTCATCATCAGTTCATGCAAGTCCTCCTAGGTTTCTCTGAACTCCTCCTGTTCATGGTTTCCTATAGCACAATAGAATTCCATTGCATTCATATGCCACAACTTGTTCAGCCATTCCCCAATTGATGGACATCCCCTCAATTTCCAATTCCTTGCCACCACAAAAAGAGCAGCTATAAATATTTTTGTACATGTGGGTCCCTCTCCCCTTTCCATGATCTCTTTGGGGAAAAGACCCAAAAGTGGCATTGCTGGGTCAAAGGGTATGCACAGCTTTATAGCCCTTTGGGCATAATTCCAAATTGCTCTACAGAATGGTTGAATCAGTTCACAGCTCCACCAACAATGCATTAGTGTTCCAATTTTCCCACAGCTTCTCCAACATTTATTATTTTCCTTTTTTGTCATATTAGCCAATCTGATAGGTGTCAGGTGGTACCTCAGAGTTTTTTTAATTTGCATCTCTCTAATCTTCATATGGCAATAGATAGCTTTGATTTCTTCATCAGAAAACTGCCTGTTCATATCCTTTGACCATTTCTCAATTGGGGAATGACTTGGATTCTTATAAATTTGATTTAGTTCCCTATATATTTTAGAAATGAGGCCTTTATCAAAAGTACTGGCCATAAAATTTTTTTCCCAGCTTTCTGCATCCCTTCAAATTTTGGATGCAACGCTTCTGTTTATACAAAACCTTTTCAATTTAATGTAATCAAAATCATCCATTTTGCATTTCATAATATTTTCTATCTCTTGTTTGGTCATAAACTGCTCTCCTTTCCAAAGATCTGAAAGGTAAACTATTCCTTCTTCTCCTAATTTTACCTATGGTATCACCTCTTATGTATAAATCATGTACCCATTTTGACCTTATTTTAGTATAAGGTGTCAGATGTTGGTCTATGCCTAATTTCTGCCATACTATCTTCCAGTTTTCCTAGCAGTTTTTGTCAAATACTGAATTCCTATCCCAGAAACTGGGGTCTTTGGGTTTATCAAACAGTACATTACTAATGTCATTTGCTACTGTGTCTCCTGTGCCTAGCCTATTCCACTGGTCCTCCACTCTATTTCTTAGCCAGTACCAGAGAGTTTTGATGACTGCTGCTTTATAGTAGAGCTCCAGATTTAGTAGTCAATGCATACTTAAGAATCTTCTGTGCTTTAATTTTTTTGTTGTTGGTAGTGGTGATGGTAGTGTAAAGGAAATAAATAGCCATTCTATGCCCAAAGTATTTTGTACAGTAAGTGCCTTTCTAGAAGAGTCTCTGTTCATCTTTTTCTGGGGAAGCCTAAGATAGAAGCCAAACCTAAGGTTTAAGAGATTTCCGCCTGAGCTCCAGGGTAGGGGTATAATGAGCCAGAGTTAAGGAGGATGGTGGGGGGGGGGGTGTTATTTGTTATTTATGGTTTCATCTCTAAAAGCTCTCAGAATGATTTGGCTTCATCAGGTCTTAGGCCAACTTTTTTGCAGACTCATTTTTCGGTCCCTTGCTCATTATCATTTTGTGAGGGAATATTTTATTTAGAACCTTCCCCCATGCTTTTTCTTTTTTTGCGAAAGAGTTTATGTTCTAAACTGGTGTTGTCCTTGGCTGTGCCATCTCTCTGCTTGGCAGGAAGATCAAATATTTGCTGGTTAAGGTGGTTTCTGGGCTCTTTTGGCTGCTATGGATCGTAACTACATCTATAGAGGTCCAGGCTCCCTTTAGGATCAGCCACTGAGAACATGCCACCATTGCAGCTCAAGGTAGCTCTTGGTCTCTTGCCAATCACAGTTTACAGCCATTTGGTTTTCCCCTCCTGTCGTTATTAACTTTTTGTCCACCCATACTCCTCTTCACTGAATACCCTGTGAGAAAGTGAATGGAAAAGGAGATACATTTGGCTTACAAGTCTATGTAAAGGTGTTGGGGGACTTGTGACCTGGATTAGGGGGTTAGTTCACCCAAAGAATTGGAGGCTCATCACAAGTCTTGTAAAATAAAAAGAGATTTATTAGGAGAGACGAAAATGTGACTCGGGGACAGATCACTATGGTGACTGTCCCTCTTGAGTCCGAGAAGACCTGGTCTTTTGTAGGGTTACAAAACAAAGGAAGGGGAGGGAATTATAAAGCACTGGGAGAGAAATGCAAATAACAGGGAGAGGATTTTGAAACAATGGGGCATCCGCAAGATATATAGCACCCATCCATATCTTGCATTATCATCTGGCAGACCTTGGTATTACTTATCATCTTACCAGCCACACCTTATTCTTTAGTTGGGAGGCAGGGCTGTTTTCCCCTTGGGAATGTCTCAGAATTCCTTGGGGGTTGGAATCTTTAGGTTTCTTGGGGTCCCACTACATTCCCACAACAAAGGTTCAGGGGTTCTAAAACCACAGCATGGTACAAATGAAGAGCCCTGGCTTTGGGCTCAGAGAACATGGGTTCAAATCCTACCTCTGATACTACCTGTGTGACCTTGGGTAAGTCACTTAACCTCACTTGAAACTGAAGATTCAAGGGGTTGCTAAGTGAGGGGGTTGTACTAGACGGTTTCTGAGGCCCTTTCAGTTCTAGGTCTTCTATCAAAAGTATTGGTTCTCAGGGCAGCTAGGTGTTGCAGTGGGTAGAGCACCAGCCCTGGATTCAGAAGTACTTGAGTTCAAATCTGGCCTCAGACACTTAACACTTACTTACTAGCTGTGTGACCTGGGCAAGTTACTTAAGCCTCACTTATTCCTTCTTACAGATGCTATAGACTGTTCCTGGCTCTTCATGATTTCTTGCCTTTCCTTACTTATGCTACTCTCTATGACAGGGAATTTTCATCCTCTCCTCTCCAATCAGCCAATTGAATTCAATCACTCAATCAAAAAGCATTTGTTAAGTTTTTTAAAAGTAAAATTATAGTAGCTTATTGTTGCTGGTATCTATGTTTTCCAAGTATAGCTATTTTACAAGTAGCCACAAAGTGCCACTTTCTGGTTTAAAAACTATGTCATATGGCAGACACTTTATGAGGTTATGGAAATACAAAGACAAAACAGTCCCTGCCCTCAGGGAGTTTACATTCTAAGGGTAGAGACTACAAACACTGGGTTTCGGTACCAGTGGATCCCTCTCCCAGTAAGGAGCCCCAGCTCTGGGCTCATGCAGACTAGAATCAAGCCTGAGGAGCCAGGCCTCTAAAGAAAAGAGTCAACCTCCCCCCACCCCTGCCCAAATTAGGGGTGGCAAAAGGCCAAAATATTCTGATGAAGGGAAGTATTAGAAACGGATGCTTATCTTGGCCAACAGGACCCCCTCCTCTTCCTCCCCAACAACCTCCATGATCCATGGATGTACATTACCACCCCACTCCCTATCTGAAGAAGGGAAAGGGAGCTACCACACTCCGGGGTCATCTCATCCCTTTTGTGTGGGGTATGGGGGGTGGGGGGCAGGGCAGCATCCATATGTCCCAGGTCAATGACACCGCCATAAGCACTGTCCTGCTTCTTCTCATTATTTGTGCTGTCTCAGGAGTCAATGTTACCAGTTACAGCTCCATCTGTGAGCCATACTGGGAAAACCAAATGGATGAAGCTACTCTGGATAGACAACCCAGTGAGTCATTTGATACCTACCTTGGACAGGTACTGCATATGGCCAATGAGCTGGACCTGGGATTGAATAGTAAACAATGGTTCAGCTGGATTGCATTTGGGAAATCATGCAACACTTTTGCTGATCTTAAGCTGCTCCATGACACATTGATCCATCTTATTAATTAACATCAGTATTCTACCCATGATGCTGTGTGGCTATGAATCATGGAATTCCACAATCTCAGCAGAATGGAAATCTCAGGTGAGCCAGAGGCTGGTGGAAAGATGCATGGTAAGCTAAGTAGGCAGTAACATCATATAATGATTTGTATTCTAAGAAGTGGCACGAGAAATCTAAGATTAGAAAAGAAGATGGTCCAGTCATGTAGCAAGAATGAAGGGAAGGGAAAGGAAGGGAATAAGTGTTTATATAGTGCCTACTATGTGTCAGGCACTCTTTGCCAAATGCTTTAGAAATATTATTTCCTTTGACCCTCACAACAACCCTGAGAGGTAGGTGCTGTCATTATCCTCACTTTACAGTTGAGAAAACCGAGGCAAACAGAGGTTAAGTGACTTGCCTAGAGCCATATGGCTAGTAAGTGTCTGAATTGAATTCAAGTTTTTTTGACTCCAGGACCAGGGCTCCATCCATTGAACCACCTAGTTGCCTTAGGGGAAATAAATGTATAGCCTGAATGCTACATGGCTATCTGTGGAATGTTAGAAGTCCCACATGGCATCCTCCAGCACGTTGGCTAGATAGTTCATAGAGGATCTATGAAATTACACAAACAAGAATTATACACAATGGGGAGAGGATGGATGGCAATCTACACCACTGGAAGGAATACCTACATGAGTGAGATCCCAGCTTAATGGATGTCTCTAGCATTATCCATCTTGCCCTAGCTTGCCTGTCAAGAGATCCAAGTTGATATCATTCTAATATTCTTATTTGAGCCTCTTCCTGTCTGAAAACAGATGCTTCCGATAGGATCCACTAGTGTCCTGGAATTTCCCAGAGCCTAAAGACATAGTAGAAGGGAGAGATCCCTCAGCACCCTTCACCATGCTTGGGGTTGAGAGCCTGCGTCATCCTTGGGCCCCTCCTTCTTATCCTGTCTGCCCAGTCCCCTAGACTGACACATGGTGGCTTCCCACTCATCTCCTGGATGTTGTCCATCCTTGTCCCGGAGTTGTTGGGGTTTAACGCCTTTACCACTGAGGGCAGGAGGAAAGGAGCCTGTCAGCAATATCCATCCCACACCAGCTCAGTCTGACACACATTGGGGTGGCGAGGAGAAAGAAAGAGGGGAGGAAGCTGACCATTGATACTCGGAGGGAATCTTGAAACCTGAGCCCAGAATCCACGGGAATCCCGCCTCTGGTGAACCCTAGGACAAATTGGAGGGATGGGTAGAAAGAGGAGAGAGAGTCAAGTGGAAAATTCAACCAACCCTTCCTTCCTGGTTGGGCCCGCATCCTGCTCCCCAACCCTCACCCTTAGGCTTGGTTGGCAGGAGAGATTCGGGATGATCCCCCTCCTCTACAGCTTCCCTGGGTGGCTTCTGTTCCGATGCAGGGGTGTAGAGGCAGAAGGCTGTTTCTGTGAAATCATCCTTTCTTGTCCAAATGGATATTGTTCAAGCCCTTAACCCCTGTCCTGTGTGAGCATCAGCTTCAGGCACAGTCCCCTCTTGCCAAAGAAACATCAGCCCCTCCCACTTGGCTCCCCAACACATCTGCCGGTTGAAAACAGACGCTGAGTCCTCAAGCCACAGAATTCCATGAAAGCTCAGAAAAGGCCCTGTGGGAGTTCAGAAACAAGAGATAATTAAGTAGAAGGGAGGAGAAAATGCTGGGGAGAGCAGAGGAAGAAGGGAGGGAGAGCTGGAGAGAGGTTTAAGGACACATGATTTCAAATGCCTTCCTGCCCTGCCTGCCTACCCACTGCCTGATTTGGGGGGGGGGGGGTCCTAAACCATCCCTGGACAGTCCTGGGCCTCCACTGAAGCCTGGAAAATTTGAGAGCTGAGGCTGGGGGCATCCAGCAGGACCTTGAACTAAGTTTCTTATCCTAGAGTCTGTGAGGTTTTTAAAAATATTTTTTTATAACTATTTCAGTACAATGGATTTCCTTTGTAATACGACAGTGTTGTCATTGTTGTTTTATGCAATTATTAATATTCCCAGGAGAGGTCCATAGGCTCCACCAGAATGCCAAAGGGGTCTAGGACAATAAAAGATTAAGAAGCCAAGGCAAAATGTCTAAATCAATCCTTTGCCCCCTCTGCCTACCCTTGGCACCATGGAAACTATTAAAGCAGTCCCATCCCCTCCCTCTAGTGGGCCTAGACTTGGGGCAAAGTCCAGCTTATGGCAGAGATGTGACCAAGCACCAGGGACAGGATTGGGAGAATTGGTGAGGGAGATGGGGAGTGGGGAGAAGCCAGGCTTAGGGGACAGAGGGGTGAGCAGAACACAAGCTGATTCCTGGCAAGGGTGATCGTCCCAAAGATTCTTCCTCTGAGCTCTAGCTGTCCCACCCTGGCCTTGCAAGATACCTCCTAGAGGTCTCAGCAGCTATTATCCTTCTCATCCCTGGCCTCAAGAGATGGATAACCTTGGAGAGTGGGTTGGAGGGGGAAGAAGAGCTGGTAAAAATAGGGGGAATGAAGAATTACCAGTAGATAGTTCTAGTTATTCACTTTGGGTCAGATGTAGTAGAAATCTTATAGCATGATGAGTGTATCCTCTGTGCAAGAATCTATTTAATTCAATTCAATGAGCCTTTATTAAGTACCTTCCCTATACGGGACATGATTCTAGGGGCTGGCAAAGCAAAAACAAAAATGCAAATAATTCCTGCCCTCAAAGAGCTTACAGTCTACTTAGGGAAAATAACAATTTCCCAAATAAGTAAGTACAAACTATGGACAAAAATAAATAGATAGATGGATAGATAGATAGATGATGGATGGATGGATAGATAGATAGATAAGATTATGGATAGAAGGATGGATGGATGAATAAATAAATAATATAAGGCTATGGGAAGGGGAAGGCAAGAACTAATACCTAGAGAGATTAGGAAAGGCACTAATGTGGGGGCAGTAGGAAGTATTGAAAGGTCTTCTCTCAGCCCACTTCAAGAGTTGTATAGGTTGAGCAGTCAAAAAATAGGTTGTTGGGGGGGAGGCTAGGTGGCACAGTGGATAAAGCACCGGCCCTGGATTCAGGAGTACCTGAGTTCAAATCTGACCTCAGGCACTTGACACTTACTAGCTGTGTGACCCTGGGCAAGTCACTTAACCCCCATTGCCCCCGCAAAAAAAAAAAAAAAAAAAAGGTTGTCAGAGGGAGTAAGAACATCAGTGAGATCACAGATCTGGTGTGAAGAAGTATCTAAGTATAGACACTCCCAGAGAGACTCACCCCAGCCCCTGGGGTTCAAAGAAGATATATTTCAATAAGTATATATATATATATATATATATATATATTTCAATAAATTACTTCCAGAGGAAAGATAGAAGAAAATAAATTACAGAAAAATAGGACTGGAAAAGGAAATGGGCCAGTCATGTGACAAGACTGAAAATAGATGGACAGTGTGCATAGTAGTAGTAGGCTTCCACCAGTCGCGGAAGACCATGGATCAGCGCCTTGAAGAGCCATAGGCCACAGTGTGGCTGTGCAGTCCGATACAGGAGCTGCAGCTCCTGCCACAACGAGGACATCAGAAAACTGCCCTCTCTGTTGCCCGTCGGTTCCTGTGTTTCATTCGTTTTTCTTCCTCCTGAGCTTGAAGGCCCATCTCAGCTGTGCGCAAGCTGCTCCTGAGTACTGAACTCCATCAGGCGCTGTCCTTGGCCATCTCCAGCTGCCGATGTCTACTCCCAGAGCCCTCAAGTCTCGCTTGCATACATCTCTGTAGCGAAGCTGGGGACATCCAGCAGGTATTTGGCCTGAGGCTAACTCGCCATAGAGTATGTCTTTAGGAATGCGCCCGTCTTGCATGCGGTGCACATGACTGAGTCAGTGCAGCCGTCTTTGTTTCAGTAGTGTGTAGATGCTCGGAAGTTGCACGCATTGGACAGTGCGCATGATACTCTGGTATCCATAAAATACCAAAAGAGCCAGAAGATCTCCAACAATTCTAGAGAGGAATTATGGAAAGGCATAGACAACAACCAGAGAGGAAGGGAAGGTGTGGACATGGGGCAATCTGTACCATACATCTTCATATCACATGGCCACAAGGCCCTTCACCATATTGTCTGTTGTCCTCTGGACACTTTCCAGTTTATTCAAAGTCTTTTAACCATGGTACCTACAGATGAACACAATACTCAGATAAGGTGTAATGAAGGTAGAATATTGTGAGGCTTATTGTTCAGTTGTTTCAGTAGTGTCTAACTCTTTGTGACCCCATTTGGGATCTTCTTGGCTAGGACACTAGAGTGATTTGTAGTTCCTTTTCCAGCTCATTTTACAGATGAGGAAACTGGGGCAGCTAGGTGGCACAGTGGATAAAGTACCAGCCCTGGATTCAGGAGTACCTGAGTTCAAATCTGGCCTCAGACACTTGACACTTACTAGCATTGTGGCCCTGAGCAAGTCACTTAACCCCCATAGCCCTGGGGGAAAAAACAGATGAGGAAACTGAGGCAAACAAGATTTGCTCAGGGTCACTTAGCTCAGACTTGCTCAGGGTCACTTAGCAAGTGTCTAAGGCTGGATTTGAACTCAGGTATCTCTGACTCCAGGCTCAGCACTCTATCCACTGAGCTGCCCACAATGGAACCAACACCTCTTTTTTCTTAGAAGCTATGTGTCTCTGAATGCAGCCCAAAATTACATTAGGGTTTTGTTTTTGTTTTTGTTTTTTTTTTGACTGCCATATTACTCTACTGACTCGATTAAGTTGTAGTCCACTCAAATCTCTGACATCTTTTTTAGAACAACTGCTGTCTAACCATGCCTCGCCTATCTTACACTGGTGAAGTTGATTTCTTGTACTCGAGTGCAAGACTTTGCATTTCTCTCTACTGAATTCAACTCCTTGGATTCAGCTCAGTGCTCAATTTTATCAAAATCCTTTTGGATCCTGACTCTGTTATCCACTGTGAGCTCTCCTCTCAGCCTTGAATCATCTACAGATTTGATGAGCATCTATTCCTTTATCCAAGTCATTGATAAAAAATGTTAAATGTCGCAGACCCATGCACATATCCCTGAGCAATACCCAGGGAGGTACTGGAGCCAGTTCAAATTAGCTCCTAAAAGCCAATTGTTACATTTTCAACATGAGCATTTACACCTCAGAAATAAGCAAAGCTACAAATCAGAGCTAGATTTATTGTTTTGTAGATTGTCTAAACTTGATATAGGGATAGAGAAAATGTTAATAATGCAAATAAAACTTCAAGCTGTGTTATGTGAACATTTTCCCCCTAGAGAGCTAGTTGTTAAACATACTCCCAGGCTATTCCACTTAGGGCCCTCCTGCTACAATGACATTAAACTATTGCTAAGTACTCTTTTTTTTTCTTTTCTTTTTCTTTCTTCTTTTTTTTTTTGTGGGGCAATGAGGGCTAAGTGACTTGCCCAAGGTCACACACCCAGTACATGCCCAGCATCTGAGGCTGGGTTTGAACTCAGGTCTTCCTGAATCCAGGGCCAGTGCTTTATCCACTGTGCCACCTAGCTGCCCCTAGCTAAGTACTCTTTAAGACTGGTCATCAAACAGGTTCTGGATCTATTTAATTATATTCTCATAAAGTCCAAATTTCACCATCTTTTCCATAAGAATAATATGAGAAATTTCACCATAAGCCTTGCTAAAATCTAAGTAAACAATATCTGGAGCATTCTTCTTATCTATTAGAATTTCATAATCCTGTCAAAACAGGAAAGGAAATACAGATCTATTCTTGACGACACTGTGCTGACTCTTTGCTGTCACTGTTTCCCTTTCTAGATGTTTCTAGAACCATCTCTCTAATTATCTGTTCTAGAATTTCCCCAGGAATCAGAGTCAATCTCACTGTCCTGGAGCTTGTGGACTCTGGTTTTTTATCTTTTTTGAAGAATTACAGCTTCTCCTTTCTCCAATTTCATGGTACCTCTCCTGTCTTCCACTATCATTCAAATATGGACAAGAACCCAACAGTCACATGTTCCAGTTCTTCCAGAACCCAAAGGATGTTGTCCATTTGAGCCATGAGACTTGAATTCATCAAGGGCAACTAAGGACTCTCTTACTTACCTTTCCTGTGCCATCCTTGTCCTCATCATCACCTCAAGCAAAGGTCTTGTTCTTCCTTTGATCCTCCCTTTTCTCCCAATATAGGATTTTTCATTAACTTTCTTGTGGTCTGCTTTTCACACTGGCCTCAGCTCATGCTGAGCCTTAGCATTCCTGAGAGTTTTCCTCTTTAACTTGGCCTTTCTTCCATTTTCTGCATGCTTCTTTTTATAATCCAATTTGGGTGGAGAATGTCCAGCCTCTTCTAACAAATATAATTTTTCCCCTTCAGTGGAATTATTTCTTCTTGTGTTCAGAATTTTATTCTTGAGCATCTCTCATCTTGCTGAGCTGGCTTCTCCTAGAGCATTTTAGTAGATGGGATCCTACCTATCTTTCCTCTGAACTTTTTAATATCTGATTTTCCAAAGTGTGCGGTTAGCTTGGGGCAATTACTCAGCTTCCCAGTTCAAGTAAGCAAAAAGATGTGACCTGATACCTTTTTCACCAGGCAAGAACATGTCTCAATAAATTAATTAAAGATTTTCGACTAGGTATGATAAGTCTTTGAAAGCCATTGGATGAGGGGGCAGCTAGGTGGCACAGTGGATAAAGCACCTGCCCTGGATTCAGGAAGACCTAAGTTCAAATCTGGCCTCAGACACTTGACACTTACTAGTTGTGTGACCCCAGGCAAGTCGCTTAACCCTTACTGCCCCACAAAACAAAACAAAAAACCACTGAATGAACTGGAGTAATGTTACATGGAAAGTGTGTTTCAATTGGCTTAGAAAACCTGGTTATTCCCTGCAAGTCATCAAGTTTTTAAAAAATGAATCTGTTCTGGACCCAAGAGATTGAGCAAGTGAGTAGCTGGGAGAGAACAAGTCTGGCCAACCCTCTGAGAAGAAATCTTTTGGAAGGAGGAGAGCACCTCAGATGGCCTTGTTCTCCTCTCAAGGAGAGGAACCCGTAAGCTTTATCTTGTAAACTTTCAAGGGTTTGAAGTTTGGGGACTTCCCATTGGTATCTTAACATTGTCCCCACGTCAGCACCAAATGATGGCTGTGTCTACATCAGGAGCCAGAATAGATTGGACGCAATAAGGAAAATCAGATTCAAGGTTCCACAAGGAGCCTAACACAGAAGCTACAAGATACTAAGGGCTATTTCATGAGTACTCTACAAAGGGAAGGAAAGGATTTCCAGCAACTTGGAGCCATGAGTTAATCTGGCACATGTATTTTATAAGTCTCTAGGACTCTGTACTGGTTGAAAAGTGCATTACAGACCTTGGGGGGCTATATTGTACCAACTGTGCCACTCTAATAAATGCTTATATCTGAAAGCTAATTGTCAGGCTGGCTAGTTGATATTAACATATAATCATGGTGGGAAGCACACTGCTTGGGACATGTGAGTCATAGCATTAGAAAGACAACCCCTCAATCCCTCAGGACTCCAAGTCTGAGAGCTGTTAGGAGACATAGCACCTAGCTAGCTTTGCCACTTCGGGTAGGGGTTGGGAGATCAAGTCCAAACCATGTGCTATACATGTTGGACCATGTTCAGATTTCCTTCGTTGTTGCTGTTGTTGTTTTTAATCACAACCTCTAGGAAGGAACAGTAATTTCCCAAAAGGGTTTCCATTGTTTCCAGACCAGCATCCAGGTCCCTTTTAGTGAGATTCAAATTCAGAAGAGATTTCCCCTTTTAATTCTTCCATCTTATAAAGAATGAAAGCAAGACTAAAGCAACTTTAAAAGTTGTTATTTGGGGGCAGCTAGGTGGTGCAGTGGATAGAGCACTGGCCCTGGATTCAGGAGGACCTAAGTTCAAATCCAGCCTCAGACATTTAACAATTACTAGCTGTGTGGCCGTAGGCAAGTCACTTAACCCCAATTGCCTCAAAAAAAAAAAAAAACAAACCAAAAAACAAACAAAAAAAAGTTGTTATTTGTTCTGGTTTTGGTGGAGAGAGTTCCTATTCAAGGATGGATAATTGATGCTCCCCATCACTCAGTATATCATATCTTTTCTAGGCTTGTGATGTTTCCCAAACTCATCTACAGGGTGTCACAAAAGTCTTAGTGTAGTTTAAGCTCAATAAGGTTGGGGTTAGGGGTAGGTTTCTGTCCAGGTGGTTTGTTGTTGGTGATGGTGGTAGTGGTCCTTTGTTCTCAAAGAGGACCAATGATATCACTAGGGTGATGTCTTGACTTGCTCGTGATTTGGATTTAAGTGAGGCACAGCTGTGCAAAGTTGTCAGACTCACTTTCTCCTCCAGAGTCATTGAAGTCCAGTGGCAAAACCTAAGTCAAGGCAACTGGTACACTCCAATGACAAAAATCACTTTTGTTTCTCCCTCCACAGACTTTCACCTAAATGTTCTCCATCACTTTCTCCCTCTTGTTCCTAGATTTTCTCAAATGAATATACCTTCCTAATATAAAATGCTAGAATCCCCACCACCACCATCCCCCTTTAAAAAAAAACCCTGGGCAAGTCACTTAACCTTCATTGCCCTGCAAAAATAAATAAATAAAAACAAAAACAAACAAACAAACAAAAACCTATCCTGTTTCTTTCAAATTAGATATTCCCATGAACAGCCATGGTGTAAGAATGGGTTGGTTTCAGCCCACCAAATCTCAGTGATATCTGTGAGGTCAAATTTTTTTCCTTATATAGGGACCTCCAGTTTCTCTTATTTGTTGTGCTAACTTTGGACACTTGTATATAGAAATATGAGGCTATGGGTCTTATTACTGTCTTCTTTCTTGAATTTTGTCTCTTGTGAACTTCTGGTTGTCTTAACTGCTGTTATTGTCCCTTCTTTGTTTTTATTGTCCATGATATCTAACTTGGGAGTTATACATTGATATTCTTAATCTTCCACCATCTCTTTTTAGTTTAAAGCCCTTTTGATTAGATTTGAAAGACACCCAGAAAATACATTCTTACCAGGGATTGTTAGGTGTACTCTATCTCTGGTAGGCTGTCATCCCTATGTTTTAAGCTTTGGATAGAGTACTGCCTAGGGACTGCTAGCTGGCACAGTGCATAGCTTTGTGACTCTGGGTAAGTCTGCCTCAGTTTCCTTAACTGTAAAATGGAGATAATAACAGTATCTACCTCCCAGGGTTGTTGTGAGAATCAAATGAGATAAAAATTTGTAAAGTCCTTAGTTAGCACTGTATCTGGTATATTGTTGTTCAGTCTTGTCCAACTCTTTGTGACCGCATGGACAATATCACGCTAATATTGTCCATAGGGTTTTCTTGGCAAAAATCCTGGAGTCATTTGCCATTTTTTTTTCTTCAGTAGATCAAGGCAAACAGAGTTTAAGTGACTTACCCAGGGTCACACAGCTAGTTAGTGTCTGAAGCTACACTTGAACTCAGATCTTCCTGACTCCAGGCCTAGCACTCTATCCATTGAACCACCTGTCTCCATCTGGTGTATAGTAGGTACTTAATAAATGCTTATTTCCTTCTTTCTTTCCTGTGATTCAGAAATCCAAAGCTCATCTTCAAACATCTTCTATCCAGCTGTTCACTTACTCTACTAATTTTTCTCTTCCTTAGGAAAACACAACTTGTACCCCTGTGGTTTTCGATTTCTTGCCCAAAACTTCATAATCATTGGCAACACTTCTTAGATTCTTTCTGGCATTGTCATTTGTATCCATCCATACAAAGCATCAAAAGTGAGCCATTGTCATCCACTCTGACAAATCCCTTGAGAAGCCTTCCTTTCGGTCTTTGGATAGATGACTCCAGAAAACAACACTCCTTTCTCTTGGTATCTGCTGGACAAATAGCTGCCTCAGCATTTGTGAGCTGGGTATCACCATCTCCTCCTCCTCTTCCTCTTCTCTTCCTCCTCTGACCCTCACTGGATGATTGCTCCCTGGTTGGCTTCTATAGCTCTCCTATATCACTCTTTGAACAACAGAAGCTTCTTCCTCAGAGAATCCAGCTCTCTCCTCTTCGGAAAGAGCCTCAAATATATTTTTAAGCTCTAATTAAAACAAATTTTTTCCTTCCCTCTTTCCTTTGTATTTCTTTCTCCCTTTTACTCTCCAATAAGGATTGGGTTTAACCTCCCTTCACCTCAAATCCCATTTTTCCCATTGAAGTCTCACTCCTTTTTCCTCTAAAAATGAATAATTTTCCCTAACAACTAACATTATGAAAAAATATTCTTCAAGGCCCTTCATTTGGTCCTCTAAGAGGGAGATCAGCCTACACTTGCAACACAATTGACAGTCGGCTGTAGCATAAATACATATGCTGCACATTTGATACAAACACAATGTCTCCATCTTGATATAATGTCTAAGATTTTCAGTCTTTTTTTTTTAACTACTTATGGGTGTTTATACCTCAGCCCCAAGTACCTGGTTTTTATGGGCATTTATCTCATCTTAATAACTTGAGAACCCCAATCAATTTTCTTTGTCTACACTACAGCCACCCCCACATCCCCTTCTGCCTTACCTACCTATAGCTGTTTCACCAGGTTGACCCAAGGACCAATACCTTCATCAATCTACTTTCCCTTCTAATTATACCACTTTCCTTTTCTTACCTATGTTGTTTAACCTTGTACCTTCTCTTCCTTCAACCTACCTCTTTATTTTTTTTTTACATATAAGGTATTTTATTTTTTTCTGTTACATGTAAAGATAGTTCTCAACTTTTGTTTATACAAGCTTTACAATTTCAGATTTTTCTCCCTCCCTCCCCTCCCTCCCCCCTCCCCTAGACAGCAGGTAATCTGATATAGGTTATATATATACACATAATAACATTAATCCTATTTCTGCATTAGTCATGTTATAAGAGAAAAATCAGAGCAATGATGAAAAACCTCAAAATAGAAAAAACAACAGCACCAAAAACAAAAGAAATAGTATGGTTCAATCAGCATCTATACTCCATAGTTCTTTTTTTTTTCTTGGATTTGGAGATCCTCTTCTATCATGAGTTCCCTGGAATTCTTCTGTACCATTGCATTGGTGAGAAGAATATAGTCCATCACAGTAGATCAACACTCAATGTTGATGATACTGTGTACAATGTTCTTCTGGTTCTGCTCATCTCACTCATCATCAGCTCACACAAGACCCTCCACAACCTACCTCTTTAGATTCTATTCCCTAATTCTCCTCAATTTTCCCTAATCCTTTTATGTCCTCCTTAATTCTCTTTGATCCTGAACCCAGAAGCAGAGTCTGGACCAGTATATGGGCCTAGAGAGTTTTCTCCTTCCAATTTTCCTCAATGTCTCCCCAATTTTTCTCAAAAATATTTTTATTTGTTTTATTAAATATTTCCCAAGTACATGGGAAAATATTTTAATGATCATTTAAAAAATGTTTAGTTCCATGTCCATCAGTTGGGGAATGGCTGAATAAGTTGTGGTATATGAATGTAATGGAATACTATTGTGCTGTAAGAAATGATGAGCAGGCAGATTTCAGAAAAACCTGGAAAGACTTAAGTGAACTGATGCTGAGTAAAGTGAGCAGAACCAGGAGAGTATTGTGCACAGTAACAGAAACATTGTGTGATGATCAACTGTGATAGACTTGGCTCTTCTCAGCAGTGCAGTGATCCAAGACAATTCCAAAGAACTCATGATAGAAAATGTTCTCCACATCCAGAAAAAAGAACTATGGATTCTGAATGCGGATTGAACCATACCGTTTCTACTTTTTGGCTGTTTTTTTTTCTTTTTTGAGATTTTTCCCTTGTGTTCTGATTCTTCTTTCACAATATGACTAATGCAGAAATATGTTTAATGTGATTATACATACATAATCTCTATCAGATTGCTTTTTGTCTTGGGGAGGGAGGAGGGAAGGAATGGAGGGAGAAAAATTTGGAACTAAAAATCTTATGAAAACAAATGTTGAAAACTATCTTTATATGTAACTGGAAAATAATAAAGTACTTTTATGATAAAAAATTTTTTTTGAGTTCCAGATTATTTCTCTGCTTCCTGCCCCTTGTCCCTCCTTGAGAAGGCAAGCAATTTGATTTCAATTATACATGTGAGGTCATGCCAAACATATTTCCATATTGGCCATGTTACAAAAGAAAGCACAAACAAAATAAAACAATAAAAATAAAGAAAGTTTTAAAAGTATGCATCAATCTGCACTCAAAGTTCATGGGTTCTGTCTCTGGAGGTGGCTAGCAGTTTTCATCATGAGTCCTTTCAAATTGTCTTGGATCATTGTATTGACCAGAGTAGACAAGTCTTTCATAGTTGATCATCCTTATACTACTGCTGTTACTATCTATGTACAAGGTTCTCCTGCTTCTGTTCACTTCAATTTGCATGAATTCATATAAATAAGTCTTGCTTCCTCCCTCTTCCCTTCCTTCTTTCCTTCCTTTTTTCCTCCTTCCTTCCTTCTTTCCCTCCCTCCTTTCCTTCCTTCCTTTTTCCTTTCTCTCTCTTCCTTCCTTTTTTCCTCCTCTCTTCCTTCCTTCCATTCTTCCCTCCCCCACTTTTCTTTCTTTCTCCTTTATGACTTTCCAAAAGCCACCAGATAATGGAGTTCAATCTCTATCAGCAAGACAATAGCAGTGACATAAGAACCCTATCAGCAAAATTTCTGTAAAGAGATCAAAAACCACTCCAATTTTTTTGAGCCACCTATGTAGTTCCAACTGGAATGAGATAATACAATAATTCATATTACATTGGACTCAAGAGAAGAAAAAGAGAGAAAAAAACAAAAAAGTACAGTTAGAAGGAGGAATTTTGGGGGGCGGCTAGGTGGCGCAGTGAATAAAGCACTGGCCCTGGATTCAGGAGTACCTGAGTTCAAATCCGGCCTCAGACACTTGACACTTAACTAGCTGTGTGACCCTGGGCAAGTCACTTAACCCCCATTGCCCCGCAAAAAAAAAAAAAAAAAAGAAGGAGGAATTTTTATATAGAAAATGACAGGGGAAGGAAATTCCCAAAAGGAAGAAACATGGTAATTTCCCCTGAAGGAAGATAATAAAGGCAAAAGTAAGAGTAGGGTACAAGAAGTTATACATGCCAAGTCACACTGCTAGTAAGCATTGACGCTAGAACTCAAACTCCAATACAAATTAAAACAATCGTTTAAATGAGAGGCTGCTAACCAAGGGTCCATGAACTTAAAAAAAAAGTAATAGCTTTATTTCAATAAAGTTAATTTCCTTTGTAATCCTATGTATTTTGTTTTAAGCATTTAAAGACATTATTCTGAGAAGGGGTTCATAGACTTCCCCAGGTTGCCCAAGGGGTCCGTGACACACAAAGGGTTAAGAACTCCTTTAAATAAAAGGAAAAGGAATGGAGAGAATGACAATAAAGAATCTTGTAAACAGCCAATGGCCCTCAGGACCAAGACTAAGGAGTTAATAGCACTCTATCCACAGAACAAAGAGACCACAGCTAAACTCCTGGTTTATTTATCTACCACTTTAGAACAAATGTGGGCATACTCTGGTGTTTGAAATGCAAATTTCTAGAATGCAGTTATTTCATAGAGTATTGGGGCTACATGGTTCTGAGCACAAGGAATTTTTATTCTATATTGTGTCTACGTGCCTCCTTCCTGAGGCCCAGAAAGGAAAATCAGGTTGGTAGTGACAGAAGAAGTAGTGAGGGCAGTGATCGAGGGTCATTAGAATAACCACTGAAGGGGGAAGTCTAATGAAGACAAGCAAAGAGGAATAGCCAGTGCTAGCCATGTTTTTATCACACAAAGCATTTGCCTATTTGCTGTGCTTTAAAGGAATGTGATGAATGAGTTCATTTAACTAGAGAAAAAAATCATGTTTAAATCTCTTCCAAGGTTTGGGGGACAAAAATTAAAATGGCAACTCAGTATTAGTGGGGTTCTAGAGAAATAAGGATGCTCATACTTTGCTAGTGGAATGGTAAACTGTTAAGTCCTTGTGGAGCAGACTGGTGGCTTGCTCTAAGTTCTAACAGTACCATAGTACTATTATGTTCCTAGTCTTTGATCCAGTACTTGTTTGACCTCTCAATAGCTCAGAGTGAGGGTAAATAGCAATTGCTTCTGTTGTGACCAGAAACCCTGGGAGCCTTCTCCTCTCAGGCTTCCTTCCTTCCTTCTTTCCTTCCTTCCTTCCTTCCTCTCGCTTTCTTTCTTTCTCTCTCCTTCCTTTCTTCTTTCCTTTCTCTCTTTCTTTCTCTCTCTACCTTCCTTCCTTCCTTCCTTTCTCTTTTCTTCCTTTGCACTTATTTGTTTGTTTGTTTTGACTAGGTAAAGGAGGCCATTCTGTGCCTCACTTCTTACCTAGCCCTAATCACTGAATGGGTGTTGCCTCAAACAAACTGAGACCTGGGAAGGATCTTAGTTTCAAAAGGCCAAGGTCTCCCACTGTATCGGGCTGTCTCTAGTTGCCTGATATATATCTTGCCACTGGACCCAGATGACTCTAGAGGAGAGAGTGAGGCTGGTGACCTTGCACAGCCCTCCCTCACTTAAATCCAATTCACTGCAAGCCATGACGTCATGGTCCTCTTCGAGAAGGAAGAACTAACAACAACAGCACTCCTTCTCTACAGCACGGGGACCATAAGAATTCATCTTGTCCAGACCAATTTCCACTTACTCCACTCCCCACCAAGGGCCTGCTGTGGGAATACTGTAGACAGTGGTACAATGGTACATTGGAAATTGGTACAATGGTACATGGCACAATGGAAATTGCCCTGGATTTGGAGTTCAAAGGACCTGGGTTCAAATCCTAGCTTTCTTTGTCTTGGTTCCTCCACTCTAAAATGAGACAAGTCTTTTACAATTCTAAATTTTATGATTTAGCTGTAAAGCCTGAGCTGGAGAGAACCTGGTTCCCCCGCTAGTCTTTGTCCACCTTGGGAGGCTGAAGGACAAGTTGGATTTTGTGCCTAACACACCTCATCTCCTGTCCCCTGGCCCCCCAGAGCTCCGAGGCCTCAGTCAGAGGAGTTGCTGGGGTTCCTTGAGTTTGTCTCCCACAGGGCACAGAGAGGAGGTCAGGCTGTGGAGCCAGGGGCTCTGGCCAGTTCAGGGACCTTAGGAGGGCCCCCAGACAGAAGAGCCCAAACCAGGAAACTGTGAGCAATGCAGCAGACCACAGGACTCACAGGGCTTCCTGCCAGCTCTGCACACTACCCTGTCTGCGTCAAATGGTTTGTGAAACACAGACAAGGGGGCGGGAGTGAAGACCAGGCAACCAGCAGGAATAAGGGCCCCCAGAAGTCACCAGCTATATTCACCACTGTTTTCTTAGGGCCATGAGAAGGTGGTTTCTGTTTTTTTAAGACTGCTGTCCACAGTCAAAATGAGAACCAGCTGCCAGAGACACCTGATGTCTCCTCAGTTACCCATGAGCCTCCGAGCATACAAAAGCTCCAACCAAGGGGACCAGTCCCTAGCCCACAGACCCGGGGTGCCCTGACCTGGATGCAACTCTGTTCAAAGGGAGGCAAGGGGAGACAACTTGGTTTCAGCGAATCTCTGGAAGTTTCACAAAGATGAGCAAATGTATACTGCCAGGAGAAAGGATGATGAAACCCATTTGGCCTCTTCTGGGTAGAGAAGTACAGGGGACTATAGGTATGGAATGTTTTATGCATAATCAAATAGTGTGGGGCAGCTAGGTGGAGCAGTGGATAGAGCACCGGCCTTGGATTCAGGAGGACCTGAGTTCAAATCCGACCTCAGACACTTGACACTTACTAGCTGTGTGACCCTGGGCAAGTCACTTAACCCCAATTGCCTCACCAAAACCCCCCCCAAAAAAAACAAAAAAAAAAAACCCAAATGGTGTTATTTTGACAGGAAGTTTTGCTGAATAACCCCTCTCTTGTAACAAAAACAAAAACAAGCAAAGCCTTCAGACAAAATGACACCATTTCACACAACAAAGAATCAGTAAAAACATTTTTAAAAGACATCTCTCTAACAGGTTTTTCATGTATATTTGCTTTTGGTTTTGACCAGATCAATCAATACGGAAAGAACATAGGGAAGAAATTCCTCTACCCATACATGTATCACCTTATCATCAGTCTTAGAGAGGCACCTGGATGACTGAGAGGTTAGGTGACTTGTTCAGGGTTACACAGCCAGTATGTATCAAAGACTTGTACCCAGGTCTTTCAGACTCTGCAGCCATTTTTCTATCCACTATGCTTCTATTTTGGAGACAACTAGGTAGCCTAGTGGATAGAGCTCTGGGCCTAGAGTAAGGAAGAGCTGAGTTCAAATCCATCCTCCAGGAACTTACTAGCTGTGTGACTCTGGACAAGTCGCTTAATTTCTATATGCCTTAATTCATTGGAGAAGGAAATAGCAAACCACACCAGTATATTTGCTAAGAAAATCC
The DNA here is from genome assembly GCF_019393635.1 of Dromiciops gliroides. NCBI lineage: Eukaryota > Metazoa > Chordata > Mammalia > Microbiotheria > Microbiotheriidae > Dromiciops > Dromiciops gliroides. The sequence goes on along the minus strand of NC_057864.1, from coordinate 436,692,412 downwards.
CATGGACAGTCTATCCATGGGGTCACAAATTGAAAACAAAATGTTTCTTTTTAATGATAGAATTCTGAATTATAGTTATATTGCATGTTACTTTGTATTGTAGTTATTTGTGCATATTCTCTTACCAGACAGGTGATGACAGGAACTTTTGAATCTGGACTGTATCTTCCCTAACAGCAAGCACAGTGCTCTCTATATACAGTGAGTGCTTAATAAATCCTCATGGGATTGAGTTGGAGATAGGGTAAACCCTGCACTATCCCACCCTTCTCAGGGAGGAAGGGACCTCAGATTAGTCTAATTCTATTAGTACCTGAACAGGAATCCCTTCTCTGTCTCTAAGGGGTTACTCAGCCCCTGCTTAAAGACCTGCAGTGATGGGTAACTCACTACCTTCAGAGGCCACCCAATCCACTGTCAGTAATAACTGGCCCAGGAATTACGGAAAGTTGGTTGTGCTACTAATCACCACATGAACAAGCCTTTTGGAAACGTTTACTCTGTCCTGTTTCAGAACATAAACTCTCCATGGTGGCCTGACTCTTCTGTAAGCAGAACCTCACTACTTTATATTTGGGTGTTGTTTTGGTTTTTGCCTTCTGTTTTCACATCCCTGCAGACACAGTGTACCCCGCTAGATCACAGATTCCTTCAGAGCAGGAATCAAGCCTTACACTACCACTGCTGCATCTTCTCCTTCCACCCGCTCCTCCAGCCTCTCCCCCTGCCCTCTCCTGACCAACTCCCTCTCCCTGCTGCACCCCAAGCCCTCCCCAGCACACTACTGACCACAAAACAGGCACTCAATGAATACTCGTTTATGGAGCCCTGGAGAGGGTCTCCAAGGAGCCAGGGGTCAGGCACAGGAATGGTTGGGCATACGAAAGGAGAGAACAGGCTGCAGAAACCGGTCCAGGGCCTCCATCAGGACAGCCAGATGGGTCTGCTCTAACGGGGAGCAGGGAAGAAGGCCGAAGGTCAGAGACAGAGGGGAGGGAGGAGGGCCGAAGGAAGGAGAGGACAAGAAGCAGGGCTAGAACAAAGGGGCCAGGACCCCCCCCCATTTATTTTTTCAAATGTCATATGAAGACCTATCACCTCTTCTCTGGACTGTTGTTATTGTTTCCTAAGTGCTTCAAGTGTCTCCCCCTCTCCAATCCATTCTTCACAATTCCACTGCCCAAAATATTTTTTCTTTTTTCTTCATATTTTATTAATGTTCTTTAAAAACACACACACACACACACACACACACACACACACAAACCCTGGGTCACTTCCAAATGGTTCTCTGGGGACTGCAATTAAAACTCTTCCTCTTAACAATGGTGAGTAGTCAAGGAAGGCAAAACAATACAATGGCCGTGTCTAACAACCAATTTGATCAGAACATCATATTTCTCACATTCCTAGGAACCTAGAATGAGAGATGGAAAGGACCTTAGTCAGAGGCCATCGAGATCAATCTCCTTAGTTTACAGATGGGGAAACTGAGGCATAGAGAGTTTTCACAGCTGGTGTCTAAAGTAAGTCTGGTGCCTTTATCCACTACACAATGAGTTCTCATTCCACACCCAAGATCCTGTACCTCACTGCTGAGAGGTGGGAACTATGCACCACCATCTGAGGCCCAAGGAATTGGTAAATAACTTGCCTGACATCACATGGGTAAGGAGCTTCAGAAGTAGGATTTGAACCAAGGATCACTGACTCCAGAGCCAGTGTTCTTTCTACTGGGCAACACTGCCTCCATTGTTCTCTGGAACTATGCTGCTCAGAGCTTTGAAGTCCAAGCTATTTTCCCAAAGCGTAGTTCTGATCAGTTCCCTTCCCTGCTTGAAAGTTTTAGAGAGTGAGATTAAGTCATACAACCATTCAAGAGTCAGAGATGGGACTGGAACCCAGGCCTTGCAAGCCCCAAGTTCAGAACTCTATCCATCACATTACACTATGCTCCATTCAAGAAGTGTTTTCCAAATAGTGGGCAGTTAATTATTCTTGTTGAATGAATGGATGAATGAATAGACAAACAGGAGATACATAGATTGTTTTCTTATAGATAAAGGAGTAATGACTTCTGTTGTTATTATTTGTTGTTGCAGAGGAAGCTTGGGAGCAGTGGGTCCAAGTTTCCCAGAACCCAAAGGGCCCAAACTTCTGAGATCATCCAGAAGGAAAAGCTAAGCATTCTGGATTCTGACCCAGCTAACTATCTAGCCATCTGACCTTAAGTAAGTCATGTCCCTGGACCTGTTCTCTTATATGTCAAATGAAGAAGTTGGACAAGGTAACCTTGAAGGTCTCTTACAGTCATAGTGTCAAACTCAAATAGAAATGGAGGCCACTAGTACTTAAAAATCCCTTGAATGTGCATATTATTTTAGAAAACCACATACTAACTTGATCTAAGTGTACTTTTATTTATTTTGTAAAATATTTCCCAATTGTATTTTAGTTTGGTTCCTCAAGGAAGTAATGTCTGTTTTGTTGTCCTTGAACATCTCTGCCTTACAATACCATTCCATGAACCTTCTTTTGCCCCATGCCAGAGAGAGAAAATTTGTCCCCAAATGGGTGTTTCCTCATTCCCCAGACTCTGCCTACCCAAAGGCATTGGTCTGGGTTAGGTAACAAAGGCTCTGGAATCTCTAGTTTTCTCCTAAATTCAGCTCAAGCCCCCTCTATACAAAGCCTTTCCTGATTCCCACTTCCTACCCCCACCAAAGTACTTTGTATTGATGTTGTATATATTTATTATAGACATATTTACTTCTTACAATCTTTATTATATGTGTAATGGGCACCTGGAATATACACAGAATGAATGCAGTGTTCTTAGCTGTTGTAAATTCCTTCCCATGGAGAAGTTGGACAAGCTGCTTCCAAGAAAGTCACAGTGATGTGTAAGGAAAGGACTTAGAGACACAATGAACCATGAGCAGTCTGTGTCTGAACTGTTATTCACATGGTTCAGAGGACCCTTTTTCTTTTTTTTTAGGGAGGCAATTGGGGTTAAGTGACTTGCCCAGGGTCACACAGCTAGTAAGTGTTAAGTGTCTGAGGCCGGATTTGAACTCAGGTACTCCTGACTCCAGGGCCAGTACTCTATCCACTGCGCCACCTAGCTGCCCCAGGAGGACCTTTTTCAATTGACTGCTTCTCCGGAACTGGGGAGCAAATTTCTGAAAGGCCTGGATTAGCATCATTCTGCTGTCCTTCACCTCCCTGGATGACTCCTTTGCTCACAGCATGCAGCAAGGCACCATTTTGTAAGGAGAGAAGCCTTGGGGCCTTCTCTGCTCCAAGACTTTGTGGCCCCGAGAAATAGACTTCAGAACTCAGCTTCTATATTTATTCTTTTCTGTTCCAATTGAAAGAAGTGAGTGGAGCCTCAGGCTTCATTGAGTTTAGAAAAGATCAAGAGACCAAACCACAAAAAAAATCTAGGAATGAGAGTCTGGACTTTATAAACAACCTAAGGATCGATATCCTAAGGAGGAAGGATTGACCTTTGGGAGTGACCTTCTGGACCCAGACCAGTGGAAGTTAGGATGAGGTTTCATCGAGAGATCATCACCTCTTGACATGAACTTGGTGGGACCTATGCTATGTGGGAACTTTCATAAGCTCAGAGCCTTCTTTCCCCCAGAGATTGAAGTGATATAGGGGAGAGTGTCCTGAATCCTCTCCACTTCTCCCCAAGATTTGGAGAGGGAGATTGTTATTAAGTTTATTCTTGCTGTATCTTTTTTTTTTTTAAGTGGGGTTAAGTGACTTGCCCAGGGTCACACGGCTAGTAAGTGTTAAGTGTCTGAGGCTGGATTTGAACTCAGGTACTCCCGACTCCAGGGCCGGTGCTCTATCCACTGTGCCACCTAGCTGCCCCTTGCTGTATCTTTTCAGTAAATATCCCTTTGTAAAAATGAATTGATGTTAAGTGGTTAAATAGAGCTTGAGTGTGTATGGGATATTCATGGAGGACTAGCACCTCTGGTGTGAGGGCTTGCCATGCTGTGGGACCCTTAGAGCTCGGTCAGACATTGAAGATGCCAAAGTCATCCCAGGCCATCGCCAGTCATCTTGACTTTGGTTTTGCCACTGGACTTCAATGACTAGAAAAGAGAGTGAGGCTGATAACTTTGTTGTTGGTTTTTTTTGTTGTTATTGTTGGGGTTTTGGTTTGGGGTTTTTTTTTTGCGGGGCAATGGGGGTTAAGTGACTTGCCCAAGGTCACACAGTTAGTAAGTGTCAAGTGTCTGAGGCCGGATTTGAACTCAGGAACTCCTGAATCTAGGGCTGGTGCTTTATCCACTACTCCACCTAGCCACCCCTGAGGCTGATAACTTTGTGCAACTCTACTTCACTTAAATCCAATTCACTGGAAAGTCAAGACATTACCCCATGATGTCATTGGTCCTCTTTGAAAATTAAGGAGGAAAAACAACAGAACTTGGGTGCTGGTACCAGCCCCTAGTGAGGAGAACACAGCCACAGTGGGGACTTGAGTCAATGGAAATAGAGAAAAGAGACAATGCTGTAAGTCCCCAGAGTAGTCTTAAAACACTGAAGGACAAATTATAGCCTGCCTGACTGGAACAGTGGGCCCGAGCTACAGGCTACCCTTATTTGTTATTTCCCCTAATAGAATAAAATTTCTTGGGTGCAGGAGCCATTTCATTTTTGTCTTTTGTCTAACACAGACACTTAATAAATGCCTATCCATTAATTGATTGGTTGATTCTCCAGCCTCTGCATAAAGAGAACTATAAATGGCTTCACATAGCCAGGGGTCTTAAGTTTAGTAGGTAGGGGTTATTCTGGAGAAAGAACAAGCTCTGAGTTGAAACAGACTATTGAAATCATCTAGTATGATCTGTACCTAAACAAGAATGCCCCCTACAACTTTTGCTGGCTGGAACAAGTGATGCCCTACCCTCTGCTTGAAGGCCTCTGGTAGTAGAAACCTCTCTTCTTTCCAAAGTAGCCTATTCCACTCTGGGTTGTTAGTAAGCAGCATGGCGGGGGGGTGGGGAATAGAGGGAGAAAATCATTGACCTCTGTCACATCCACCCCCTTTCCTCTCTCTATTCATCCTGCTAGCACCCCTATTCGGGTCTTTCTTTCCTAGACTACAACCCCCAAACTGAACATGTTGCCTTTCTACTAGTCCAAACCATATTTGCTCAGACTCAGACCATTCCCCTGGAATGTGTCCCTTCCTCATCTCTCCTTTTCAGAATCTTCTTCCTTCAAGATGCCAATTCATCCATGAGATCTTTTCTCATCTTCCCAAGCTGAGATTGCACTGTCACATTTTCCTGCACCGATGTATATAAATCTCTCCTTTGCCCACTTCACTCTCTACCCTGTGTCATAGTGGCTATCCCTTGGAGCAGGAATAGGGATGGGTCTCTGATCTGGCCCCTTTGGTAGGTCCCTGGATTAATATCACGTGCAACCAGAGCTGGGATAGGATAGAGTAGTCAGTTACACATGTATTACACTGAGCTGTGCACTTATAGCCCACCCATCCCCAACCCCAATAGAATTAATTTCACTGAAGAAAAGACCGTGTCATTTTAAAAAAAAATCTTTCTATCCCCAGGTTCGAAAATATATTAGGGGGGCAGCTAGGTGGCTCAGTGTCAGGAGTACCTTAGTTCAAATCCAGCCTCAGACACTTAACACTTACTAGCTGTGTGACCCTGGGCAAGTCACTTAACCCCAATTGCCTCACTCTAATATTAGGGGGGGCAGCTAGGTGGCGCAGTGGATAGAGTGCCAGCCATGCATTCAGAAGGACCTGAGTTCAAATCCTACCTCAGACACTTAACACTTACTAGCTGTGTGACCCTGGGCAAGCCACTTAACCCCCAATTGCCTCACTTTAAAATATATATATATTAGGAACTTAATAAAAGTCTGTTGAAGTTAAATAAGGATGCTGGGAGAAACAACAGACAGAGGAGGGATAAATGAGGTAAAGGCAGATGGAGACATCTCTTTCTGATCTTTTCCCTCCCAATTCCTGTCTTTATCTTCAGCCTAGCATCCTCCCAAATTTGTTTGCTTTAGTCCCTGCTTCATCCCCCTCCCTGTCCAGTGCTTCCCTCCTCTCCCCTTTCCCTCCATCTCGACTTCTTTTACACCCTCTGCATCCCTGCCCCCTTCCTATTCCTGCCCCTCAGTTCTGTTCCCATTGCTCCCAGGAGAGTTGGAGATGGAGGGGGCAGGGGGCCCGTGGAGATGCCAGCTTGGGCTTTGCTGGAGGTTTCTCACCGTGGTGGTTAAATTGCTGGGTTGGAGGTGAGGGTAGCCACGGTGACCTCCCCCCACTGCAGGACGGATGCGGCTTTGCTGACAGAGAGTCTGCGGCCCCCAGGACATGCCGGTGGTGAGGGGAGCTGGTTAGTGTTGGTGGGAGCTGGCTCAGCCCCTCCCTTACAAAGTCTGGGCTGCAGGGGCATCTGCTTTCAATCAGCTTCCCCCCTGGGGTGGGGGGTAGGTTCAGGGGACTGAGAATGCAGACCTTACCCCCATGGTCAAGGACCTTAATCACCCTTCCCTCCCTGACCGTGGCACCAGGCATGAGACTGGAACAGACAAGAGAAACAAGGATCAGAAGGAGAAAGACAGGATTTGAGTGAACTATGGAGACGGGGTGGGGGGGGGGGCGCACGGTGTGAATAGAGGAGATGAGAACATATAAAGGGATCTTGGCATTTCAAAGTGACTTACACTTTGTGAGAACTTTTACTTCGAGAATCTCACTCGGCTTTCTACTCATAATGACCCTGTGAGGCAAGTTGTGAGAGTACTATTACACCCATTTTATGCACGAGGAAGCAGAGCCCCTGACTGGCAGAGCGAGGGGTCAGACCCAGCTCCCTCTGACACCAAACCCATGCTCTTTCTACCATACCATGCTGCCTGAATCCTAATGGGATTTCAGGGCCCAAACCCAGTGCCACCTGCCTCTTTCTCTTTTTTTTTTTTTCCGGGCAATGAGGGTTAAGTGACTTGCCCAGGGTCACACAGCTAGTAAGTGTCAAGTGTCTGAGGCTGGATTTGAACTCAGGTACTCCTGAATCCAGGGCCGGTGCTTTATCCACTTCGCCACCTAGCTGCCCCACACCTGCCTCTTTCAATGATCAATCAACAGGCAACTATTGAGGAAGGGCCCACCACATGCTGGGCACTAAGCTTAGGAGCCAGAGATACAAAGACAAAACCATAGAGTCCCTGCTTTCAAGGAGTTTATGTTCATTGGGGGTGGCAACATGTAGAGTAATAATCATACACACAATGCAGGGTGTCTCAAAAGTCTCGGTGCAGTTTAGCTTTAAACCACACTGTGACTTTGGGGATACCACATTTGTACAGAATAAACACAAGACAGCATTTAAAAAAATTTTTTTAAGAAGAACCTAGCAGCTGGGGGAGGGGGAGGGGAATCAGGATGTGCTTTGTCTCAAAGGTGGCACTTGAGCAAAGTTTTGTTGAAGAGTTGTGGGGTTCTCAGATGTGGACCGTGAAGTGGGAGAAGATTTTGGGTATGGGGGGATCGCCAAAGGGAAAGCACCAGAACGGAGAGATGGAGAAGATATCTGAGAAACACTTTGGCAGGACTGGAAGGAAAGTCTGGGAAGTGGGGTAACTGTGTAAGCCGGCTAAAAAGGTATATTGAGGCCAGGCTGCAAAAGGGCCAAACCGAGGAGTAGTGGTTGACCCTAGAGGCAGTGGGGAGTCGTTGAATAGGGCATCACTTCCCCCGCCTGAGTAGAGTACAGAGTAAAGGAAGGAAAGACTTGAGGCCGGAAAACTGATTAATTAGTTGGCAATTGCAATAGTCCAGTTGAGAGTCTGAGAGACAGAATCAAGGTGATCACCATGTGAATGGGGAAGAGGGTGACCTCGAAGTCAATTGCTTCAATTTTTTTATGGACGGGGGGGTTGGGAGGGGAGAATAAACATAGCACCTACTATGTGCCAAGAGCCTGTCTTGCTAAGTGCATTTTATAGATATTATCTCATCTGATCTTCACAACAAGCCCGGTGGGGGGGGCTATTATTATCCCCATTTTACAGATGAGGGAACTGAGGCAAATAGAGGCTAAGTGACTTGCCCAGGGTCAAACAGCTAGTAAGTGGCTGAGGTCAGATTTGAATTTAGGTCTTCCTGACTTCAGGCCCAGCACATTATCTTCTCTGAAGTAACAGCAACAACAACAACTAACAATCACATAGTGATTTAAGGCTTGCAAAGCACTTTACAAATATTACCCTACTTAATCCTCACAACAACAACCCTGGGAGGCAGGTACTATTATTTCCATCTTACAATTGAGGAAACTGAGGCAGACAGAGATTTAAGTGATTGGGCCAGGTACAGCTAGTAAGTGTCTGAGACGGGATTTAAATTTAGGTCTGTCTTCCTGCCTAAGGGTCTAGTGCTCTATCCACTCTGCCAACTAGCTGTCTCTCCCTTTCCACCCCCACAGAAGTTAACACTCCTTACTCCCACACAGCCAGGGAGGAAGGAGGCAAAGTTGTCTGTGGTGTGCACACCCATTTACTAGCTGACCAGCTAGCCAAAAAGCCCTTCTCCAGCACACAGTAGGTAGAAAGAAAACAATTAGAGAATGCTCTGAAGTGAAGAGCAGGGCCCTCTGTAATGCATCCATAGATACAAGCTTTTTTTTTTTTTTTAGTGAGGCAATTGGGGTTAAGTGACTTGCCCAGGGTCACACAGCTAGTAAGTGTTAAGTGTCTGAGGCCGGATTTGAACTCAGGTACTCCTGACTCCAGGACTGGTGCTCTATCTACTGTGCCACCTAGCTGCCCCTAGATACAAGCTTAACCAACATCAATGTGAGGAGATTGGCATCAGGCAGAGAGCATAATGGGTCAGCTCCAGAGGACTGGGCTCTGATTGACCAATCCCCCCCCACACGCACACCTTACAGGAGGGTGAAATGGATTCTCACCAGAGATGAGGGGAGGGGGATGTAGGGGAAGCTGGAGGGAAGAAGGTCTTAAATAGCTTCTGTGGGAATGGGATAGAGAATCCATTAGGGAAGAGTAGAAGGATTATATTGCTGCGGTGAGATTTCTGTAGTAAACCCAGTCTGCTTGGCTGCCCGATTTCCTCTATTTCCATTCAGCATGTGAATAGAGGAGGAGCATGGTGGGAGTCATCCAGGCTTGTGGTTTGGCCAAGAGGGAGAAATCATAGGACAAAGGAGAAAAGGACTCAAAAGCAGAGGACAGGGTAGAGCTGACCTGGTTAATGATAGGGTTGAGCTTAGGAAGCAAGGAGAGGGAAGTTACAACAGGGGAGAGCACATCCCTTATCACCCCATCCAGGGCAGCAACTACCACACCACTCATTAAGCATCCCCTGTGTACAGGGGACTGGGTGAGATCCTGGGGACACAGAGCCATCAAGTGGAATACAAAATGAAGCGCTAGAGTCTGAGTCAGAAAGACACCAGTTAAATCCTGCCTCTCACACTTACTAGCTGTGTGACCATCGGCGAGTCACTTCATTTCTCTCAGCCCCAGTTTCTCCATCTATAAAATAGGAATAGCAATCCCGGTAGTACTTACCTCACTGGATCGGTGTTTAACTCAAAAAATGCACATAAAATGCCTTGCAAACTAAAGTACAATATAAATATCAGTTAAGATTATTATGGAATTCATAGCACCAGAGACCCCCCCATTCCCACATGGTTATTCCAGACAAATTACCTCAAGTTCAAGATTTCTCATCCATTGGAAAACATAGTTCTTACGCTTCCACTCATGTATTTACTTTTTTTTTTTTTTTGGTGAGGCAATTGGGGGTTAAGTGACTTGCCCAGGGTCACAGAGCTAGTAAGTGTTAAGTGTCTGAGGCTGGATTTGAACTCAGGTCCTCCTGAATCCAGGGCCGGTGCTCTATCCACTGCGCCACCTAGCTGCCCCTTCATGTATTTACTTTTACTAATCATCTGGAGGATGACATCAGGTAGGCATTTGATAAGATAGCACAGAAATAAAAACAGCAGTAGAAATTTCCCCCTTAAACTTGGGGTCTTCTCCTGGACAAATCCACACACCATCAGTGGGAAGAGTAAGTGAATTGCCATGTACGAGAAGAAAGGGAATAAGCATTAATAGACTGTCTAATACTGCCAGGCACCATGCGAGGTGCTTTCTATAGATATTATCGCATTTTGATCCTCACAACAACCTTTGTGAAGCAGATGCTTTGATTGTCCTCATACAATTTGAGGAAAAGCAGGCAGTCAGAGGTTACATGACTTGCCCAGGGTCACAGAGTTAATAAGTGTCTGAAGCTGGATTCTAACTGAAATCTTCCTGACTCCAGGCCCAGAACTCTATCCACCAGGCCTCCTAGCTGCCTTAACATGTGGGACCAGTGTGTGTGTGTATGTTTGTGTTGTGTGTGTGTGTGTGTGTGTGTTCACATGTGCGCGGAGAGGCTGCATTGTAGGGCTGCCAATGTTTTCTAATGTGACCAATGGGTGGGCTCATTTGGGGGCCCTTCCCCGCTGCTGTTGCTTTCCGCTGGGCCCGCTGCCCCTGGGTGTGGCGTGGTGGATAGCGCGCCAGGCCTGGTCAGGGAGCACATGTTACTAATCACACCCATAGGAAACACATATGTCCAGGGAACACATATCCCCCACATTGTTGAACTGTTCTCTACCACATGTCCCTGCTTAACTGCTCTTCTCTGCTGAGAATCTCTGTTGATCGTTTCTGTTAAGCATCTTCATGTACTTCCCATCTCTGCAGCTATGCCCTGGCCTTCAGCTTCCTTCTCCTCAGTGAAAGCAGCAGACCGAAGACAGCTCTTTAGTTTATAGCACCCTAGGCTACAGATAGTCCTTTTTGTGACGCAGGCACCAGCCAGATACACACCTAGTGAAGCAAGTCATAGGACTTTTTAAGTGTGTCCTCTTCTGATGTAACCCCTTCATTTTACCGAGGAAGCTAGGTTTAAGTCATGTGATTGTCCTGAGGCCACCCAGCTTTAAATAAACATCAGGGTCTAGTCTAATGCTGCATAGTGGTTCATGTGCTCTCCCATCAGGGCCTGGTTCTGCTAGAGAGAAGTGCCTGTCTTTCCCTCAGAAGGCAAGCAGTGGGTCAGTCAGGTTGTGACTTGGCCTCCTCTGAAGGAGAACACAGGGAAGGCTCAAATCTGTGTGCTTTTGATCTAAGCTCATCTTTCCTTTCAAATTTCCATTATACCACTGGATCAATAACCTGTTTCCCCTTTAAATGATCATGGGTACTCTTAGTAAAACTGCAAAAGAACTGGGTGAAACTTGAGTGAGGAGATTCCTTTCAATCTCCATAATGTTCCTGGTTTCATTTTTTTTTCTTTTTTTTCTTTTTTTTTTGCAACAAAACTAGAAAGACAATTGGGTGGAGCTGGTGACTTTTGCCCTATTTCTCCCCAGAAACCAAAATCACTGAATTCTCACCACTAGGTGGTATGTAATGGGGGGAAAGGAGAGTTCTACCTGAAGTGATCTAGCAAAATGTAAGGGGTGAGAGAACACTTTGATCTCAGGAGATCAGAGAAGACATCAAAGAGAAGGTGAATGCTTCCTTTATTTGAGCTGAGACTTCAAGGAAAACAAGGATACCGAAAGGTGGAGATGAGGAAAGAGTGAATTACAAATGTGAAAGAGCTTGCTCAGATGAATGAAAGTGGAAAATGAAATCCAATTCAGGGAATAATAAATAGTCCAGTTAATCTGGAGTTTGGATTGCATGAAATGGAAAAAAAAATATGAAACAAGTCTGGAAAAGAAGGTTGTAGCAAAAGTGAGGATGTCCCAGTAAGTAAACGAAAGGTCAGTTTTGTGGTTCCCTCTCTTTTGCTACCAACGCCACCACCAGACAACTCCTGCTCCCCAGAGCAGGTCTATGAACTGGTCCTGTGCCACTGCCACTATTAGGCTCCATACCTACCTCTATTTCTTCACGTGAAAGTGTGCAATTCTACATCCCATTCCTATTTTCCCCTCTCTGAGGGTGTAAAAAGAGAAGAGATTCATGGGATCCTTGATCTATACCAAGTATATTCAAAAGAGTATATGCTTTCCTACCTGACTCACTTCCCAATAAGCAAGACTCTTTGGAGGTGGTTGGTTGGTTGTTGGTTTTTTTTCTTTTTCCCAGTTTCCACTGAACCATCCATCCCTGACCTCGTTGGTCCCACTTGTGATCCCAAGGCTCAATATAGCTAGCCCAGTCAAGGGTGTCTGTGGCTCAGTGAAACTAACTCTCCCACTTGTGAATCAAACCCACAATCTTGGGTAGAGAAGCACCAATGGGTTCTGAGTGACCAAGTCAAACTGCCCCAGACAAAACTTCCACACAATAAACCTCCCCGCAGCCAAGACCACCCGATAGAGCTGCTTCTGTTCCATACCTCTGGCAGCATTTCAAAAGCACAGGCTACCCAATAGGATATTCCCGGTGGGACCTGAACCTTCTCTGAGTTCTTCAGAGAAGGGCAAGCCACAACCTGACTGACCCACTGCCTCCCCTCTGAGCGAAGGACGCTCATTTCTCTCTAACAGAATCTGGTCCTTGATGGGAGAGCACCTGGATCCTGATGTTGATTTAAAGCCATGTGGCCTCAGGTCTCAATCACACTAAGCCTCAGTTTCCCCATCTGTAAAGTGACGAGTGAAGGGGTTACACAAGATCCAGACTTCTTGTTATTGTGGTGGTGGTTGTACGGTTGCCAAATTCCCAGCCCTGACATTTAAAGCTCTTCACAATCTGGCTTCCACTTCAGCCTTATTTCCCAGCTAGACTCATACCAGCTGTCTCTAATCTCATCCTGCACGCTTCTGTCTCCATGCTTTGAAGGCCGTCCTCCAGGCTCGGTATGCACTCTTTCCCCACCTGGGTCATTTGAAAGCCTTCTCTTTTTGCAGGGCCAAATGCCCGGATCTCCTCAGATCAGAGGCCTATAGATCGCTATAAGGAACCTTGGCCATCACTGGGCCCAAGGCCAGGTCCTGAGGCCCAGAGAAAGTGAAATGATTGTGATCTCTCCCATCTAGGATCTTATGACTCTCATATTTTCCTAGAATACTTTGTCTACATCTCTCCTTTGCCCTTATGACATTCCCTTTTAGCATTTTTGTTTGTTTGTTTACATACCTTATCCCTCTATTAGATTATAAGCTATTATAAGAGTAGAGACTATCTCTGGGACCTAGTTCAGTGCTTTGCACATCACAGGCACTTGATAACTTAACAGCTAAATTGAACTGAACTGAATTCATTTGAACTGATTGGGAGGCAGCAAAGTATAATGAAGAGAGGGCTGCTTGGTGTCAGGGAAAACTGGGTTCAAATCTTGTCCCTGCCAATTAGCAGTTGTTTCCTCATCTATAAAGGCAGCTAGGTGGCTCAGTGGATAGAGCACTGCTGGGCCTGGAGTCAGGAAGAGCTGAATTCAAATCCAGCCTCAGACACTGCCTAGTTGTGTGACCCTGGGAAAGTCACTTAACCCTGTTTGCCTCCATTTCTTCAACTGCAAAATGAGGATCATAATAGCACCTACCTCCTGAGGTTGCCGTGAGGATCAAATGAGACAATATTTGTGAAGCTCTTCACTTAGTGGTTGGCATTTAATAAATGCTTGTTCCCTCCAAGGTCCCTTCCAGCTCACAGGATCCTACGAATATTTTTTTGTTAGTCTCCTCTGCACAAGGCACAGTCCTAGGCCCCGGAAAAAGGGTTAGGGACTAGAGCTAATTTTTATTTTGTAGGGAATTCCCAAGTAAGGAAATCCCCTCTACTGATAGACGGCAGCACCTTCTCTTCAATTTAGCATTTTAGAGTGTTACAGGCCTTACAGCACCGAGAAGTGAAGTGATTGGTATTTAGCCTGTAAGCGTAAGAGGTAGGATTCGAACTCAGGTCTTCCTGACTCCAGGCCCAGTTCTAGAACCCAGCTCCATCCACTACACTACCTCTGACCCCAAATTCAGTATTCTTTCCATCACACGGCAATGCACCTATTACTCTCCTAAAACTGGCTATAGCAAATCTGCTTGCCTTTCTTCAAGTCCCCATTTCTACTACTTGAGTTAATTCTCCAGACCTGTACTCTAAGTTGATAACTTTGCCTTCTATGCTATTGATATGGAAGCCATTTGAATCACAGACTTTCAAGAGGTAGAAGGCCATTTAGTGCAACCCATGCCAGAAGAAGAGTCTCCGCTCCAGCATATCTGACAAGTGTTCATCCAGCCTTTGCTTGAAGACCTCCACAGAGGCGAGCCTCAGTGCCTCCAAAGCCAGCCTATTTCACTCTCGAATAGCTCGAGCCTACATTAATCCCTTTGTAACTTCTACCCAGTGCTCCTAGCTATGCACTGGAGAACCAAAAGGAACAAATCAAATTCTTCCTCCACATGAGAGGAAGGAAGGGAGGAAGGGAGGAGGAAAGAAGGAAGGAAGGAAGGAAGGAAGGAAGGAAGGAAGGAAGGAAGGAAGGAAGGAAGGAAGGAAGGAAGGAAGGAAGGAAGGAAGGAAGGAAGGAAGGGAGGGAGGGAGGGAGGGAGGGAGGGAGGGAGGAAGGAAGGAAGGAAGGAAGGAAGGAAGGAAGGAAGGAAGGAAGGAAGGAAGGAAGGAAGGAAGGAAGGAAGGAAGGAAGGAAGGAAGGAAGGAAGGAAGGAAGGAAGGGAGGAAGGAAGGGAGGGAGGGAGGGAGGAAGGGAGGGAGGGAGGGAGGGAGGGAGGGAGGAAGGGAGGGAGGAAGGAAGGAAGGGAGGGAGGAAGGAAGGGAGGGAGGGAGGGAGGAAAGAAGGAAGGAAGGAAGGGAGGGAGGGAGGGAGGAAGGGAGGGAGGGAGGGAGGGAGGAAGGAAGGAAGGAAGGAAGGGAGGAAGGGAGGAAGGGAGGGAGGGAGGGAGGGAGGAAGGAAGGGAGGGAGGAAGGGAGGGAGGGAGGGAGGGAGGAAGGAAGGAAGGAAGGGAGGAAGGGAGGAAGGGAGGGAGGGAGGGAGGGAGGAAGGAAGGGAGGGAGGAAGGGAGGGAGGGAGGGAGGGAGGAAGGGAGGAAGGAAGGAAGGGAGGGAGGGAGGGAGGAAAGAAGGAAGGAAGGAAGGGAGGGAGGGAGGAAGGGAGGGAGGGAGGGAGGAAAGAAGGAAGGAAGGGAGGGAGGGAGGAAGGGAGGGAGGGAGGGAGGAAGGAAGGAAGGAAGGAAGGAAGGAAGGAAGGAAGGAAGGAGGAAGGAAGGAAGGAAGGAAGGAAGGAAGGAAGGAAGGAAGGAAGGAAGGAAAGAAGAAAGAAAGAAAAAAGAGGAAAAGAAGGAAAGAAAAAGAAAGAAATAAGGAAAGAGAAAAGAAGAGAAAGAGAGAGGGAGAAAGAGGGAAGGAAGGGAGAGGAAAAAAGAGAGGAGGAAGGAAGGAAGGGAGAAGAGAAAGGGAAGGAAGGAAGAGAAATAAAGAGAGGGAGGGAGGGAAGGCAGGAAGGAAGGAAAGAAGGAAGAAAGGAAGGAAGCAAGGAAGGAAAGAAGAAGAGATGGAAGAAGGGAAAGAGGAAGGAAGAAACAGAGGCCTTTTTCTCAGCTATGTTACCCCACCTTCCTTCTCCCCTTTAGTGTCAAACCTCTAGAAAAAAATAGCCTATTGCCGGCACTTCCTCACCTCCCACAAACTCTTCAGTCTCTTTTGCTCTGGCTTCCACTACAAAACCACTCGACAAACATGACTCTATTAAAGTCCCTCGATGACCTTCTAATTGCCAGATACACTACCCTTTTCTCAGCCCTCTGCAGCATTTGACACCATTGGCCCTCCACTCCTCCTTCATACTTTCTGTCCTCCCTTGGCTTCTGTGACACTGAATTCTCATGTTTCTCTTCCAACCTCCTTAACCAGTTTATCTCCATCACTCAGACATCTTCCTCCTCCTTCTTCCTACATGTAAGACTCCTCCAAAGCTCTGACCTTTAGCCCCCTTTTTCTATCTGCATGTTTTCCATTGGTGATCTTTTCTTTGCCCATAGTTGTAGCTTCCACCTTTGTGCAAATGGCTCCTGAATCTAGCTCTCCTGATCTTCTCCTGAATTCCAATGTGCACCCAGAGGTCCTGCAGCTTCTCAAGATGCCCCAACACTGAGCTTATCATCTTAACTGCTCCCTTTCAAATCAGTCCTCCAGCCTAGATTCCCTATTTCTATAAATGGCATCATCATCTTCACTCTTCATACTGTTCCACCTCGTCATCAACCTTACCAACCTTAGGATGACTCAACTCTGGTCTCCTGGACCAGGACCACCATTTCTTGTGGAGCCCCAGTCATGTTCACTGCATTCCCAGCTCAACTCACTTTTTGGATTGCTCCCTCTCCTGAGCAGTCTCCCAGCATAGATATCCTACCTCCCAACCCTTTACCAGCTCACTTTTATGTCTTATCAGAATGCCTTTAGAAGCTGTTGATGGGGCAGTTAGGTGGAGCAATGGATAGAGCACTGGCCTGGATTCAGGAGGACCTGAGTTCAAATCTGGCCTCAGATACTTAACACTTACTAGCTGGGTGACCCTGGGCAAGTCACTTAACCCTCATTTCCCTAAAAAAAAAAAAAAGAGTCAGAGACGAGAGGGCAGAGCATTCCAGGCATGGGAGATGACCCAGTGCAAAGGTATGGAAATGAGTGATGTAGTGTGACATTTGAGGAACTGCAGAAAGCAGGCCAGTGAAGCTGAACATAGAGTGCCTTTCCCACAAGAGGTGATTAATAAATGTTGGAGCAAATTGAATTGAATTTAAAAGACCTTACACAATATGCTTTAGAATGTTTTGCATCTATGATTTCAGATCCTCAGAAGAGCCCTGTGAGACAATTATTATTCTCCCCACTTTACAGATGAGCAAATCAAGACTGAGTGGCCATGGTCACACAGATAGTAAAGTGGTAAAGGAAGGTCTCAAACTCAAGTCTTCTCCCTCCTTCTGTCATGTTCATTTCTTTTCTTTTCTTTCTTTTTCTTTCTTCCTTTCTTCCTTTCTTCCTTCCTTCCTTTCTTTCTTTCTTCCTTTCTTTCTTTCTTCCTTCTTTCTTTCTTTCCTTTCTTTCTTTCTTTCTTTTTTGGAGGCAATCAGGGTTAAGTGACTTGCCCAGAGTCACATGGCTAGTAAGTGTCTGAGGCCAAATTTGACAGTTCCTCCTGCCTTCATGGCTGGTGCTCTATCCACCACACCATTTATTTGCCCCATCTGTGTTCTTTTCACAGGAAGTCATAATGGTAGCTAGAGTCTTTATCCATCCTTTCCCAATTCCTGATTTTCCTGTTCAAAGAATTTTATCTAAGAATAGTATTCACCAGTGAATAGTCCAAACTCCAGTTTTCCTCCTTCTCGGGACTCCTCAAAATCTTCCCACCTCCTAGTTCTTGCCTTTTCCTTCCAAAGCCCTGCTGTCCCCCATTCATCTACATAAAGCTAACGAAACCAAGCCCCTTTGGAAAGATGCAGGGTTTTCCCTCACTGGAGGCATCCAAGCAGAGGCTGTACACACACACACACACACACACACACACACACACACACATCAAGGATAATACAGGGTATTCATGACTTGAGTAGGGGTTGACCTAAATGACTTCTGGGGTCCCCTCCAACTATAGGTTTCCATGACTCTAGATGCTCCAGGGAACAGTTGGGTCTTGGCCCAGGGAGTAGATGAACAGAAGTTTGTCTGTGTGGAGGTAATGGATGTTGTTTCTGTGAAAAATCCTTCTGCTATCCCATAGGACATTCCACCAAATTCTTGCTGGGAACCAACCCCCACCCCATCCCCCTCACCCTGACTCCCACCCTGTGCTGAACAAAGTGAAGAACTGGCCGGTCCCTGGGAACTTCAGAGGGAAAATTCTTCTTTTGGATACTAGGTTATTGTCATAAGCTTTTTTGTATGTATGTCTGAGGATGTCCCCCATGCCCATCTCCCCAAGAAGAAAAGGATGTGTTAGCAATCATGTGGGAATGCATGGGCTGCTGCCAAAGGCAGTTTGCCAAAACCCAGCCGGTGGTCAGGTAGCCTCCCGATTGGCTACATTTGTCATGGATTTTTAAACAAACCAACGACCTCTGCCCAGAAAGGGGAAGAACAGGGAGGGCCCAGAGCAAGATGGAGGAGAAGCCCCATCATCCCTCAGACTGGGATAGTGTGGGGCTGAGACATGAGTGAAAAGCATTGAACTAGAACTGTCTCAAGGGGCTGGAGTTAGTGAGCTTGGGGTCTATTCTGGACAGTGGATGTTCTTTCACTCCTAACGACTTGAGTCCTTACTCTAATCCATTTCTATATTTACTCTTCAAAGTGCTCTGTATGGGCTATAAATGGGCTGGGGTGGGTTAAAAGGGAAGAAGGAGCTTAATGGACTCAGAGCTGGAAGGAACTTTATTCTTTTTTTTTTTTTTTTTTTTGGTGAGGCAATTCTGGTTAAGTGACTTGCCCAGGGTCACACAGCTAGTAAGTGTTAAGTGTCTGAGGCCGGATTTGAACTCAGGTCCTCCTGAATCCAGGGCTGGTGCTCTATCCACTGCACCACATAGCTGCCCCGTGGAAGGAACTTTAGACCCCAACCTCTCATCTTATAGAAAAGGAAACTAAGCTGGGAGTTGTAAATATCTGATGGTAGTAATGGAAGTAGGAGGGTGCAAAATTCCTACTGGACAGCAAGGACATCTACCTAAGGCTTCTTCAACACTTTTCACTAGGCAGGCCCTACAGTGGATGGAGGGACAGTTTAGGGGGAGGGGAGGAAAGAGTCTTCCGGACCTCCTACTGTCTTATCCGTTCTGTTAGTGCAGATAGGCCACTGTTCTACCACTTAAAGAATTATCCGGGACCCTGAGAGATCCAGTATCTTGCCCAGGGTCACATAGTATATGTCAGAGACAAGACTTGCTCTAGGTCTTTCTTATCCCAAAGCCTACTTTATGCTAATTGCTATGCTCAGGAAATAACAACTCACATTTATATGGTACATTCCTCATAACTTCACTGTGAGGAAGCCAGCGCAAATATTATCACCCATTTTACAGATGAGGAAATGGAGGCTCTGAAAAGGTCACCCAGCTCTAGAGCTAGACAGAACCTCAGATCTCATCTAGTCTGATCATGAAAAGGAAAGTGATTTGTCCAAGATCACCCAGGCAGGAAGTGGAAGAGTCGGGATTCCAATTCAGGTCTAATTTGGCAATGCCCATTATCACAACAGTTAGTAAGTGTCTGAGGAGAGATCTGGATCCTGTTCTCATGACTCTAAGCCTAACATTTAGTGCCAATTAATCCTAGGCTTTGATTAGCTTTAGCCAGCCAGTGTGTTTCTCTGCACTGTGTTCGGAGTCTTAGACTAGGCATTGGGTGTCAGAGAGATACAGAAGGAAAAGGCCAGAGATTCAAGGACTCCCCAGCCAGATGGAGAAGACAGGATACTCACAAATATGTGTTTATAAACATACATGAAAGAATTTGCATCAGCCGGACAGAGATTTGTATCTGTGTATATGAGCTTTGACAAGTTTATTAAGTTCCGAGAAGCTCCTCAACAGGTTGGCTGGGGGTTGATGAATTTTTGAACCATAGCAACTATTAAGTCGAGTTTAAAAGGGTGGCTGTGGTGTGACCATGCCCCTCTCCTCCTCAAGAAGTTTCAAGGGCTCCCTATTGTTTCATTAATTCATCATTCTCTCACTCAATTCCTGGATGAAATACAAAATCCTCTGCTTTGTGCTTAAATCTTTCACGATCAGAACCTTGTCTACCTTTCGAGGCTCATTTCAATCTGTGGTTCCTCCACTGCTCTAAGATTGCCCCTCATTTACACCATATACATCTTGTATACACATAGTTCTCTGTGTGTTGTCTCCCCTATTCCAATGGGAGCTCCCTGAGGGTAGAATCTTGTTTTTGCTTTTCTTAGCACAGTACCAGGCACATTGTAAGCATTTAACAAATGCTCATGGACTGACTGACCAATGAAATCACAGACTCTTGAATTATTAAAAATATGCATATACCTCCATCATAAATAAAAACATGGATTGTACAGACATGCTCATGTATTCACACACAGATGCTAAGAGTAAGATACAGAAGGGATTGGAATGAGCAGAACTGGATGCATTTCCTAAAAGAGATTAAACCAAAGTTTAAAGAGAGAAAAGAGACAGGAGTTGGCAGAACACCCAGAAGGAAAGGGAGGGAGGGGGGAGCACATTCCAGGTTGGGAGGGAAAGGCCTGAGCAAAGGTGGGAGGTGGGAGAGGCCAAACCATTTGCAGGGGATGGGGAACAGATTGGCTGAGCATGACTTCCTAGTCAGAGTCATGGGAGATCACGAGAGGGAGGAGGCAGTTAAGAAGAGAGGGTCATTTATTTGATTTGATGCAAAAGGTAACAGAGCTGTTGAGGGGCTTGGAGAAGGGAAGCACTGTGACCTAGAAACCATTTTAAGAAAATAATTCTCTGGGCACTCAGTAGGGGAGTGGGAGGTAGGGCTGGAGGAGAAATGGGGGAGGAGGGGAGAAGAGTCAGGGGGAAGGAGGGAGCAGAATGAGAGGATTTAAAATGGGAGAGGATGCAATGGAACCCAAGCCGCATTCTGTAACCTGGGTGCCCATCAAAGACAAGAACTGGAAGAAGACAAGGACAGAGAAGGAAGCTGGGAAGATGCTGAGCCTCATCCCAAGTCCCCAGCCTGGTCTCTGCCCCAGCCCTAGAAGGGGTTACAGAACCTGCTGTCTAACAGCCTCGGGAGGGGGTTGGCTGTAATCGGCATCTCCTTTAATCTTCCTGCCAAATCTACTGTCCTAGGGATGCTTAGCTAGTGAATCCCACTCCAGCAGCGTCTGCCATATCTGGGACACAGATAGCCACTCCCACCTCATCTCTGATAGAAGCAACAAGCATTTCCTAGAACCCTCACTGCCCCTCTCCTCCAGGATGATGTTGTCTGGGTAGCTTAGCTCAGTGTCCCAGAGGCGCCGGGACCAAAGCGTGAATCTTCCTGGGCTTTGGGAACGTGAGTTAACTCTGCCCCCTGGTGTTCACTAGAGGAAATCTCACTGGTAGAGACCCACGCGTCCTAGGGAGGGTCCCGTATTGTTCAGGTCATTACAGAAGACATCCAAACTCAGTGCTCTCCCTGCTCCTCCACTTCTGCAGAAGGCATTAGAGTTTTTTATAATACCATCTGCGATACACAGGTGCATTTCACCACTCGGTCCAATCCCTTCAATTTGGGGTCCTTTGCAATCTGCCCGTACCTGCTTCTCCAAATTTATTTTCCACTGTTTCCTTTCATCAGGAGTTCTTAATCATTCTGTGTTTCATGGATCCTTCTGGTGAATCCTATAGACCCCTTCTCTGAATAACGTTTTTAAATAATCGAAGGAAATGGTAAATTTAAGTTAATGAAAACAAAGATACATTTTCCCCCATCCAAATTCCCAGATCTCTTGAAATCTATCCATGCACCCCTAACCCTTAGGAGGGAGGAGGTCTATGGACTTGAGGTTAAGAACCTTTGCCCTCTGCTTTAAGCCCCTATACCTCTTTGTTATTTTCATTTATTTTTCTAGGATATTTCCACATTACAACATGCACTTGGATGGGCACCCCATTGAGTTCATAATATATTTTCTTGTACTATCTATATATATGTATAAATATATATATATATATATATATGGAGAGAGAGAGAAACAGACAGAGACAGACAGACAGACAGAGACCTAGAAAAAACAGAAACAGAGGGAGACAGAGAGTTTATATATAGTATGTAGTATATGTATATAGTATGTACTATATTGTTTGTATGTACATAGGTATATGCATTTTGGACAGTGAAAGGAAATAAATAAATGGATGATGGGTCCAGAATGGACCTGTCTTTCTATCTAATCTACTATCTATCTATCATCTATCTATCCATCTATCCATCTATCTAATCTACCATCTATCTATCTAATCTACCATCTATCTATCATCTATCCATCTAATCTACCATCTATCTATCTGTCATCTATCCATCTATCTATCCATTTAATTTCAATTTATTAAATTTATAAGCTGTAACCTGCCACCTTTACCTTTTTTTTTAACACCAATATTTTCCTAGTGATGCTACAGTATATGGCTGGTAATCACAGAACACTTTGATTTTGTTGGGGGTCCCAAAGAGCAATACAGTAGGCACAAGGAAGCAATGGAATCATAGCATCCATCACTCACGTATGGGAAGTAGGTAGAGAATGTATCATCAAAGCATGACCAGAAAATGAGGGGGACCACTCAGGAAGCAGGATTGAGGGACAAATGACAGACAAGACTGAATGCTTCACTGATATCCATGAAATACAAAAATCGCCACAGGAGGGTAGGTTGGGCAGCCACAGAGTGGAGAGTCATGAAATGAGCACTGCACAGTTTGAGAAAGCATAGATAGCTGTAGTCTGTGCTTGTGGAGATCATGAATTTATTGAAGTCAAAATTTCCATTTCCAGCCTCTTCCCTCTCTAATCCTCACTCCACCCAGCTGTCAAACTGATATTCATAAAACACTGGTGGAACCACGCCCCTCTCCTCCTCAAGAAGTTTCAAGGGCTTGCTGTTGTCTCACAAATTTATCATTCTTTTTCATTCGGTTCTAGAATGAAATACAAAACCTCCCACTTAATGTTGAAATTGTTTACAATCTGATTCCCATTTACCTTTCCGGGTTTATTTCATATTTTCTCTCCATTCACACAATGCATTCTATGCTTCAACCAAATTGGCCAATTTGCTGCTCTCTAATGACAACAACTCATCTCCTGCCTTCATGCCCTTTCAGAGGCTGTCTGGAGACTTGGGATGTTTTCTATCCTTATCTCTGCCTCTTGGAATCCCTGGCTCTCTTCAAGTCTCAACTCAGGTCCTGCCTAAGCAAGACTTTGGCCGCTAGGTGGCACCATAGTGCATAGCGTGCCAGGCCTGAAGTCAGGAAGACTCATCCTGAGTATAAATCGAACCTCAACACTTACTAGTTGTGTGACCCTGAGCAAGTCATTTAACCTTGCTTGCCTCAATTTCCTAATCTGTAAAATGAGCTGGAAAAGGAGGTGGCAAACCACTCCTTTTGCCAAGAAAGCCCTAAACAGGGTCACAAAGAGTGGGACAGGACTGAAATGACCAAACAATATGAAATCACGGATCTAATCCCTGTTAACATCCTAAAAAACTAGATACAACATAAACAGGGCGATTAAAAGTAAAAAAAAAAAGGCAAAAAACAATAACTGAAGCAAAGGTACCTTGTTGAGTTTCTTGAAAATAAAGGCAAAAAATGAATCCTATCAGGGTGTATAGTCCTGTTTGGCTGAGAAGGTAAGCATGCAATTTGACCTAGAGAGATCTCTTTTCCAGAAAACAAAGTCAAAGAGAAATTTGCCCCCTGGATATTTATATAAGGGACATTCAAGAGCATAATGGACTATGTCTTCAGCTATGGTTTTGCAAAAGGCATAAAAACATTGATCAAATAAATGTTTTTTGGGAGGAGTGGGGCAATGAGGGTTAAGTGACTTGCCCAGGGTCACACAGCTAGTAAGTGTCAAGTGTCTGAGGCCAGATTTGAACCCAGGTTCTCCTGAATCCAGGGCCAGTGCTCTATCCACTGTGCTACCTAGCTGCCCTTTATATAAGCCTTTTAAAAAAACTAGGATTGCTGTTATTCAGTCATGTCCGACTCTTTGTGACTCCATTTGGGGTTTTCTTGGCAAAGATACTGCAGTAGTTTGCCACTTCTTTCTCCAGCTCATTTTACAGATAAGAAAACTTAAGCAAGTAAAGTGAAGTGACTTGCCCAAGGTCACACAGCTAGTAAAAGTCTGAGGCCAGATTTGAACTCATGAAGATGAGTCTTCCTGATTCCAAGTCCACTGTGCCACCTAGCTTCCTGTACAAAAGCTAGGGGCATTACATTAAATCCTAATTTAGTGAAGGCTTTGCTGCAGGAAGCCGATACAACATTGTTTTTTAAAAATGCATTGTTTACTGGTGATTTAATGTTATATAGTGTAGACCACCCAAGGGTATTAATTAGTTCCACAGAAACATGAAATTCGGTGAAGCAGTGTTAGCAGGAGTTGTTATTTCCATAACAGTAATGTTATAAATGGAAGATAACATTCCTGGGTGGCTAAAATTTGGATTACAAATGCTTAGAATAAGTATCTACAGAGACCTCGGATGATAATAAGAAATAATAAAAGGGTAGGGGATGAATTGTATAAAGTGGAGTCAACCTTACTGGTATGGCCAGAAAAATAACTACAGCTACAACTTCTAGTCCCTCTAAGGACAAGCCAGAACCGAGTGGATTAAAAAGTGGCTACATTTGGTAGACAGAGTTTGGGGTTTGTGTCTCTCCCCCAACATGGCCTCAAGCAGGGCGCCACAGGAACTATCGAGACAGACATGCTTTGTAGATTGGAGGCAGAGTGAGGGAAAGGTCTTTCCTGATAACTACTGTGTGTGAATGGCATTGTGCATATCACAGCAAAACCAAAAACCTCCAGAACCTTCTAGAAATGATCCAATGCCACACAAGAAAAACCAAGTGGATGAAGAATTTCAATTTTCCACATTATGGCGGGCAGTCAAATATATAGCCTATACAGCTTATGCATCAGTACGCAATACATACATAATATTAGTAAATAAACTGTATATGACATATATTATGCACAACATGTTTATATGTGTGCACATATACATACATATCATATATTACATATTCTATGTAGAACAATATTGACATACATGTATAGATGCATCATATGAGCCATCTGTGTACAATATACATAATGTACATGTGTATATGTGGTGTATGCACATGCATGATAGATCTTATAGATAAACAGGTATGGCATATATATACTATAAGTGTTTATATAGTCCAGATATACAGATATATAGACATATGCATCTCATAGATAGATAGATAGATAGATAGATAGATAGATAGATAGATAGATAGATAGATAGATAGATAGATAGATAGATGATAGATGGATGGGTGGATGGGTGGATGGGTGGATGGATAGATGGATAGATAGCTTCTCTAAGAACAGACCTCCACAGCCAGGTACAGACAGGACTGGGTTTGCTCATCTCTAGCTCACATAGCTCACATTTATAAGAAGCTCTGAAGTCTATAAAGTGCTTTTTTTTCCCCCAGAAAAGTACCTATGAGGCAAATAGAACAGGTATCATTTTAGGAGATAAGGAAACTGAGACTCAGCAATATTAAGTACTACATGTCCAGGATTACACAAATGTTAAATTAAGAGGTTATGTTTGATCATTTTGAAGATCTGTAGATCTTTTGAAGATTTGTAGCCCTGAATCCTATCATCCTATGCCAAACCTACCATGGGTGAGCCAATTAACTTCTCAGTGGCCCCAAGCCACCGTCTCAGAGGAGAGATCTCAGAGATGCTGCGAATTCCTCTACATCAGTAGACACACCAGGAGTTCCATATACTTGTGAAATAATAGGTCCAGGTCAAAAAAAGGGGAGAGCACATCAAATTCCCTTTGGAGCTTATTCAATTCCATGACTCTCAGGTGCAATCAGGAGTGTGCTAGAACTAGATTTAACTGACTTGGGAAAACAGATTATTAAATTTTTGGTGTGAGCTTCGACACCGCAGAAATCAGCAATTGCTACAAATCAGGGCTTGGTTTATGGTTTTATTGATTTTATAGACTCAAGAAAATGTTAATGGTGCAGATTAAACTTTAAAATCTGTGTGCATTCATTTCTGCCCCCTCCCTCCTGAGGGCCCAGTTGTTAAACATTTACCAGCACACTCCTGTGTTGATCTATAAATGTTACTGATGCTCAGCAGGAGTGCAGGAGAAGGTTCAGGGAATGAAATCATCACCAGACAAGAGGTTTCACAACTGTAGGATAATAATAATGTTTATTATTATTATTAAATTATCAACTTGATCATCACCATAATTTATATTTATGTAGCGATTCAAGGTTTGAAAAGTACTTTGCTTCCATTTTCTCATTTGAGCCTTAAAATAACCTTGAGTACAATTCACACATTCTCTAACTGAAGGTGATCCCTGCAGTTTCATGGTTCTACCATATCCAGAGAACAGCGTCCAAAGGTGACCCAGGGCAATGGCACCAGCTGTGACCCAGTCCCCACTTACCTTAGGTGCTGCAAAACCTCAGGAAGACCAGCCAGGTTCTAGGACTGTTTCACTTTTGTCTTCTTATGCCCAGTTCCTAGCATTGTACACACTATATATTAGGTGCTTAATAATTGCTTATCTTATTTGGAGTAAATACCTGCAACCACCAGAGGGCACTATCAGGAAAGGTTTGTCTCTGTGAGGGAAACACAAGTCAGAAATACTTACACTTTCCTTCCATCTCACTTTTGCAATTTCAGCAAGCTCTAGGAAGAATGTAGCCCACACTCCCAGACCACACATTCATCCTCTTACCAGGTGACCCAGGAAACATGGCTTTTCCTTGCCCCACACCTTCACTCTGGAGCCCTGAGTTTCACTCACTTAGACCTGTGTAGGCCACCAGTACATGGTTTATCAGTAACCCGTGCCTAAGGGTGAATGGTCCAGAATCAGATGGTTTATCTATTTCTGCTACTGAGGAGCCCATAATGATTATTAATTCAAATCAAAATCAGAGATTCTCTCTCACTTGTGTCAGCTCCAAATTGGAGGAAACCCCATGTTTTAGACAAAGTGTTATATACCTCTGTCCTCTTTGAGGCAGCTAGGTAGTACAGTGGATAGAGAGCTGGGTCTACACTCAGGAAGACCTCTCAGTTCAAATCCAGCCTCAGACATTTACTTGCTATGTGATCTGGGGCAAGATATTTAACCTCTGCCTGTCTCAGTTTCCTCATCTGTAAAACAGGGATAATAATAGCACCTCCCTCATTAGGTTATTGTAAGAATGAAATGAAATATTTGTAAAGTGCTTAGCCCAGTGTCCAGCACATAGCAAGTGCTATACAAATACTTATTCCCTTCCCTTTTATTTTTGTGTGTTCCAAGCTACTCACTGGTCTCCTCCATTGCAATCCTCCATTGCCCCTTTAATGAAGCTCAGAGCAGTTATGATCAATCATAGTTTCATATGAAACAACGCAAGAATTAGAAAACAGCTTAAAGAAATTATATACAAATGCCTTCTATTTGCAGGTATATGGAAAGTAAGAATTAACCTCTCTCTCCTCTCTCTCTCTCTCTCTCTCTCTCTCTCTCTCTCTCTCTCTCTCTCT
Source organism: Dromiciops gliroides (assembly GCF_019393635.1). NCBI lineage: Eukaryota > Metazoa > Chordata > Mammalia > Microbiotheria > Microbiotheriidae > Dromiciops > Dromiciops gliroides. The sequence continues at coordinate 436,665,042 of NC_057864.1, read as the reverse complement.
CTCTCTCTCCCCCCCCCCTCTTCTTATCAGGCTCTCCCCCACCCCTAATTCTAAATCTAGTGTTGTTTCCACTGAACCATGCTACTTCTTCAGTTGTCTTAGCTGCCTCTGCAAGGTGACATCTTCCTCAAATACACAGTCTGAAATACACAGAGGCCATAGAGGGATCTACACCACATGGACAGACCAATCATAACTTATACAAATTGAAAATGACAAGGTTAGCAGGGTTCTGGTTGAGCCAAGAGGCTTAGGATTTTACCAGGGACAGCAGGGGGAAGTAGAGGCCCTCACCAAGTCTGACTGATGGACCTAACTGCTCTGAGATTCTGGATCCTGGGAACAGATATTTTAGAACTTGAAGTCACCTAAGGTATCTAAATTGGGTCCAGAGGTTCTCAAAGTGTGGTTCTCAGACCCCTAGGGGTCCCTGAGACCCTTTCAAAGGATCAGTAAGTGAAAACTATGATGGTGGTAGTGATGGTGGTGGTGGTGACCACTACCACCACCACCATCATAATCTAATGTTATTTACCTATTCAAATATTTCTCCCTTTTCCAACTACATATCTGGATGAAGCTGGATTTTCTTCCTATACCTCAACTAAAATAAAAGATCCCAGCAGATTGAATGCAGAAGCAGATATGAACATCTAGCTGTTTTCTATTAAGCCAGACATTAAAAGGAGTTGCAAATATATAAATATGGAGAACAATGCTACTCTTCTTATTAATCTTTTGTTTTATCAAATATAGGGTTTTTCATTAAAACATCATTCATGTTAATGCATAATAGATATTCAATTGTTTTTAATTAATTAATAATAAACATTTAAAATTTTGTCCATTTTAATTTCTAAAATGGAAATTATTGATAGCTATGATCCACATAAACAAAAACTCTTCAGAGTCTTTGATAATTTTAAGAGTGTAAAGGGATCCTGAATCCAAAAAAGTTAAGAACCACTGCTCTAGTCTAGGTGGGATTTTAGTTGGGACTTAAAGGAAGCGGGGGGGGGGGGTCAGTAGGTGGAACAGAGGATGGAGAGCATTCCAGGCATGGGGGACAGTCAGAGAGAATGCCCAGAGCTGAGAGATGGAGGGTCTTCTTTGTGGAACAGCCAGGTGGTCAGTATCACTGGATAGAAGAGTACATATTGGGGAGTAAGGTATAAGAAGACTAAAAAGGTAGGAGGAGACTAGGTTATGAACGGTTCTTGTTTTACATATAGGGAAACTGAGGCAGATTGAGTGACTTGGTCAAGATAACAAGGTAGCATCAGAAGCTTTGGATCAAGATCCTCAGATTCCAGAACAATAAATAAACTGATGTTGGCACACATTAAGTGCTTTGCCCAAGATCACAAGAAAAAGGTGGAAGAGCTAGGACTTGAACCTATGTGTTCATATTCCAAATGAAGTGATCTTTTTTTTGGGGGGGGAGCAAATAGTGTTAAGTGACTTGCCCAGGGTCACACTGCTGGCAAGTGTCTGAAGTTGGATTTGAATTCAGGTCATCATGACTCCAGGGTTCGTGCTCTATCCACTGTGCCACCTAGTTGCCCCAAATTCCACTCAGCCATGCTACCACCTTCCAGCACTCTCTAGATGTGACTCTAGATGTAAGAGGATAAAGGTCAGAATACCAGGAGTTTGCTTTGCCCCTTCTGCTCTTGGGGGAGATGGAGGACGCCCAATAGGAAGGGGGAACTATATTAGATACACTCATCCACAGGCCCTCATGGGGAAACATAGGTATTATTCCTGAACCCTGGCCTTCCATTTGGGGGATGGGAAAGGGAAGACTTCTTAAGCATTCGGCCTTTTAACCTAAGAAGGGGAATTTCCTGAATGATGCAAGACTCATGGGTTCCCTAAGTAACTCCAAGTTCCAAAATCTGGGGACCCAGACTTTTCTCTGAAGAAAGGGGATTTCCTGAGCAATGTGTTTCTTAGAGAAAGATGAGGCTTCACATAGTTGGTTGCCAGTTCTGGGAAGATTAGTGGCAAGGGACCAGATGGAGGAACAAGGGACAACCTGGACTTTGTCCTCTTTTGTTACAGTAAGTTATTTGGGTATCATGGTCTTGTGGAAAGGAGATTGGCTGCCTAGCAGCCCCAAGCGTTTCCCCTACAAGATAAGTCCAAACCATAGAATGATACTATGAGTCTGGAAGGAACTGTTTGGAACCGTTCCTTTAACAGTAAAACCCACCCGAGAGGGAGAAGAGTTGTACTGATTGTTTATATGCCGTTGGGAGTCCTTTGAATTTCTCCGAGGCTCTGTAGGGTGGATCAAAGGTTGTCAGGCACAAAAAAAAAAAAAAAAGACTAGCCTTGAGGCAGGCAGACCCACCAGCAGTTATTACAACAGTGCAATCGTGAAATGATGAGGGCCTGTACTAAGTGGTGGCCATGGCAGAGGAGAGAAGGGGGAATATTTGAGAGATGGTGTAGAGGTGAAATCAGCAGGCCAAGGCAACAGACTGGATATAAGAGAGAGTAAGGATTTCAGGATGATTCCTAGGTTGTGAGCCTGAGGGACTAGGAAGATGGTGTTGTCCTGGACAGTAATAGGAAAGACCATGAGTCATGTTTTCAACATAACTGAGTTTCAGATGTCTACTAGATATCTACTATGGAATGTCTGAAGGATAGTTGGAAAAATAAGACTGAAGGTCAGAGGAGCTATTGGGGCAGAAAAGGTAGATTTGAGAACTAGCAACATAAAGATGGTAATTAAATTCATGGGAATTGATGAGATCGCCAAGTGAAGTAGTAAAAAGGCAGAAGAGAAGAGGACCCAGAACAGAGCCCTGAGGGACATCTACAGTTAGAGAGCATGAGCTGGAGTAGGATCCAGCAAAGGAAACAGAGGGAGCAGTCAGACCTGTAGGAGAAGAACCAGGAAAGAAAGGTGTGCCAAAAATCTAGAGAGAAAAGAGTAGCAAGGAGGAGAGAAAGATCAACAGTGTCAGAGGCTGCAGGATCAAGGAGAATGAGCATTGAGAAAAGGCCATTGGGGGGGGCAGCTAGGTGGCGCAGTGGATGAAGCACCAGCCCTGGATTCAGGAGTACCTGAGTTCAAATCCGGCCTCAGACACTTGACACTTACTAGCTGTGTGAGCCTGGGCAAGTCACTTAACCCCCATTGCCCTGCAAAAAAAAAAAAAAAAGAAGAAGAAGAAGAGAGTGAGAAGAGAGAAAGTGGAGGTACCTATTGTCCAAAGCCTTTTCAAGGAGTAACACAGGGCAAAAGAGAAATAGAATGATAATTAGCAAGGATAAAAGGATCAAGTGAAGGGTTTTTGTTTTTCAGTATAAGGGAGACATGGAAGTGTTTGTAGGCAATAGGAAATGAATCAGTAGAGAGGGAGAGATTGAAAATAAGTGTGTGTGGGGGGGGCAGAATGCAGGCAGTAACTCAGCTGAACTCTCCCCAGCATTCCCCTCCAAATAACTTTAGAATAATATCTCAAATTGAATTCTGGAGAGGTAGAGGCAACAAAAGTTCAGGGTGAAACATTTTCTTTCCTTTTTTTTTCTTTTTTTCTCTTTTTTTTCCTTTTTCTTTTTTCTCCAGGGTGAAACATTTTCAAGACAATTTAGGAGGTCAGCAGCAGTGGTCTGTGACACCAGAGTGGAAGTCAGCTCAGAGCACAACAGATGTGGCAGCAACATAAGCAGCAGACCTTGAGGGCATCTGTGACAGTGGTGGCAGCAGCTTCAGGAGCTCTCAGTGCAGAGACAATAAGGAGATCAGATAAATTTTTGGAAAGACATTGTAGGGGACCCTTTGCTGGCACTGAGTTCAGCACCATGTTTTATTTCCCAAATGAAATTCCAGATCACATTTTCAGGGTAGAAAGAAACTCTAGAGCTTGCAGTGTGGCAGGGGAGCAAGGTTCCTTTCTGAAAAAGGCCAGTTACAGGGCAAGAGAGCACTGACCAGACCTCTCCTTGGAGCACACTAGCTTGAAAGCACCAAAAACTTACAGACTACCAGAACCATCTCTGAAAATAGTAGCACAAAAAAAACCCCTGAAGCTTGGGACAGTGCCTCCTCTACCCCAAGAACTGAGCCCAACTTTGATATAAAGTTCAAAGTCAAGAAATAGGCTGCAAAAGTGAGCAAACAACATTTTAAAAACTACTATGGTGGCAAGGAAGATCAAGACACAAAATCAGAAGACATTGATGTCAAAATAGATACAAGCAAAGCCTCATTTTTTTTAAATTTATTTTTTGCAGGGCAATGGGGGTTAAGTGACTTGCCCAGGGTCACACAGCTAGTAAGTGTCAAGTATCTGAGGCCGGATTTGAACTCAGGTCCTCCTGAATCCTGGGCCAGTGCTTTATCCACTGTGCCACCTAGCTGCCCCACCTCATTTTTTTAAGGGGCAATGAGGGTTAAGTGACTTGCCCTGAGTCACACAGCTAGTAAGTGTCAAGTGTCTGAGGCCAGATTTGAACCCAGGTCCTCCTGAATCCAGGGCCAGTGCTTTATCCACTGTGCCACCTAGCTGCCCTAAAGCCTCATTTAAAAAAAAAAAAGTGAATTGGATACAAGTTCAACAAGAATTCCTGGAAAAGACCAAAAAATAGATTTTAAAAATCAAATGAGAGGGAAGAGAGTGAACTATTTGCTAAGAGGCACAAAAAAAAAAATACTAAAGAAAGTAACACCTTAAAAAACAGAATTGGGTGCAGCTAGGTGGCAGGGTGCAGCTAGGTGGCATAGTGGATAAAAGCACTGGCCCTGGATTCAGGAGGACCTGAGTTCAAATCCGGCCTCAGATACTTGACACTTACTAGCTGTGTGACCCTGGGCAAGTCACTTAACCCCAACTGCCTCACAAAAAAAAACCCAAAACAAAAAACAGAATTGGTCAAGTGGTAAAAGAGGCACAAAAATTCACAGTAGAGAAGAACTTCTTAAAAAGCAGAATTGGTGTGGTAATCATCAAAACCATCTGGTACCAGCTAAGACATAGAATGGTGGATCAGTGGAATAAATTGTGTACTAATACCCAGTAATAAACTACCATAGTAGCCTAGTGTTTGAAAAAAACCAAAGATCTTAGCTTTGGAGATAAGAACTCACTATTTCACAAAAATTGATGGTAAAATTGGAAGCAGTATGGCAGAAATTAGGTATAGACTAGTTATGGGGCAGCTAGGTGTTGCGGTGGATAGAACTTTGGGCTTAATGTCAGGAAGACCTGAGTTCAAATCTGGACTGAGACACTTACTAGCTGTGTGACCCTAGGCAAGTCACTCAACCCTGTTTGCCTCAGTTTCCTCATCTGTCAAATGATCTGGAGAAGGAAATGCCAAACTGCTCCAGTATCTTTGCCAAGAAAATTCCAAATGGGATCATAAAACTACTGAAACAACTAAACAACAAAAACAAGTATAGATCAACATCTCATACTATAGATACCAAGATAAGGTCAAAATGGGTATATGATTTCAACATAAAAGGTGATATCATAACCAGATTAAGAGATCATGGAATAGTTTACTTGTCAGACATATGGATAAGGGAAGAATTTTTGACCAAATAGGAGATAGAGAGTATTATGGGATATAAAATGGATAATTTTCATTACATTAATAAAAGTAAACAAAACTAATACAGGCAAGATTAGAAGGAAAGCAGAAAACTGAGGAGAAATTTTATAGTAAGTTTCTCTGATAAAGGCCTCGTTTTTCAAATATATCAAGAATTCAGTCACATTTATAAAAATACAAGCCATTCCCCAATTAATAAATGGCCAAAAGATATAAACAGGCAGTTTTCAGAAAAAATTAAAGCTATCTATAGCTATATTTTAAAATGCTCTAAATCACTATTGATTAGAGAAATGCAAATTAAAACAAATCTTAAGTGCCACCTCACACCCACCTGATTGACTAACATGACAGAAAAAGAAAATGACATGTGTTGAAGGGGATATAGAAAAATTAGGACACTGATGCATTGTTGGTAGAACTGTGAACAGACCCAACCATTCTGGAGAGTAGTTTGGAACTATGCCCAAAGGTTATAAAAATGTGTATACCCTTTGACCCAGTAATACCACTACTAGGTCTGTACCCCAAAGAAACCAAAGAAAAAGGAAAGGGATCCCTATGTACAAAAATATTCATAGAAGCTTTTTTTTTTGTGGTGGCAAAGAATTGGAAATTGAGGAGATGCCCATCATTTGGGAAATGGCTGACCAAGTTGTAGCATGTGATTGTGATTGAATATTGACAAGCAAGACATGGTTTCAAAAAAACCTGAGAAGACTTACACAAATTCATGCAAAGTGAAGTGAGAATAACCTGAACACTATACACAGTAACAGCAATATTGTGTAATGATCAGCTGTAAATGACTTAGCTTTCCAAAGGACTTATGATGAAAATTTCTATCCAACTGATGGAGTCTGGGTACAGATTGAAGCCTATTTTTTCACTTTTTTTTTTTTTGCAAAATGGCTAATGTGGAAATATACTTTGTATGATTTCACATGTATAATTGATATCACATTTCTTGCCTTCTCAGTGGGTGGGGAGGGATGGTAGGAAGGAAGATAATTTAGAATGCAAAATTTTTTAAAGTCAATGTTAAAAATAAATAAATAATAATTGGGGCAGGTTGGGGGGAGAAAAGAAAAAAGAAAAGTGAGAAAACTCGAGAAATTGAATTCTGAATACACAGTGAAGAATACTTTTTAAAAACTTTATTTTTCCTTTTTTGTCTTTTTTCTTTTACAACATGAAAATATGAAATATGTTTTGCATGACTTCATGTGTATAATCAGTATCAAATTGTTTGCCTTCTCAAGGACAGGGGAGGAATGGGAGGCTGGGAGAGAATTTGGAACTCAAAATTTTTTCAAATGAATGTCAAAAAATGTTGCATATAATTGGGAAATATTTAATGAAATAAATAAAAATATATTACAAAGAAAATAAGTGGGAGAGTGGGTAGAAGCTACCCAGCAGTGGTCTTTAGTCAATATGAAGAACACCCTAGCAATCAGAGCTGTCCAGAAAGATAATGTGCTATGCTGTGAGATCCTGTGAGTTTTTCAATACAGCAGGTGCTGTATCATTTAATGTGCCTAGAATCCTGAGGGGAAAAGTAGCCAGGCACACAGACTGACAATGTGAACAGATATTGGGGATGGTAACCCCTGAGGAGATGCTCCGGTTGGATTGAGGAAAACCCTCATATTTTCTCTCCAAGAATTCCCCACTTTGTCTTTCTAACCATACTGGCATTCATAGTCATATAATATTCATCATCTTCATCCTCCTCCTCCTCCTCCTCTTAGATGTCATAATCACTGCCATTTACATAGCACCTTGAATGAATGAATAAAAAATATTGGTTAAATGTTTACTGTGTGTCAAAGTACTGTGCCAGGTGCTGGGGATAGTCATAACTCAAGTGGATCCATAATCCCATTCATTTGGAAGTTCCCTCCAATGATATAAAATGAAATCCATCCATGGATACCCATCCTCTTGCTCATGGTATTCTATAAGTTCAACATGGCTGCCACCTAATATACTAGACGTTTCCTCCACTTTCTTCTGACACTGAGAAGGGGCCATTGCCTCCCCCATGTGACCAGTTCTTCTCTTTCTATCATATAGCTCCTTAATAATGCTTTTTTTCCTCCTGTTCTCACATCAACAACATGCCTTTCTATTGCCCTCCGTCCAATTCTTTGGAGATGCATATTCAATATTTTGCTGCCATACAGAAATAGTGCTAGTGTAATGATTGGAATGACGCCACCTACTGGAGACTTGCTGTGGGAAAGCTCCACCATGAGGAAAATGCCTCAGAGGCATTGTGGCTTTTCCTTGGCGTCAGGAAATGACGTTTGCTCATGGGTGCTGTCTATCAAGTCTACCAGCCAATCAACTTGAGGAGCCTCCTATGGTCTGGGAGGAGACAGGAAGGAGGAAAGGGAGCCTGCGCAGAGAGCGCCTGCCTTTTGGCTTCCGGACTTGATGGTGGTGGCGGCAGAGGACTTCACAGGAAATTTGAGGAAAGATAGGAATGCCAGGCTGTTAGAATTCTGTTCTCAATCTTTTTCTTTCTATTTTCCAATAAACCCTTAAAAACCTAAACTCGTTTTATCAGTGATTTTTAGTCAGTTTCCCCCAAAACTGGGGGAACAGATTAGAATCCACATTTAGAATCTTAAATTACACACTAGTATTTGGGGATTACAAAGTTAGGCCTTTGATTCCATAGAAATACAAATACAAAACCTGACTGCTCCTGCCCTCAAGGAACTTACATTTTAATGAAAAGATACAACATATATAAGACAGGGGTGGCCAGGATGGGGAGTTTAAGGTTCCAAAGTCACAAGCATGGTGGGTAGAGTCATAAGGGAGTTGACTGGCACACTCTTTCCAGTAGCAAAAATGGCATCGATTTGGTTATGATTTCAGAACTGGAAATTGAGTCAGTGGTGAAGGAGATCAGGGGTGGGTGTCAGGGGAGATGGCAAGAAGACAGCGTGGGGGGGGGCAGAATCTGGAGCATAGTTGGAGCTGGCCTGATGTTACACCCCTCCACATCCTCTGCCATCCATTGACAATGTTCTTCTTGCTTCTTCTTACACATGTCACCTCCATGTCGGGCAATGGGGGTTAAGTGACTTGCCCAGGGTCACACAGCTGGTAAGTGTCAAGCATCTGAAGCAGATTTGAACTCAGGACCTCCTGAATCCAGGGCCAGTGCTTTATCCACTGGGCCACCTAGCTGCCCCTAGCTCCTGCTTCTTTCAAGACTCTATTCAAATCCTACCTTCTTCAGGAGGTGTCACCCAGTCACCCTCCTCCTCCCCTCCAGGTTAGTGCCTTCCTTCTGTGTTAGCCTTTCATTTACACTAGAAATGTCCCATCTGTACATAGTTGTTTGCACATTGTCTTCCCCATTAGCATGTGAGCTCCTTAAGGGGCGTGACCACGGTTTAATTTTCTTTGCATCCCAAGCACTTGGCATAGCACCTGAGACATAGTAAGTGCTTAATTAAGTCTGGTTGACTGACTCACTGAGAATGAGCCACGTCTAATCAGGATATCAAGGGAGTTCCAGAAAAAAACAGTGTGTTGGATGGGAGTGTGAGTCATTTTTATATAACTAAAAATACCCCCCTGCCCAAACACCCCACGTGTTGACTTACAATAAAAAAAGAGTCACTTCATAAAGCTTCAAAGTCTTCAAAGGATGATCCATTTTGTTTCACAATAATCCTATGAGACAAGCACTGTGGTTGTTATTATCCTCATTTTATAACTGAGGAAACAGGGAGTTAGGGAGGTAAACTGACTAGCTCATGGATGACAGGCAAGTGTCAGAGACAGGATTCGATTCCAGGTCTTCTTCACCCCCAGTCCAACACTCCATGCAGGACTACTCTATACAACCGTTGTGGATGAAAGATGAAATGACTGAGGACACAAAGGTTCAAGCGTCGTACCCTATTGATTTATTAAGCATGGCGTGCCCATTGCGTAACAAATTGGGACCAGCCCTCCTCAGTTTTGGCACTGGACCCTGAATACAGGGGGAGACAGATTTTATGCATGAAAAACAAATAAATAAAACCAATTTATTAAAAAAAATAACCTGGATATACAATTAGGCATCTGATTTCTAATTGGAGGAAAGATTAGGGACTTTCCAATTTAGGAAGGTGAAAGCAAATGGATGCAATTCACTGAAATCAGAAAAAGAGGTGTCCCGTTTCCCCCCAAGTGTCTGTTTTCAATAAAAGGAACACAGAAATAATAACTGACCAGAACAGAGCCAGTTTCAGATAAAACATATGAGTTGTTTGAGATGTGTGATTATGAGAAAACTCCTTGCGTCTGTCTTCAGATTGGACTGGAATTCTGGTCGGCACAACCTAAGTCCTTAGTTAAAGGTCTCTAAGCAGCATGTAGAGGTATTCCAGCCTCCCAGTCACGCAGGGCTAGCTTCAAACAGCAACAAAGTTTTCTCACGATTCCCACAATTGAATAGTTTTCTCAAAAGACAGAAATTGCACTAGACCCATGAGCACTGGTCCTGAAGTCAAGAGGCTCTGACTTCAAATCTTCCCTCAGATACTTACCAGCTGTGTGACCCTGAGCAAGTCACTTAACCCCAATTGCCTTAAATATCCGGGACCATCTCCAGTCATCCTGATGTATCATCTTGCCACTGGATCCAGATGGCTCTGGAGGAGAGAATGAGGTTGGTGCCCTTGCACAGCCCTTCCTCACTTAAATCCAATTCACTGTAAGTAATGACACCATGCTGATGTCACAGTCCTCTTTGAGAATGAAGACAAACAATCTCACTCCCATATCGATCATTTCTTTCTACCAGATACCATTTGCCCCAAGGTCCTTTCCATTGGATTCCTCTTTCCTGATCTCACTTCTTCCAGCCTATTGGTAATCCTGTAATTACAGACACGCCCTGGGCCCAATCAATCATTTTTCTTTGGCCTTTCCCTTTATTCCACAGCCCCCACCTGAACCCTTTATTGCTCAAACACCTCCCCAAGGGAGTGGCTCCTTTGTTGATTACAGCTTACGCAAAATGCAGACAAGACACAGAACATAATGTTAACATGTCCTCCTGTCCCCATCCCCCATAACTCAAGGCAGTAGTCACATCATAGAATGGTGACTGTCTGGTGTCAGGATACCTGTTCCTAACCAGACAATCTCTCAGCCTCCCTCTGGCTTTAGGCTTCCATTCCAGGGCTACTGATAGGGATGAGGGAGAAGGTAAGAGTTTGGTGAGAAGAGGCATAATAGGGTGAGGAACAGAGGAGATCGAGTGGCTTATGATGATGAAATTAGTAAAGCTGGGGCTAGAGATGATAGTTAACATTCATATGGTGCTTGGAATACATCACCTTGTTTGATACGACTACTGGGGTAATAGTAACTGTCAGGGATAGCATTCAAACCCAGATCCCCAAAGAGGCTAAGTTCCAGCTCTTCTCACTATTCCACCACTGGGTATGATGGCAGAATAAAGAGCTAAGTATAGCATTCAGTCCTGGAAAATAAGTTGAGAAGGAGCTGGAGAAAGGACTAATGATGGTGCCAGTGCTGAAACTAATGTAGAAAAGGAGGGGAACCTATAATCAGGCGGTCAGGAAGTTGGGGCTTGGGGAAAGGGATACAGAAACAAACTGGTTTCCCTGAGGTGAGTAGAATGCTAGCTTTGAGGTGAGGAAGACCTGGGTTCAAATCCAGCTTCTGACATTTTTTAGCCATGTGACCATGGGCAAGTTGTTTAACTTCTCTGAGCTTCATTTTCCTCACTGATAAAACGGGGATAATAATGCTTTTAGTACCTACCTTGCAGAGTCATGGTAAGGAAGGAAAGAAACAATCCTCCTGATTCTGCCCTCTGAGATCAAACAAAACAAGTGTAATGGCTCTCCTACATGACATCTCATCAAATACTTGACCACAGTTATCTTGTAGCACCTTTCCCATTTTTCAGGCTCTCTCAGTATCACTGCTAGTCACTCAGCAATTATGTATGACAATTATCCTCGAAACTGAGGTTGTAATTCATACAGTCCAGGTGATATGCATTTCTCAAGGGCAGTTAAGTAGGACTTTACAATATCCTTACTTATCTTGGGTATAAACTCCCTGTTAGTCATTTTTGTTCTATCATTTCCAGTGCAAAGGTCTTTCTCCTTTACAGGGAAAAAAAAAACACCAAACAGAAACAAAATAAGATTTGAGAGGCTCTGCTTCTCTCTTTTGTCAGCTATCATTGCCCCATCCACCCCAGCAAAGAGTCTATGCCATCTTTGATCTTGTTTCTGCTGAAATAGAATATATATACATATATATATATACACACACACATATACACATATATGTATATGTCCTTTTAAGCAAAAGAAGTTATATAAAGACCATTTGCAGACTTTAAGGCTCTATATAAGTGTTAGTTGTTGCTCACACTTCTTAAACAGTGCTTATTCTTCTGAATCATTTCCAGAAGTCTATTCTGAGGACCAGAGGTGGGCTCTGGATTCGCCTTTGGAGGCTACTCCCAAGCACCAGGGATTGGTAGAGAAGACGATTTGGGGCTCTACTGTGACTTCTCTTGCTAAGGAAAAATCAGGAACTGGGCTGGGAAGGAAGTTAGTTAGGCAAACTAGGGTGAGGAAAAGAGGGACATAAATTTCCCTCCTTTGCTTAACAGTTCCCAGGTCTTAGCCAGGAATGGAGGGATGCCCCACAGGGCTCAAGGTGGGGAGTACAAGAGATGAAAAGACAATGATGAATTAAGGTAGAAAGTCAGTCAGTCAAGGAGCATTTCTTTTATGTATATGTATATATATATATATGTACATATGTGTGTATGGTTTTCTTTTTCTGTTTTTTTCAATCTTAATAGTATTTTTTCCAGTTACATGTAAAGATAGTTTTCAGCATTTGTTTTTTTTCTTTCCTTTTCTTTTTTTTGAGGGGCAATGAGGGTTGTGATTTGCCCAGGGTCACACAGCTACTAAGTGTCAAGTGTCTGAGGTCGGATTTGAACTCAGGTCCTCCTGAATCCAGGGCCAGTGCTTAATCCACTGCACCACCTAGCTGCCTCCTCAGCATTTGTGGGGTTTTTTGTTTTGTTTTGTGGTTTTGGGGGATTTTTGCGCTGCAATAGGGTTTAAGTGACTTGCCCAGGGTCACACAGCTAGTAAGTGTCAAGTGTCTGAGGCTGGATTTGAACTCAGGTACTCCTGAATCCAGGGCCGGTGCTTGATCCACTGCACCACCTAGCTGCCCCAGCATTTTTTTTTTTAATTTGAGTTCCAAAATTTTCTCCCTCCCTTCTCCCCTCCCCAAGACAGAAAGCAATCTGATATAGGTTGTATGTGTATAATTACATTAAACATATTTCTACTTTAGTCATGTTGTGAAAGAAGAATCAAAACAAAGGGGAAAACTTAAAAAAAAAAAGTAGAAATAGTATGGTTCAATCTACATTCAGATTCCACAGTTCTTTTTTCTGGATGTGGAGAGCATTTTCCATCCTGAGTCCTTTGCAGATACCTTGGATCATTGTATAGCTGAGAAAAGCAAAGTCTATCACAGCTGATCATCTGGATGTTGCTGTTACTATGTACAATATTCTGGTTCTGTTCACTTCATTCAGCATCAGTCCACTTAAGTCTTTCCTGGTTTTTCTGAAATCTGCCTGCTCATTATTTCTTATAGCACAATAGTATTCCATTACATTTGTATACTACAACTTGTTCAGCCATTCCCCAATTGATGGGCATTCCCTCAATTTCTAAATCTTTGCCACCACAAAGAGAGCTGCTATAAATAGTTTTGTACATGTGGGTTCTTTTCCCTTTTTTATGATCTCTTTCAGATACAGACCTAGTAGTGGTAAAACTGGATCAAAGCATGTGCACAGTTTTATAGCCCTTTGGGAAAAATTCCAAATTGCTCTCCAAAATAGTTTGATCAGTTCACAACCCCACTAACTCCATTAGTGTTCCACACCTCCAACATTGATCATTTTCCTTTTCTGTCATGTTAGCCAATTTAATAGGTGTGAGGTGTTACCTCAGAGTTGTTTTAATTTGCATTTCTCTAATCAATAATGATTTAGAGCATTTTTTCATATGGCAATAGATAGTTCTGATTTCTTCATCAGAAAACTGCCTGTTCATATCCTTTGACCATTCCTCAATTGGGGAATGACTTACATTCTTATAAATTTGATTGAGTTCACTATATATTTTAGAAATGAGGCCTTTATCAGAAATTCTGGCTCCCTTCTAATTTTGGCTGCATTGCTTCTGTTTGTATAAAAACTTTTAAATTTAATGTAATCAAAGTCTTCCATCTTGCATTTCATAATATTCTCTATCTCTTGTTTGGACATAAATTGTTTTCGTCTCCATAGATCTGAGAGATAAATTATTCCTTCCTCTCCAAATTTATCTATGGTATCCCCCTTTATGTCTAAATCTTGAACCCATTTTGGCCTTATTTTTGTATAAGGTGTAAGATGTTGGCCAATGCCTAGTTTCTGCCATACTCTTTTCCAGTTTTCCCAGGAGTTTTTGTCAAATATTGAGTTCCTATCCCAGAAGTTGGAGTCCTTGGGTTTATCAAACAGTAGATTAATATAGTCATTTACTACTGTGTCTCCTATGCCTAACCTATTCCACTGAACCACCATTCTATTTCTTAGCCAGTACCAAATAGATTTGATGACTGTCACTTTATAGTATAGCTTCAGATTTGGTATGGATAACCCACCTTCCTGTGCATTTTTTTTTCATTAATTCCCTTAATATTCTTGACCTTTTGTTTTTCCAGATGAATTTTGTTATTATTTTTTCTAGCTCTATAAAATAATTTTAGATAGTCTGATTGTCATGGCACTGAATAAGTAAATTAATTTAAGGAGAATTGTCATTTTTATTATATTAGCTCAGCCTATCCATGAGCAATTGACATTAAGGAGCATTTCTTAAGTGTTTACTATGTGCTAGAACATAGGTCCTTAAGCCTTTTCCACTCATGACCCCTTTTTCCCTGAGAAACTTTTATGCAACCCTGAGTATATAAATATATAAAATAGGTATACATAACCTTTTACTGTTGCCAAATTTTTCACAACCCCCACATTCAGTTATGCAACCCCATATGGGGTCACAACCCACAGTCTAAGAAGCTTTTTGTTAGAACATGGGCAGCCAGGTGGCTCAGTGGAAAGAGCACTGAGCTTAGAGTCAGGAATTCATCTTCATGAGTTCAAATCCATCCTCAGACACTTTTTTTTTTTTGCAGGGCAATGAAGATTAAGTAACTTGCCCAGGGTCACACAGCTAGTAAGTGTCAAGTGTCTGAGGCCAGATTTGAACTCAGGTCCTCCCGAATCCAGGGCCAATGCTTTACCCACTCGGCCACCTAGCTGGCCCCCATCCTCAGACACTTACTAAGAATGTGACCCTGGACAAGTCACTTAACCCTGTTTGCCTCAGGTCCTTATCTGTAAAATGAGCTGGAGAAGGAAATGGCCGACCACTCCTTATCTTTGCCAAGAAAACTCCAAAATGGGCCTTTAATGACTAAACAACAGTGTGCTCAAACTCCCTCCCCTCAAGAACTTCACATCCTAATAGGAGAGATAACATGCTATCAATATGGGTATACGAGATATAATAATAATAATAAGTAACATTTATCTAGCACCTGTTGTATGTGCACCCAGTAACTGTGCTAATTGCTGGGGATGCAAAGAAAGGCAAAAAACCCCCCAAATAACCCCCATCCCTGATCTCAAGGGGTTCTGGGTGTGATGGGTTACACTCACAAGAAGTGAGGTTTCATGGAGAGAGATCTGGATGTATGTAGACAAAAGTCAGAGCACCCAGTTTGGAATTTCAGCTATGTTATTCACCATTAGTGTAATCTTGGGCAAGTCTCTTAAAGTTTCTGTGTCTCTGTTTATTTTTCCCCTTCAGTAAAGGGGTTGAACTAAATAATAATAATAATAATAATAAAGTCCTTTCCAGGTATAAATCCTCTGACCTATGATTTCACCTGCACAAACAAGGAAGGAAATAGCTTCCTAACAAAGCTTTCTCTGAGGTGGACTGGGCAGCCCCTCAGGATACTGAGCTCTGAGGTTGGGTGGACCACTTGCTGAGAATGTTATAAAAGGCACTGGTGATTTGGTAAGGGTTTGGGCTGGATGAGCTCTCAGGAGGATAGGGAGAACTGAGGGAGCTGAGGAAAGGGTGGGGCCCGTTCCCCACAGCCAGAGGTCCTACTAAACGCTCAAAAATGGACAGAGGAACAGAGGTGGAAGAGGATGGGAAGATATATAGGGACAGGAATAGGGAAAAGTCATGAGGGAGCAGGGTTATTGGGAGTCAGGCATCAACAGAGTAAATCACAGACCAGGGCATGTGCCTGCCCAGAATGAGGAGGAGAAGGGACGTGGGGGGGGGGAGAGGCGACATGGGGCGGGGTGGCAGCTGCCCATGGATATTCTCCACCTGCTAAGAGTCCAAAGACCATAAGGTGTGACTGTGGCTGCTGCTGTCGTCATCATGTTCCTGAAGCCTGAGAAAGAAACATTATTGTCTGCTGGGTGGGGTCACTGCTATCCTAACTCCTTCCCAACACACACTTGTCTAGTGGGCTGATCCATTCTTCAAGGAGTCAGGAACACTGGCTGGACTTGTGGGGCCCGGAATCCAGAGCTGCAGGTAATAAGGCAGAGGGAATGGGGAAAGGGAGGAATGGAGCCTGGTCACAGTGGGGCAGTGTCTCTCCCTCTCTGGGCCCCAGGAGCCTGTGTCCTCACAGATCAAGGACTCTTGATCCTAGGGACCCCAGAGACATAGTCAGCTTTGGGCTTGAATGGCTGATTGGGAAGAACAATGGAGCCCAGACCCAATCCTATTACTGAGGGACCAAGGGTCTAGGGTAGGCTACATCCCATTAGCCAAGGACGATTGATTGGGAAAGACCTAACCCCAACCCAAAGTGAGTGAATCGAACCCCAATCGAACACCTAGCTGGTGGATTCCAGTTGCTTCAGCTCTTGGGTGGTCTTTCCATATTTGGGTCATGATATCAATGATTTTCACTGGGTCTGGCCTCCTCACTCCCTAGCCTTTTTCCAGATAGAATCAAGGAATTCACATTGAGTAAGGGTCTGGGGATTCAGAACAGGATGGTTTGGCTAAGTGGGGCTTTTGGTTTGATACCCATTATTACCAGATACTTGGATTCCTCTCTCTATCTCTATTTCACCCAACCTCAACCTTAGTTCTTAGCTTCCCTTTCCCTGAATCTCTGCTTTCAGGATGGGGGGGGGGGGCATCCATTTTCCAGGGACGTAGATAATATTGGCTGTGCCCTTTGCCCTATCACCAGTTCCTAGATGATTGGGAATTGGCATCGCCAAGTGTTTCTCAGCCTCTTCCCATGACCAGACCACACAGCCATAGACAAAGGTGGAAGGTGGCCAGGCCCCTCAACCCTACCTGATAAGCAGAAGGTCTTGGAGACCCTGGGGATTGGAGGGACTTGGGAAAAGGAGAGCTGGTCAAGATCTCCTTTCCTTTGAGTTTAGATGCAGAGAGTTCCTTACAGATTTTTAGAACAGGGGTGGAGAAAAGGAGGACTCCGATCACAATAACAGCTAGCATTGACGATATGGTACTTTAAAGTTTGCAAGATATCTTTCTTATATATTATCTCAACTGACCTTCCCAAGAGGTAGGAGTTATTATTATCCCCATTTTACACATTTAGGAAACTAAAATTGAAAGCAGTAACTGGATCAAAGACACACAGGTAATCAGTGTCACAGGTAGACTTTGAACTCAGGTCTTCCTGAGCCACCTGGCCACCTCTATTAGGCACTTAACCTAGGGGAGAAATGGGATCCTTGGGTTCTTTTCTTTTTTTTTTTTTTTGGTGAGGCAATTGGGGTTAAGTGACTTGCCCAAGGTCACACAGCTAGTAAGTGTTAAGTGTCTGAGGCCGGATTTGAACTCGGGTCCTCCTGACTCCAGGGCCCGGTGCTCTATCCACTGCACCACCTAGCTGCCCCCTGATCCTTGGGTTCTTAAAAGACTTTGACCTAAATTGCCTAGCAGGGTTCCCAAGGCAAGAAGGGACTCAGGGGCCCTATCTCCTCTTCTTCCTTTAGTTTTTATTATTATTATTATTATTATTATTATTATTATTATTATTATTATTATTATTATTATTATTATTAGTGATACACTTACTTTAAATTTTTTTAATTAATCAATTATTTGTTTATTTGTTTGTTTTGGGCAGGGCAGTGAGGGTTAAGTGACTTGCCCAAGGTCACAGAGCTAGTTAAGTGTCAAGTGTCTGAGGCCGGATTTGAACTCAGGTCCTCCTGAATCCAGGGCCAGTGCTTTATCCACTGAGCCACCTAGCTGCCCCCGATACATTTACTTTAACTGAAAGTTTGGAATTTTTATAAAAGCTCACGCACGCGCACACACACACACACACCCCCTCTGAAGGGCCTTCTTTGTCCAAAGAATCCATCATCCTATCTGTAAGATGGGGAAACTAAAGGCTAGATTAATAGTACCTTCACCCCAAAAAGTTCCACAGAAGGCTAATCCCCCCCTCCAAAAACCTTTGCAAGCAGGAAAGCCTCAACCTATTCATTAGCCACTGATTCTTGGGTCATACATCTGTACTCTAGGCCAAAGTTAAAGACTTGGGCCCTGGATCTCTAACACGTGCTAAGCTGGGCCCCTGTTTCCTTGACCTTTCTGAGTCCTTTAAGGGAAAGGAGGTCATTTGAATGATTTCTACAAACCAAATTTGGGAATTCTGTCTTCTCAGAGTCAGGATTGTCCATCTGGAGCTAGAAGGGACTTCTGGGACTATCTAGTCCTACCTCCTTATTTGACGGATAAGGAAACTGAGGCTCAGGGAGTTGTAACCGGTCATATAGGTAGTAAGCACCTCCCAGGTTGGATTTGAACTCAATTTTTTTTCTTTCCTTTTTTTACTGAGCCCAATTCTTTTGACTCCAGAATCAGTGTTCTTTCAGTTCTATTTTTTTTTTTTGTGGGGCAGTGAGGGTTAAGTGACTTGCCTAGGGTCACACAGCTAGTGTTAAGTGTCTGAGACTGGATTTGAACTCAGGTCCTCCTGAATCCAGGGCCTGTGCTTTATCCACTGCACCACCTATCTGCCCAATCAGTGTTCTTTCTAACTCAATGGGAGACCTCTGTTTCCCTCTCACATACCCATTTTTCTGACTTTCTGGTGTGGTCCCTTACCCTCAACTTCCAGACAGGACAATGGCTGCTACGTCCTGCCCCATGAAGAGAGACATCCAGAGTCTTTGTGGGAAGGGTCACAGGGGACAGAAGTTTAGGAACTAAAGGTTAGAGACATCTTCATTGTTGGGGCTATCAGAGGGTGGGCTGAAAGACCAAGATCTGTGAATTTTTTTTCTTAGGTTTCTGGAGTGGACCACCAGCATAAAGGATGGATTATGTCACTCACAGGAATGATCAGTTCCATCAGTGAGTGCTAAAATTTGTCAGACTACCCAGACCCCACTGCTCCCTTCTGAAGTTCCATTTAACTTCCCAATGGTTTTCTTTCCCCTTTCCCATCTTCTCTTTCCCTTTTCCCTTTTCCCTTCCCCTTCCCCTCAGGGGTCTACTCTTTTCCCCCATCTTGGGAGCCTCCTCTTGTGTCTCCAAGGCCCCCACCCTCTGCCCCCTCCCTTTCAGACCTATATCCCTGTATATCCAGTCCCTACATCCTTCTTTTTGCACCACAGCCCTCCTGGGCTCTGATCATGTCTCTTTTTGGGTTGGCTTTCCAGAGAGCCCTGGTCAGGCCTCAGCAGATCCAACAGCATGGCCAGACCCAGCAGCAAAACCATTTACCGTAAGTGTCTCCCTCAACCCTCCTGTGCTCCCTCCCTTTCATTACCTTTCCTACATCCTCCTACCATTTCCCTCCCTACTTCCCTTTCTGCCTTGTCTCATTTCCCTCCCTTTCCCACTTCAGCCCCCGCTCCTTCCCTTCCTCATCCTCACCCCCAGTTTGTTCTGCCCTCCCTTCGGTCTCCTGACTTCCCACCACCATATCCCATTCTTTCCCCCTTCGTCTTCTGTTCTTACCTTCAGAACAACGGAAAGAATACTCCCAGACTATGGCTTCGGAACCCATCGTCCTAAAGCAACGAGTGGAGGTGAGAATTGCTGCTTCCCTCCCCCCGCCCCCCCCCCACATACCCCTTAGTTCTCCCAGGTCTCCCAGAGATTCTTTAAATTCCGTGTAAATGACCATGTTAGGGCTACAGGAGAAGAAAAGGCAGTCTCTACCCTCATAGAGCTTACAATCCAGCTAGGGGGTCCAAAGCTACAAATGCTAAACAGCTGGAGATTGATTAACTGCCAAGGTGTGGTGCTGACTGTGAAGGTACCCTGGGTGTGGAAAGGAGGGGAAGAGATGACGTTGCAGAAAGGGGGTCAGAAGTAGTAAGGGTGCTGATCACGGGATCATAGACACTGAGAGGACAACCTTTCATCTTACAAATAAGGAAACTGAGGCTCAGAAAGGCTAAGGGATTTGCATAGCTAGCAAGAAGAATTATTGTGACGCTAAGGAATGAGAATGACACTGAGTTCTGCCTGTTAAAACAGAAGTGTACACCATCCATCTGAGGGATAGTTAGTTAGAAGGGCTATAAAATCTCAGAGTTGAAAGGGACCCCAGAGGTCATGTGGTTCAACCCATGCCTGAGCAGGAACCACCTCAATTAACATCCAGCCTCTGTTTGGAGAAACCCCTTCTAGCATCTCTCCTTTGCCTCTCTCTCCCCTGAAACAGGAACTTGATTCATTTCTGAATTGCCTCAACTGTAGGGAAATTATTCCTTACGTTGAGAAGGAATCTGCCTCCCTGCACCCTGCACCTGCTGTTCTTCCTTCCACTCTCTGCATCAAACTAGTCTAATATCTCTTCCAGATGTTGGCCCTCTAAGGGTCAGCAAACCACAGCCTTGTATTTAAAAATATAAAAACTATTCTTAGCTCGTTGATGGTACCAGATTTGGCCTATGGGCCATGGTTTGAGGACCCTTGGTAGATAATCACCCTCAAGGCTTCTCTTCTTGAGATTAAGCATTTCTAGCATTTTCAATTAATCTTCACATTGCATCATCTCAGTGACCTTCTTTCAATTTATCAATGTCCATTTTAAACTATGGGGGTCAGAACTGGACACAGCCCTCTGAGTGTGGTATAACTGTAGTGGAGGACAGTGTTCTATTAATACCACTGACTCCCATTGCATTTGTAATTCATTAGAACTGCTAGGTCGTTTCCATATAAAAGACTTTTTAGCCACATATTGTGCTTATTGTCATAGATGGTTTTAACCTGATCATAAAACTTTACATTATGCCTATTAAATTTCATTATATTAGCTTTGGTCAATTGTAATAGCCTGTCCCTTTGGAATATCTCTTCTGTTAATCAGCATAACAAGTATACTTCTTTCCTTCAGAAAGTGAGAATTGTTTTTTGGGGTTTGTTTTTGTTTTTATTTTTGTTTAAAAAAAAAGAGAGATAATTATGTCCAAAGGAAGAAGGAAGGTGCCTTTGAAGAGTAAAACTGATGATGCTGGAGAGGGGCCAACTAATTGTGTCTTTGAGGAGTCAAGAAGGACTAGAGGATGTGACTTTAGGCAACAGAGTTAATTTTCAAGAAGAGGAGAAAAGGGGCAGCTAGGTGGCGCAGTAGACAGAGCGCCGGCCCTGGATTCAGGAGTACCTGAGTTCAAATCCAACCTCAGACACTTAACACTTACTAGCCGTGTGACCCTGGGCAAGTCACTTAATCCCAATTGCCTCACTAAAAAAAAAAAAAAAAAAAAAAAAAAAAAAAAGAGGAGAAAAAACCCTTGAGAGGAACTAAGCATGGAGAGAGGGCAAGATGAGAGAACAGACACAGGCATAACGATTGACATGTTGGGATTAGAATAGGAAGACAAGGGAAGTTCAAAACAGAGGATCTAAATATTTTCTGCCAAGCATGAGTTAAGGTCATCTGCTCAAGGAGGGCAAGAGGTAATGGAGGAGGAGGGAAGAATGAGAGGATTGAGAGAAGAGAAGGTGTAGGATACTGACCGTGGGAAGAAACAAAAGGAATAGAAGGATTGCTGGGCAGCCAGGTTGTTGTCACCTTCCCTTGGTGTGAATCTACAATAGACCAAGTCTTCCTTATCCTCCAAGGGTGAAGTCCCAACAATGGACAATAGGGGCTATTTGAAGTCAGCGATCATCCTTGTGAAAGGCATTGTGAAAGTATAGGGGAGCAAAAGATTCTTGGATAATAATAACTCACATTTATATAGCCCTTTAAAATTTCACCAGGCACTTTTCCCTCAACACCACTGTGAGTGATTGCATGCTACAAATATTACTGCCCATTTTACAGATGAAAGAATTGAGACTCAGTGGCATCAGTTGGCTTGCCCATATTTACATAGCCAGCAAGTATTAGAACCAGGATTTGAACTGAGGTCTCCGAGTGCAATGCCATTTAAGGGAGAGGGTAGTACTGGCTTGGCCTGAAGTCTTGAGTGTATAGGGATGGGGAGTGGGGGACAGGAAAGGAAGGCTGAGATGGGCTGTAGTCCATTGTGACCAGGAAGAAGCTAAGAAACAGGAGGGATTGAGTGGTTGAAGGTTATTATTGGGGAGGTTTAGTAGGTTTGATGTGGAAGTAGTTAAAACATTAAAAAGTAAGTTCATTGAGGGGGCGGCTAGGTGGCACAGTGGATTAAACTCTGGCTCTGGAGTCAGGAGCACCTGAGTTCAAATCCGGCCTCAGACACTTGACACTTACTAGCTGTGTGACCCTGGGCAAGTCACTTAACCTCCATTGTCCCGCCAAAAAAACAAAAAAACAAAAACAAAAAAAGAAAAAAAAAAGTAAATTCCTTGAAGGGGAAAAATGATTTTGTCTTTCTTTGTGCTTAGCACAGTGCCTGACACATAGTAGGCACTTAATAAAAACTTGGTCAGTGTGAGCAATGAAAGGGAATTATTTTTCATATGGAGCTGGCTCTGCCTTGTGATGGTACTGATAGCTAAAAATCACTACTATTTATAGAGTGCTTTAAGGTTTTCAAAGCACTTTACAAATATTATCTCATTTTCTCCTCCCAACAACCCTGAGAGATAAGTGCTCTTATTATCCCCATTTTATAGATGAGGAAACCGAGCAGGCAGACATGAAGTGACTTGCCTAAAGTAACACAGCTAATAAGTATGTGAGGCTGAATTTGAATTCAGGACCTTCTGGTCCCATGTCTAGAGCTCTACCCACTGCTGGAGGGTGGCTGATACTATCAGACCTGGAGTTCTTCAGAGTCAAGGAAGTAAGAGCAAGTCTGAAGCCATGGATAATAATGGTAGAACCTACCCCTCCTTTAAGAGATGGGTCAGCAGAAGTTGAGAGAACCCAGAGGGGGAGAGGGGTCCAAAAGCCGCGAGTTCTTCCATTCCACTGGCTGACAGGAAGGGTAGGGTCCAATGAAGAAGGATGAAGGAGAGATGAAGAATCTGAGCCAAGTGTTAGGATCATCTAGGAATGTGGAAATGAGTCATAGGTCATGGTAGACACTAGCAGCAATGGGCAATGATCAGATGAAGCTAATACACACAGATAGTGTTGCTAGGCACTGGGGGAGATTCAGAGCTTAGATAAAGCACTGTCCCTACCCTCATGGGGATTTGAACTCAGTAAGATGAGTCTTCCTGATTCCAAGTTCAGCGCTCTATCCACTGGGCCACCTAGCTGCCCCCCCCATACCATGCCACCTCCATAATACATGCTAAGTTTATTAATGAGATTCACCACAGAGTGGGACATGATTTTACCAATAGAGGAATCAGAGAAGGCTTCATGGAGGCATTGGCATTAGAACTGGGCTTAAAGGATGGAAAAGAATCCACCCAGGGGGAGGAGGAAGAGGAAGGACATTCTAGGCAGACAGAACAGTGTGAACCACGACACATGCAGGCAAGCGCAAGCCATCTGAGAGCAGGGTCCAGTCTGTCTATGTCCACAGAATGAATGGAGGGAATGATAGGATATAAGGTTACAAAGGTACAGTACCATCAACTATGGAGGCCCTGGAATGGGAGGGAAAATTATTTGAAATCTACTTAGTAGGCCAGAGGGAGCCACTGAAGATTGTTTGGTTTTTAATTTGTTTGTTTACTCTGTTTTATAGAGGGGTAGCAAGACCAGACCTGTGTATAAGGCAGCTAGGTAACGCAGGAGAGAGGGAGAAAGAGAGAGAGACAAAGAGAGAAAAAGAAAGGAGAGAGACAGGGAGAGGCAGAGAGAGAGACAGAGGGAGACAGAGAGAAACAGAGACAGAGACAGAGAGAAAAAGAGTAGAGAGACAAACAAAGAGAGGCAGAAAGATAGAGGGAGACAGAGAGAAACACACAGAGAGTGAGAGATAAAGACAGAGAGAGATAGAGAGAGAAAAAGAGGGAAGAGAAGCAGAGAGAAACAGAGGGAGAGACAGAGACAAAGACAGAGACAGAGAGAGAAAAAGAGGGGAGAGAGACTGAGACAAACAAAGGGAGGCAGAGACAGGGAGAAACAGACAGACAAAGACAGAGAAATAGAAATAGAAATAGAAAGAGACAGAGACAGAGAGGGACAGACAAAGAAAAAGAGAGAAGCAGAAAAACAGACAGAGGCAGAGAGAGACAAAGAGACAGGACTAAATGAGATAACAGAAACTGTTTTAAAGCAATCTAAAGACTGTCCCAAAGGTCTTAATGTCGTATTAACCTGAAAACTGCACTAAGACCTCTGAGGAAGTATGTACAAATGTTAGCTTTACACTAGAATCCTTCACGCAGGGGCCAGATCTTTCACTCAATCAACCATCATTTCTTAGGTTACTACTGTGTACTGGACACTGGATGGCCAATTGTCAGGGATTTCTGTTCAAGCAATAGGTTGGATCAT
Source organism: Dromiciops gliroides (assembly GCF_019393635.1). Classification (NCBI taxonomy): domain Eukaryota; kingdom Metazoa; phylum Chordata; class Mammalia; order Microbiotheria; family Microbiotheriidae; genus Dromiciops; species Dromiciops gliroides. The sequence goes on along the minus strand of NC_057864.1, from coordinate 436,640,442 downwards.
AACAGCCCAGCTCCCTTCCAACCTTGAGAATCTGTAATCCTAAGAAATCAAGTGTATGCTGAAGTAGGGGAGGGGAGAGTCGAGGGTTCTGACAGAGACTATAGGTTTATTCACAGAGAAGTGGGTGTGTGTAACAGAGGTGATAGAAGTATTAGTCTGGAAGGCATTATTGGGGTCCATGTTAGATCAGGAAAGAGAAGTGGGGGGAGAGAGGAGAGGAAGGAAGGGAGGAAGGAAGGAAGGAAGGAAGGAAGGAAGGAAGGAAGGAAGGAAGGAAGGAAGGAAGGAAGGAAGGAAGGAAGGAAGGAAGGAAGGAAGGGAGGGAGGGAGGGAGGGAGGGAGGGAGGGAGGAAGGAAGGAAGGAAGGAAGGAAAAAAGGGAGGGAGGGAGGGAGGGAAAGAGAGACAGGGGAGGAAAGGGAAAGGGGAAGGAAGACAGGAAGGAGAAAAAGAGGGAGGGGATAGAGGAATAGAAGAGGGGAAGGAAGAGGGAAAGGGAGGAGAGGGACAGTGGAAGAAGAGGGAGAGAGGAAATGAAGACTACGAGAGTGACACACTTGTAATTTGGAGAGCAGACCATGTGAAAAGACAAAACAAATTCATGTAACATTTGAATAACCCAAGACAATATGTATGATCCAAGGTAACAGAGAGACAGCACAAGGGGCGGGGGGGGGGGGGGGCAGAGCTCACAGAAGGTAGAAAGTGCTGTAGTAGTTAGAGACCTTTTCATGGAGGGGATGGGACCTGAACTGCCTCCCAGAAACTGGGTGGAAGATTGTGAAGGGACGGGATTTTCATATGGTTGTGTGCAAAGTCACAGACACAAGAACAGGATTCAGCGAGTCCAATAACTGTCAATATTTATGGAAAACTTAATATGTGCAAGACGGACATCATTAAGTCCCGAGTTCAAGCCCCGTCTCTGACAATATCCTGGGGAAGGCACATAGTCTCTCAGCGCTCAGTGTAACTCTAAAATTATGTTTCAGAGAAAGCGCCAACCTGCACTGGTCGGGGAGTTTCCTCACCCAGGAGTTCCTTGTCCTGATAAAAGCACAGGTCCAGTTCTTACCCCTGTGTCTGGCTCTGGGAATACAGAGATGAAAGGGCAGGTTCTGGGCTGGCCAGGCTGGAGCTCAGCCTGGATTGGGGAGCAGTGTGAGATAAGACTATAAAGGCAGGGAGCGGCCAGTTTGTATCCCCTGGGAAGTCAGCAAAGGAGTGTGGACTTTATCCCTAGGGCAACAGGAAATCAAAGGGGCTGCCAGTCCTTTGGTCTAGTACTTGAAATTCCAGAAATTAAAGATGGTCCCGAAGTTCTCCCTTTAAACAGACAGTCATCTGACTGGAACCCTGAAGCGTGCCTACTGTCACCCTGATTGGATATGAATAGTAGGGAATGGAATGGGGATAAGCATCAATTTAGTGCCTACTAAATGCCAGGCTTTGTACAAATATGAATAGTGACAGGGAGATAAGAGTCAAAGGTAACATCATGCTTTGCCAAGCCCTTCTCCAGCAGCCCCCCCAGAATTATCCCCAACTCCAATCTTGACCTTGACCTGGGCAGGGTGGGGAGTACATTCTACTTGTCTGGAGAGCCTGAGGCTCACTGCATCAGCCCAGAGCACTTCTTAGAGTGTAGGTGAGGGATCTGTTGCACCCCCCTCCTCAAAGTTTCCCCAACTCCTAAGCATTCCCCCCTTCTTATTCCTCAGCACCTACTGACCTGTAAGCTGGGCTCAGGAAGTGTCCAGGAGCCTAAGGATGTCATCAAGAAGCTTCAGATGATGGATGCCCAAGGACAAGTATGGGGCCAAGATGTGGTCCTGCAGGTCAAAGACCACTGGCTCCAAATTCTGGATATTGAGACCAGAGTGAGGATTTCATCCTATCCCTCTCCTCCCCTTCCCCCAAGGGAACCTTGGCCTTTCCCTCCTCCACATTCCCTTTCACGCCCATCCCCTCCCCTCCCAGGTCCAAGGACTCCCCCAGGTAGGTGTGGGTTGGGAGGGCCAGATCATCGGCTATGGGTCTTCTATGTTGGAGGGAACCCACTGGAGGGAATGTATCCTGGCTCTCCGGAAGATCCCTTTACCAAACTCTTCCTTTCTCCCCACAGGAAGAGATGGATTCCTACCCCTTGGATGGTATCCAATCCCTGGATGCTGTATTAAATAGCTGTTCCTACAATTCAGTTCTTCTGGTCATACTTCAAGAGCTGGGCCAGTCTTTGACTAGTGTTCTGCTATTCCAGTGCTGGGAAGTTGGGGTGAGCAGCCTGGGAGGCAGGACGAAAAGTAGTGGCTTTACTCTCCTGGAGGAAACAAGAATAGAATGTCAGGTTGAGGTCTGGAAGTGCCAGGGCCCCCAGCCAGACTCATGTATCTGATTATCCCCTTCTCTAGGCTGAGATCCTGAAGAGTAACCTACAGAAGGCTATTGATGAACTAAAAAAGAGACAAGAACCAAGGTAGAGCCTCCCTCTGACCCCCATGGCCCTAAGAAGCTCCCAAAGATAACTGGTCCTCAGCCCCAGGGCCAATGGGAAGAGACCACTCCACACACCCAGAAGCTAATTTGTGATATCCTCAAGGCCAGAAAAGGAGCTGAAAATAGGGCCAAGAAAAGGGGCAACACTGGGACCAACTTGGAGGAGATGGAAATAAAAAGAGAGTGAGGATGAAGATAGGGCAAGAGCATAGGGATAGGGCTGGAATTAGAATGGGGATAGATGGGAGGCCAGGGCAACCCTGGTGGCAAAGAGGAAAGAGCACCAGATCTAGAGTCAGGATGATCTGAGTTCAAATCTGGCCTCAGTCACTTCCTAGCTGTGTGACCCTGGGCGAGTCACTTACCCCTTTTTGCCCCAGTTTCTTCATCTGTAAAATGAGCTGGAGAAGGAAATGGCAAATCTCTCCAGAAAGGGAAAACCCCAAATGGGGTCATGAAGAGTTGGACATGACTGAAATGACTGAACAACAGCAAAGATGGGAGGTTAAGGAATGGGAATGAAGAAAGGCCCTAGAGATAGGGAAACATCTAAAGACTAAAGATTGAAATAGAGATGGAAAGGAGAATGGTTCAAAAGGAATGGGCTTGAGACTAGGATGGGGACAGTGGAATGAAGGGGGAGAGGAGGCTGGAGTCACCTGATTTGAGAAGACAGTGAGACAAAATGCTATCCTAGGAGACAGGGGACCTCTATCCCTCTTTCTAAGATCCAGGCTCAGATCTTATTATATCCTTCACAGATCCAGATTTGGGGGTAGCCAACCCAGTCAGACTAGGTGGGAGGCAGATCCCCCAGAGAACTATCTTCGGAACCCCATCAAGCACAGTGAGTAGTGGGGGGGGGTGGAATGGAAGATGGGGAGAGATGTTGATTGAAGCAGAGGAGGGAGAAGGCTTCCTATGCAGCCCTGGAGGAATGAAGTACCATAGCAGACTGCACCGATCACCTCCCTTGTCTTCTGAACATTACAGGAGTCCCCCCCTCAAGCCAGTCTAGTACCCTGGAACCTCAGAGATTTGACCAGTTTCAGGCACAACCTGAGCCCACTCTGGACCTGGAGAGAGACATGGTAAACACGGCCAGCTTTAACCTGGTTCCCTCCAACTTCAGGCACACTGTGGGGGAAGGGGATGGAGGGATGAAGGAAGGATTGGAGCCCTTTCTTCTTTAATGGGAGACCAAAGACTGAAGCAATGACAGAAATGGGGCAAGGCTAAGGCTAGGCAGGTGTGCAAGGCTGGGGCTGGTTATAGGGACTGGGCCAGAAGTTCCCATGTATGGCCAATGGCACGGTATCCTGAGGGAGAGCAGGTGTCACTAGCCGTTTGAGGTCAAAGGCTCAGCCTGGCGGGATTGTCTGAAAACAGGAGGAACTGAACAACACCCTGAGTGAAATTGAGCTGTTGGTGCAGAGGGCAAAGGAACCCCAGAAAAATAACACGAAGAAGAAGATTTTGGGGAGGAAGAAGACCCCAAAAGGTGAGCACAGACCCTGGGTGGCACAGGGGCCACCAGGAGAACATCCAGGAATGATGGGGGTAGGGGGAGGAGTGTGGGCACAGGTCTGTGAGTGGTCTGTCAGTCCTGTCTCTGCCTTCCCAGGGCTTCCCTCAGAATCTCAAAACATAGAGTGCTTCCAGATGATCAAGCACGCATTCAATCTACTGGTAGGTCAGCCCCTGGGGAGGTGGGAGGAGTGGCAGCTAGTGCTAGAAATGAGTCTCCTACTCCAGCCTCCTCCCCTCCTCCCCTCCTCCCCTCCTCCCCATTTCATAAACCCTAACCTCAGCTCCTTCCCCTGTCATCCAAAAATCATACTCTGCCCCTGAGACTTGCTATAGAATCAGCTCTAGAAACACTATTCTCCCCTCCTCTCTCTCTCTCTCTCTACTGGCTGAAAACTCAGTTAATTTCAGTAAGGGGGGCGGGAACCAAGACCAAGCCCTCTACGCCTTTGAGAGAGCCAAGTGCCCTGGTGGTGACTGGGTGGGTTGGTCTATGAATGTGTTCCCAGGGGAAGCTGGACGTCCATCTACAGGATCCAGGTGCCCCTCAATTTGTACACAGTCTCTTCTCAGCTTTGAACCTGGTAAGTTGAAATGGCATACAAAAACCATGGTGGAGAATGAGAGGGGAAGAGGTCCAGGCAGACAGAAGATTGAACGGAACAGAAGAAATGAAGGGGTGGAGAAGGGCAGGAGTGCAGTGAACAGATGAAGGGATGGAAGATGAGGGACAGAAGGGAGTCCTATTTTCCCCTCAATTCCATCCCAACACCCTCAGACCCTTTTAAGTTCCAACACTACTAATGCTGGGCAGGGCTTTAGAACAAAGCCCCAGTCTTCAATCCCAAGGTAGTCAGCAGTGCTCTGGACTGGGAGGAGACCTCAGAGAAAGAACTCAGGGAGAGATAAGGTTCTCAATGATGTACACAAATGTCCAAACACAGACATCTTTACATCTACCTATGTGTATTGGATCCTGACATGTCAAGGGCTTTGTAACGCTGTCTCCTGATCATTTCTTCTGGGCAAGGAACCACTTCTCCCAACATACTCTCTGTTATTCCCCCAGATGATGTCCTACTGCCCCAATCCTCATTTGGCAGCGTCGGTAGATGTTCCCCGGTTAAGCCCCCAGGCCATCGCCTTGATGGAGTCTTGTGTGACACCAAATGAAATGGATTTCTGGCAAAGTCTAGGAGAGTTCTGGACCAATAGCACGTGAGAGCAAACTCCAGTCATGACATTAGTCCCTGCCCTTACTCCCCCGACCTCCAAGCATGCACTTATGTGGGCATTTGACTAGATGCAGAGAATCTAAGATTTGGAAAGGACCTTAGAGGTCATTGATCCACCTCCCACCCAATGAAGGAAATCATCTAGTGGATTTCTGCCTGCTTATAAGGAGATGAAGGTTGACCCTGCACTCAAATAGGGTTGTGTACAAAGTAAAGCAACCACATCTATAAGATAGAATAAAAAGAACATTGGATTGGGAACTGAAGGTGCTACTGTTGCTTGATGATGGTGGGCAGCTCTCTCTCATCCTCTCTCATCCTCAGGGTCCTTACTGGTAAAATTCCAATCATATGTGCCCATGATCCTTAATAGTTATATGTACAAAAAGTTATAATACCTGTGCAGTTCCTTACAAATGTATTAGTAGGGGAAGTAGGCAAGGGAATAAGCATTTATATAGTACCTACTGTATACCAGGCACTGCTTTACAAATATCATCTCATTTGATCATCACAACAACCCTGTGAAGTAGGTGCTGTTATCATCCCCATTTTATAGTCAAGGGAACTGAGGCAGACAGAGGTTAAGTGACTTGGCCAGGGTCACGCATCAAGGAAGTATCTGAGGTTGGATTTGGACTCAGATCTGCTGACTCCAAGCCCAGTGCCTCTATCTACTGTGCCACCTAATATAGCTAATATAGCTATAAAGCTGGAAGGGAACTTGTCCAACCATCTCATGTGACAGATAGAAAACTGAGGCTGAGAGAGGTGTAGTGACCTGCTCAGAGTCACTCTGATATTAAGTGGCAGAATTGAGAATTGAACCCGGGTCTTCCAATTCCAAGTGCAATGTTCTTTCTACCTCCTTATATTGTTTCCCTTAGAATATAATTGGCTGTGTACTTTTCTCGTATGTGGGCCTAGAGTTTTCTTTTTCTTTTTTTTTTCTTTTTTTTGCTGGGCAATTGGGGTTAAGTGACTTGCCCAGGGTCACACAGCTAGTAAGTGTTAAGTGTCTGAGGCCAGATTTGAACTCGGGTCCTCCTGAATCCAGGATCAGTGCTTTATCCACTGCACCACCTAGCTGCCCCGGACCCTTTCAGTTTTAAACTGATGGTCCTGTGTTCCCCCACAGACTGGGGAAACACTGTCACCTCCCTCTTGTCTTCCATGTGCCAGAGTTTAGTTTAGAAGAGCAATTGGCACAGATGGGTTTGGTTGTTTTTTTTCCTCCCAGGGGTTATGGGGCAGACCTAGAGTCCACAAATCCTACACACACACCCAGATTCTACGGGCAATCTGAACCTTCAGGGTACTCCGAGGTCAACTCAGCCAAGGTAAGAAGCAAGTGGCACTTCCCAGTTCCCAGGGATAGAGCTGAGCACAGGAAGCATCTTTCTCCACTAGTTGGTGGCAGCCCCCCCTCCCCTTACCCCTCCCAGAAATCCTTCTGACTCCAAGTCTCTTCCCAAGTTCCCCCAGTTTCATCTAAGATAGGTAGCCTCAGTCAAGTCCCTTTCCTTTCCTCCAGGACAAACTTGAAGTGGCATTGTGGGCAATAATGGTGTGTGTTTGTATTTCTCTTTATCTGCCTGACTACCTCGAGGCTGTAAGGAGGATTGTTATCATCAATTAGAATGTCTCCCACCCCCTGGGGCTGGTTCTCTGCTCTGATTCTGTTCTCTCTTCTTTACAGGACCAGGATCCCAGGTACCCCAGGTTTGTCCCAAGATCAATAGGGTGGGGCTGGTGACCTGCAGCATAAATCTCTAATCACCCAGGAGTCTCCAGAACTCACTCTCTCTTCTTCCCCCCCTTCTCTCTCTCTCTCTCCTTCCCTCCCTCCCTCCCCCCTCTCCCTCTTTCCCTCCCCTCTTCTCTCTCTGTCCCTCTCTCCTTTCTCTCCCCTGCCCCTGCTCTCTGTCTCTTCTCTCTCCCTCCCTCTCTCTGTTTCTCTCTATGTGTCTCTCTGTCTCTCTGTATCTCTCTGTCTCTCCCACCAACACCCCGTGTGTGTCTGTCTCTCTCCCTCCCCCTCTCCTTCCCCCATTTTTATCTCTGTCTCTGTGTGTGTGTCTCTCTCTATCTCTCTCCCTCCCTTCCCCCCTCCCCTGTCTTTGTCTCCTCTCTCTCCCTCCCTCTCTTTATGTCTCTCTGTCTCTGTGTCTATCTCTCTCGCTGTGTCTCTCTCTCTTCCCTCTCTCCTCCTCACCCCCCTTCTCTCTCTCTCTCCCCACTCCTTGTCTGAGGCATCACTGCTCCAAGGACACTGAGGGCCGTCCTCCTGGGGGACAAGCTGACCGCGTTCTCAGAGCTGGAACAAGCTGTCTCTTGCCCCCATACGTCCTGACTCTTCCCCAGCTGGTGCCCCCTGCCCCCGCAGTCTAACAAGGGAGACATTCAGAACCTCATCTGCCTGGCCTGCTGAGCTGTGGGCAGGGGTGGGGGGGGAAGAGGCCGGGCTCCCAGCAGTGGGGCAGGCACAAAGCTTTCTCCAATTTCAAACCCAGAGAGAACTCAGGCCCTCCCGTTAAAGGCCCCCAAACGCCAGACTCCTCCCTGCCCTTTTCTTGAGTCCCAGGATTATGTGTAAGGGGGTGGGAAGAAGAATGAGGCCAGGGAAGAGTCACCTGAAAGGCGCCATGAGGCTCCCAGGTACTGAGAAGACTAAGTGGGCTGGGGGCCAGATGTCAGAGGTCCCATTCCCCTTTCCCATCATCCTCACCCTAGAGGCCTCAGAACTCTCCCTGACTCTCCATCCCCACAGTCCCAGCCCAGTCCCGAAGCCTCTCCTAATGCAAGTCCAGTATGAGTTTGAAAGCAGGAATCCACGGGAGCTGACAGTGGTCCAGGGTGAGGTGCTGGAGGTGAGGAATGAACATTTTCAAGAGATGAAGGGGGGAGGAATAAGCATTTATTAAGTGCCTATTGTGTACCAGGCACTGCGCTAAGATCTTGCCAAATATCATCTCGTCGGAACCTCATAACAACCCTGTGAGGTAGATATCCCCATTTTATAGTTGAAGAATCTAAGACAAACAGAAATTGGGTCTTGTCCGGCATCACACAGCTAGTGAGTGTCTGGGGGCAGAGCTGAATTCAGATCTTCCTACTTCCAGGCCCAGGGCTCTATCCACTGAGCTACCTGCTGTCTCTGAGGATGAAGCTACTTCTTGGAGGAGGGAGGGGAGGGGAATAGAATGAAGAGGGCCCAGGAGGGACAGGAAGCCCAGAAGGAGAGGGGACTAAAAGGAGTTTTCAGGATGAGTGTGGGGAAATGGGATAATAGGGAGGAAGAGGGAGGAAGGTAGAGCTAAAGGAAGAAAAAGAGAGAGGGAACGTTTACTTCCACTCCTCACATGGCGACTATTTGGTGGCCCTTTCCCAGTGCCCAGACCTGGTAAGGCAGAGTCCCTGAGATGATGGTGGTCTCGCCTTTTCACAGATTCTTGACAACAGCAAACAGTGGTGGCTGGTGAAAAATGAAGCCGGGCAAAGAGGTTACATCCCCAACAACATCCTAGAGCCCCTTCCAGGCCCAAAAAGGAACAGGGGCCGCGCTGGCTCTCCAATTCGGGTAACTGCAAACTGTAACTAGGGTGAACAGACCAGGCTTCATCCCAGGGCGCCAAAATTCAGAGGGTGTCTGTCATCCTTCAGACCCCTTAGAAACTTTGCACTGAGGATTTAGCTCTTAGAATATGAGTTAAAATGGGAAGCTTCTAGAAGGCCCATGCTTCTTCCCCCTGACAAGAACTCCACCATCCCCATATCTCCTCTCCTGCCACTTGCCATTGATGCAAAAGTCACTAGTTGTAACTGTGTGTAACTGTCTGCTTGGTCCCCAGTACCAACCCTCTAGCTCAAGCTCTTTAGGGAAATAGCGAACACTGGCTTGCATAGTTGGATGTGGGTTTGAGGCAGAGAGAAGTAACTGTCCTGGACACATGGTAATGCTTTAAGGAAAAGGGAAAACTGGAGTCAGCATTAGAACCCCCCTCATTTCTCTGTCTTCTAGGGTCCCATGCTGCGGCCCACCTCCAAGCCACAGGAGGTGAGGGCTTGGCTGGAGGCAGAAAACTTCTCTAGCATGTAAGTGCTGGCCCCTCGATTTGTTTTGTTTTGTTTTTGCGGGGCAATAGGGGTTAAGTGACTTGCCCAGGGTCACACAGCTAGTAAGTGTCAAATGTCTGATTCTGAATTTGAACTCAGGTACTCCTAAATCAAGGGCCGGTGCTTTATCCACTGCACCACCTATCTGCCCCTGGCCCCTCAGTTTGCGGGAGGGAAGAGAGGGAGAGCCCCTAAAAAGGAAGACGGGGTATATATAGGAATCCCACTCCTCTAATCCACAAAATACCACCACCACCACCACCCATCCCCATTTATTCAATAAGCATTTCTTTTTTGGTTTTTGGTTTTTGGTATTTTTGTGGGGCAACAGGGGTTAAGTGACTTGCCCAGGGTCACACAGCTAGTAAGTGTCAAGTGTCTGAGGCCAGATTTGAACTCAGGTCATCCTGAATCTAGGGCTGGTGCTTTATGCACTGTCAATAAGCATTTATTAAGTGGCTTCTATAATCAGAGAGCACTTTACTGGACTAGGGAGCTACAAACATTAGATAAGGCATGGTCTCTGCCCTATAATAAAAGCATATTAGAAAAGTATAGATGTGCTATATGATATCCAAGGGCGGAGGTGAATCAGAGAAAGGATTGGGGAAGGTTTCATGAAAGAGGTGGCATTTGACTTAGGATTTAAAGAATGGATAGGAATTTAACTGCAGTAAAGGGAAAGGAAGACAAGCCCCTTAGTCCAGAATCGTATCAGCTCCAAAGTCCCAATCACCACAACTGTCTGTTCCCCCAACAGTATCTAGGGAGCCAGAACGAAGGCAGAGCAACAAGGCTTCTGTCTCAGGGCACAGAATTTAGAAGGTACTAATAGCACTTCTGTCGTCTTAGAACAGCTCAAAAAACAAAGTTTAGCACCTAGTCAGCAAGAGTAATTAGTCAAGATAGGAAGCTACAGCCGTGGATGCTCTTTTCCTCACTTTCCACTCTCCTACTCCCCCACACCAATATCCTAGTCTCTGCTTCCCAGAGTTTGTCCTGGAATCAATACAATATTCCTAATTACTAGTTATGACCTTCTGTCTCTCATAGCACGGTTAAGACCTTGGGAATGCTAACAGGAAGCCAACTCCTGCACATGAAACCTCGGGAGCTGCAGCTGGTGTGTCCAGAGGATGCCCCTCAAATCCTGGCCCGGCTGGAGGAAGTGAAGATGGTGCTAGGGGTGAGGCTAACCTGGGGTCCTGATTTCTGAATGTGTCCCTTTTGGACATTGGGAATGGTAGGGGGAAGCAGTAAAAGGGGCAGTAGCAACTGTGTGACTACAGGAGTTTGGGGTTCCGGTCATGGTGCTCTAGGAATGTGAGGATTTATTCCCAAATCGATGGTTCCTATATCTACGGTTCCTGGTCCCTGTGTGTCCTGAACCCAATCCTTTTCCTTCCCCAGATGGGCCCTTAGGCTCCACCCAGGACAGCCCAGGATGAAGGGTTTCCTCAAGCAAGACAACAAATGTTCTGTGTGTTTGGACTCCCCACCCTCCCACATTTGGCTCTTCATTCTAAGCTCCTTTCTAAACCCCAGTTCCCCTTCCAGGATGCTACTCTCTGCCAAGCTTCATGTCCTGGCCTACATCACTTTTTTCTGAGGTGAAATGAGAATATGGGCAGTGATGGGGAGGGAGGAAGGGGGAAGGGGCTGAAACAGAAAGTTAGCAAGATGATGCTTGTGCTACCCATTCATGGCTATCTGGAGCCATCCCCAAATCCTGAGTATTTATTGTACTTCCTCCACACACCTCCCCCCCAATAAACCAATGCCTGGAACTAGAGAACATGTCTTTGTATACTTTCACCCAACCTTTGTGTGAAGATCTTAAGCTAATAATAATGATTCTGGAAGTGTAAATTAAAATTATTCCGAGGTTCTACTTCACATCCATCAGATTTGCAAAGTTGGCCCCCAAAGTGACAAATTCAGGAGAGACTGTAGGAAAGCAGGTACCTTATATGTACTGTTGGTAGAGATGGTCAAAGCATTGTGGAAAGCAATTTGGAACTTTGCCCCCAAAGCTATAAAATTGTGTATATGTGTATCCCCTTTGACCCATAAATACTACTACTAGGTCTCTACCACAAAGAGATCTAAGAAAGAGGAGGAGGACCCAAATCGACCAAGATATTTATTTTTGTGGTGACAAAGAATTAGAAATCAAGGAGATACAAATCAATTGGGGAATGACTGAACAAGTTATGGTATAGGAATGCAATGGGATACTATTGTGCTATGAGAAACTATGAAGGGGATGGTCTCAGAAAAAACTTGGGAAGGTTTGTCTGAACTGACATAGAGTGAAGTGAGAAGAACCAAGTGAATGGTTGATATGATACCAATGATATTGTAAAGACAAACTTTGAAAGACTTGAGAAGTCACATCATCACAATGACCAACCACAGCTCCAGAAGACTCACAATAATACATGGTGCCCACCTCCTGGGAGAGAGGTGATGGACTCAGAGTACAGATGAAGACCATTTTCTGGACATGGCTAACATGGGGGTTTGTTTGCTTAACTAAATGCATTTGCAACAGAGGTTTTGTTTTTCTTGTTTTCTCAATTTGGAGTAGGGATGATGGGGAAAGGAGAGAAAGCATATCTTAATTTGAAAATAAAATAAATTGAACTACGTTAAAAAGATGTTTAATGTAGAGGAATATATTGCCTTTTGAGGTAGCCCATTGTTAGGAAGTTTTTCCTGACTTCAAAGTTAAATTCAATATTTCACAAACTCCTACCCAATGCTCCTGATTGTGCATTTCACAGCAACCCCCCAAACAAGGGAGACCCTCAGTCCTAAGCCATGAAAGGACCAGTTCCTAATCTCATCTAGACGCCTATTTCTTAGGCCCACACCCTATCCCCTATGCCATTTTAATTTCCTGGCTGAAATGGAGAAGTCTAGCCACATGCATGCCATTTTCACTTTCTTTCTTGGAGGTGGATCAATGAGAGCAAAGGAAGTTTTAATGTAGAATATTAAAAGCCAGGATTCTCTGATCAATAAGGAAAAAACCACCAACTAGACAATCAGAAGAGCTCAGCACATTTTAAGGCATAAAAAAACACAGAAGCAAGAGCAACAATATGGGAAATTTGCCAAGATCCTACAGAGGGCTCATATGTGGTTTTCAATTCCATTTGTTCAAAATATAAACATGTATTAAGCTAGGTTGGGGAGGTATCAACTTTGTAGTACAGCCGGAATAATCCCTGCCTTCAAGGAGCTTACAGTCCAGGAGAAGAATTAAAAAACCAACAGATACAACATCATAAGACCCATTACATTAGGGCATTTGAGGGGAGAGAGCATTATCAAAAATAAATTGATTCAAATGTCAAAGGTCTATGAGTTTCTTGTACTATAAATTCTTTATGAACCAACAAGAGGATATAGTAGCCAAAAAAAAAAAAAAACCCACAAAAAACCTTGTGTCCTCCTGGGTAAAATTAAGAAAAGAATAGCTTCAGGAATCAGGAAGTGATGGTTCCTCAATCCTCTGCCCAGGTCAGAGCACATCCAGAGCATTTTTCAGTTCTGGGCACCCTGTTTTATGAGGGAAATTGACAGACTGGAGTGTGAGCTACAATGGCATCTACACAATGTCAAAAGATTTAGAAAAAGGTCCCCAGTATTCGGGAGTTCCCCAGGGCTCTGTCTGTCTCTTCTCCCTCTTTACTATTTCTCTTGATGATCTCAAACTCCTCAATGAATGTGTGTGTCTATGCTAATGATTCTTAGGTCTATTTAGTCAGCTCTGACCTCCAGGCTTCCTATCCCCAGCTACTTTTGGGACATAGATGGCTCCTTGATAACTTAACCTCTTTGATTAACTGGGTTTTTTGTTTGTTTGTTTTGTTTTTTGTTTTTTGCAGGGCAATGAGGGTCAAGTGACTTGCCCAGGGTCACTCAGCTAGTAAGTGTCAAGTGTCTGAGGTCGGATTTGAACTCAGGTCCTCCTGAATTCAGGGTCGATGCTTTATCCACTGCGCCACCTAGCTGACCCCGATAACTTAAACTTAACATATCAAAAATTGAACTTATTATCTTTCCCCAAAACCTTTTCCTCTTCCTAACTTTCCAATTACTATTGGGGATCCCAACACCCTCCCAGTCACTCAGGCTCACAACCTATATGTCATCCTTGACTCCTTACCCTCCGTTAAAACATTCCCCCTTCTCTCCTCTGACACTGTCACCAACCACCTAGTTTGGCCCCTCATCGCCTTATCCCTAAACAATTGTAGTAGTCACTGGTGGGTCTCCCTGCCTCAAGTCTCTCCCCACTCCAGGACATCTTCCCCTCAGCTGCCAAATTAATCTTAACTAAAACTTGTCTAACCTTTTTACCACTGTATTCAATAAATTCCAGGGGCTCCCTATTACCTCCAGAATTAAATATAAAATCCTCTGTTTGGCTTTTTAAGCCCTTCATAACCTGTCTTCTTACTTGTCTGGTATTCTTCCTTTCCACCTGCTCTCTGATCCAATAACACTGTTCCTCCAACAAGACACTCCATCCCTTAACCCTGGACATTTTCACTGGTCATCCCCCATACCTGGAACATGCTCTCATCTCTCCTTCTGGCCTCCCTGGTGTCCTTGGGTCCCCATCTTCTTCAGGAAGCCTTTCCCAATTCTCCTTAATGCTGGTGTGAAACCTGAGCTTATCTCTAATTTATCTTGTATATATTTTGCTTATACATATTTATTTGCATGGTAACTCTCCCCTTAGATTGTGAGCTCCCTGAGGGCAGGGACTGTTTTTTGTCTTTCTTGGTATGCCTAGCACTTAGCAGACTGCCTGACACATAGTCGACACTTAATACATGTTTATTGACTTACTGTCTTGCTGAGTAGATGACCAGTGGAGGATTTTGCAGAAGGATGTGAACAAGAGTCAAGAAGGATGAGCAGGCACCTGTGAGGTGTGCCCTGTTGGAGAGAGAAAATCAAAGAGATCACAGATCTAAGTATCAAACTATGTAAATCAAAACATCAAAATATGTAAAGATCTAAATATCAAAATGTGTAAAAATTAATGCTATAATTTCTCATAGTCCCTATGATAGCACAATCAGGCATACATGTCATTTTAGAGAGTTGTTTTCAAGGCATGTAGAGTACTTCTAATTCTACTTTTTTTTTTTTCATTTTTGCTTTTCTGCATAGACTTTTTCCACTGCCTCTGTATCAGTCATCATTTAATGACTGGTCGGTAGACAACATGACATCAATCCATCAATCAGCAGGCATTTCTTAGGCATCTAGCTAGGTGGCATAGCAGGTAAAGGGGATGCACTTGGGGTTAAAATTCAACCTCAGGCATTTACTAGTTTGTGACCCTGGGCAAGTCACTTCACCTCTGTCAGCCTCAGTTTCCTCATCTTTTAAATGGGTATAATAATAGCGCTTACATCCTGGGGTTGGAAACACAGACAGATGTGAAATAGTCCCTGCCCTGAAGAAGTTTACAGTCAACCAGGCAAGGCAAGATATACATACAGGGTCTCCCAAAAGTCTTAGTTCAGTTTTAAGCTTTGGTAGCTTAAGTAGATCTAATAGTTTTAATGATTTAAAATGCATCAACTTTCAGAATACTGTGTATATATATTATATGTATTTAAGCTTGAGTATAACATACATATCTAACCTGATTATAATCTGTATTTTTTGTGTGTGTATTCATATGCATACTGTGTGTGAGTATGTATACGCATATGCATACTGTATATGCAATTGCATATTTGTATGCACAATGTGTATGGGTATTGTTTTGAAAATTTCTTAGTCACAGGGTTAGATGAAGAAAAAACAAAGTCTCCAGGCTGTAGAAAATGGGTTTATTAAGAGAGGGATCCTGTCTCACAATTAAGCCAGTCTCAGGTCTAGGACTCAAAGACCCCAAGCCTCAGGATCCACAGAATATTTATATACAATAAGCTCCTCCCACAATATTAACACAATCCAAGTGGTCCATGTACAATAAGTATGAAGTAGAAAGAAAGAAACCATTACTCTTTCATCATCCAATTGGCTAGGCCAATGGATTTGGGTTTTTCACCTTCAAACAATGATGATATAAAGACTTTCCACCAAGTTGATAGCCATTGTCTGGCTGGCTGGCTGGCTGACCCACCATACTTATATTCCAACCTTTTTCTAACTCTGATTGGTCCCTTTCAGCTCAGAAGTTACTCTTTTTGGTGTTTGACCTTAAGCTGATTGGTAGATGCCTAACCACAATCAGAACTGAGTTGATGGATATCAGTATATAGGGGCAGCTAGGTGGC
This sequence comes from Dromiciops gliroides, assembly GCF_019393635.1. NCBI lineage: Eukaryota > Metazoa > Chordata > Mammalia > Microbiotheria > Microbiotheriidae > Dromiciops > Dromiciops gliroides. The sequence goes on along the minus strand of NC_057864.1, from coordinate 436,624,755 downwards.
GCAGTGGATAGAGCACTGGCCCTGGATTCAGGAGGACCTGAGTTCAAATCAGGCCTTAGACACTTGACACTTACTAGCTGTGTGACCCTGGGCAAGTCACTTAACCCCAATTGCCTCACCAAAAAAAAGAAATAGCATTTATATAAGCTCTACTAATATCTGTCTTACTCCATTATTATTATTTGCTTAAGTTACTAAAGAATACCTAAACATATTAAATCATAGTTTTTAGTCTATAAACTGATTATTACCATAGTTAAATCACTTGTATCTAAGGGATGGGAAACATCTCCCTCACAGTATTCCTATGCGTATGCATATGCATTTGCGTATGTGTATTCATAATGTGTATTTGTATGTGTATGCATATGCATAATCGTGATGTATATGCATATGTATATAAAACCTGAGGATAATTTGTATGGGTTTGTGTATATGTGTGTTTATAAAACCTGAGGATAATCTCTGTGTATTGTGTATATACATATGTATGTATGTATGTATATATATACATACATATTCACATGTGTAAATATGTCTCTCTATATATGTGTGTATAAGACCTGAGTAAAACCTCTGTGTGTATGGAGAGAGAGAGAGAAAGAGACAGAGACAGAAATATGCATAGATCTCTTTGTGTGTGTATCACAAGGTGGCGCTGTCCAGCAAGGTTTAGGAAGGAGGTCAGGGTCAAAAGCTCTTACTCGAAGTCAAAACTGGCTCTAATTCTCCCCTCTCCCTTTTTTGAGTTCTCCCAAAGGGTTCAGGAAATGACCCCTCCCTCAATTACAATCAAAAGAAATGAGAAAGACCCTCTAGTGGTCAGATGAAAACCAGATTCTCTTTCAATTCCTCTCTTGGCAAGTTTTTGGGAGTGTTTTGGTTTTCTTTTTCCTGTTAAATAATAAATTCTGGTAGAAAAAAAAGAAGACTTGTTAAATATGCTCCCAGTTATAGAAAGCTTCTCAACCATGAGTCAGCCCCAAACTAGAAAGCTTTCTTCCTAGTCGGTTTCCCGGATCATCCACCTCACAGTAAAACCACTAACAAATGCTCCCAAGGAAATACACATGTTTGAGTTGACCATAGATGCTTGTGAAAAATAAAACCAGATCCAGTTGTGTTTGATCTTAAGAGCAGATTAAAGGAACCCACTTAGAAATAGCAGCCTCATCCAGGGGAAGTGGTGGAGAAGAGAGTTTAGTCCTTCCCCATCCTCCTTCAGCCATCTGAATTCAACCACCAGGGCAAGCTGCTGCTAACCCTCAGGGAAGTTAGCCCCCTCCCTTGAGGCTCACATTGTCTTCCCTTCTCCCATGAGCCAGTAAAGAGAAACCCCGGGTCAGCCATTGCCCTGGCTAGACACAGCTGCTGTAAGTAGCTTTCACCTGCTTTCTCGCCTTTCCTGCTGTTGCCACCAGAGAGAGATCTACCTACCCCTGCTTAGCAGTCTCCTGTGATGAGATGAGAACACACCTCCATGCCCCCTCTCTGCCTCCCTCTGTTCTTTTCCTTTTTCATAGATCCAATCTAAGTCCTCTTTACCTCCTCCATCTTCTCCCAGACTAAGGGGGACATTGTGTGGGGCTGGGGGGAGAGAGAAGAGGCAAACTACAGTTCCCAAGATGCCCGGCAATCATTCCAAATATATGCCCAAGTGAGCTGTTTAGCCCTAGTGTCATCTATGGAATGTTACATATATAAAGGAATTACAAAGTTACCAGACGAGGAAGGGGTGGTATTGTAAAAAACAGAGGACTAGCAGTTTGGGGGCAAGCCATTTCATCTCTATGGTCCCTATTTTCCTTAATCGGCAAAATGAGGGGGTTGGACAAGATGACTTTTGAAGATTCTTTTGCCTCTAGTTTCCCAAGGTTCTGCCCCACCACCAAAAGGACCCACAGTCTGGCAAGGCATGACCCATCAACTGGGCATTGGGGCTGTTTTGTTTCCAGTTTTGTTCATTTTTGTAAGTAGCCTAGCTATAAGCACCTTTGTACAAATGCAACATTCCCTTTTCGTTATGTTGTGGAGAAATAGTGGGGGGGTCTGGTATAGGGGTAAGGGTTGGGGTTCTTAGGAATTCCTCTTTTTTGTTGTTTGTTTTGTTTTGATGGGCAATGAGGGTTAAGTGACTTGCCTAGGATCACACAGCTAGTAAGTGTCAAGTGTCTGAGGTCATATTTGAACTCAGGTCCTCCTGACTCCAGAGCCGGTGCTTTATCCACTGCGCCATCTAGCTGCTTCCAGGAATTCTTCTTTAAAGAATTACACCCTCTTGCACACAAATCCAGTAGAATAAGATAATAGTTTATTTAGGGGCTGAGGAAGGGAAACCAAGAGAGAAATCCTTGGACTTCTTCTCATGGGGAAAAGGCAAGGCACAGAGCGTGGCTCTGAGATACCAATTTCCTCGAGCAGGAGACAGGCAGATATATATATATATATATATTTTTAATTTACTAGGGTTTTTTCTCTCTCTCTTTTTTTTAGGGGGGGGGGTGAGGCAATTGGGGTTAAGTGACTTGCCCAGGGTCACACAGCTAGTGTTAAGTGTCTGAGGTCGGATTTGAACTCAGGTCCTCCTGAATCCAGGGCCAGTGCTCTATCCACTGTGCCACCTAGCTCAGGCAGATACTTTTACAGAGGTCCTATGGTGGTCCAATGAGGTGATCGTCTGACTGTGGAAAGTTCCCCTATTGAAGGAGAACCATCCCCCACTGGTGGTGACTGGGGGAGTTGGGTGAGGGGTGGCTGTGGATCTCTCAAGTCATCTCTCTCATCCTCCTGGCACAAAGGCAGCAGCCACACCCAAACTTATCTCCCCAGGGGTGAGGAAGACTGGAATGAAGGGGGGGGGGGTCCCAGAACTAGCTCAGTCCTGATCAGGTTCCACTTATCTCTTTAGGTGTGTCTGTCCTTTGGTTTAGTTTCTCAAGGAGAAGTTTCTTTGATGTACCCCAGAGAACTTCTGGGGTGTTCTGGGCCCATAACAATTACTTCCTCGGGCTGTGTTACCAGGCTCTTGTTGCTTATTGACAGACTGTCTTCTGGAATAATTTCATTAAATTTGCATAGCCACCCACACCATACAAGTGTACCTCCACCCCCCTCCTCTGCACTGTTTATTTTTATTAATTTAATAGGTAGGCACCTGTCATACCAGGGACACTCCATGTTCCTTCTGAGTGATCTCTTGTAATACAAAAGAAAGAGTGGCTCAAAAAGCCACAATTGAGATATGATCCAATGAGAAAGAATCTAATCTTACCAGAGCCATAACTGGGGGAAGGGGGTCTACTGGAGTTTTGCCTTAGGGTACTAACATTGACAGGCACCAATATGGTTTTTATCTCTTTATGACTGTTCACTCATTACTGAGGTAACAACGCTTCTAAAAGGACCTGGACTTGCATAGACTCCTGGGATTTGAAGTAAAAATTCAGCAAAAACTCATCTCATGAGACAAGGACATATCTCCAAGTTTGAGACTGGGGTGCAACTAAAAGGAGATCTGATAAAAAAGAAAAGGCAAGGTGGCTCAGTGGATAAAGCATCGACCCTGGATTCAGGAGAATCCGGAGTTCAAATTAGACCTCAGACAATTGACACTTACTAGCTGTGTGACTCTGGGCAAGTCACTTAACCCTCATTGCCCCGCAAAACAAACAAAAATTAAAAAAAAAAAAAGAAGAAGAGGTAAGAGAATACAACAAGGGGAGGAAGGTGGTTGTACTCACCCCACCCTTCAGACATGTGGAGAAGCAATGGGGTCACAAGAGTGGCCAAAACATTGGGAATTCCCCTTCACAAACCCCACATATCCAGGGAAACTAGAGAAGGAAGAAGCAGGCATGTGTGTGTGTACAAGATTGTTTTCTGATTGGCTGGCTGTGGGTTTTTTTGTTCTGTAATTGGAGGTGCTTGCTCTGGTGGCTGGAGTGTCAAGAGTAAACAAACAAAAATTAAATAAATACATCATGGGGAATGTGGAGGAACTGGCCATCCTTATGCCTTTCCCCTGCCTTGCTTCAGCTGGGTGCAATTGATACCCTCTTGTGAAAGACCACATTTGACCATTTAATCTGATTTCTCCCGCCCCGGTTCCAGGCATTTCCTTGTGTCCCTTTGTTTGCAGCAGAAAGGTGAAATGCAGCTCTGAAAGCCTAGCACAGGAGAAAGCCACCTTTTCTAGTGCAGGACTAGAATCCCACCCCCTCTCCCCCAGACCATTGTCAAGAAGTTCTCCCTCTCCCTAACCAAGGGCATAATCATGAGTCACTCACATCTTCCATGACTAGTGTTCCAACAGCAGAATTATGACCTAGCTGGGTCTTCTTCTATCTGCCCCATGGGAGTATAAACCTAAACTCTTAGGACACCTGGTTACTCAGCACTGGGACAAGTGGAACATTAGGACCCAAAGTACTGCCCTGTCTCCATACATCATCTCTCTTGTCCTGGCTCCAGGGAGCAACCAGGTTTCATCTCAGTGCTGACAAACCCCAGGGCACACAGGCTCAGCCACTCTCATCCCCCACTCTACGCCCACCAAAGTCACCAACAGTGAAGCCTCCGAAATCCCTTCCAGTTCTAGTGAAGAAGGGAGGGACTGAACGTGTGCCATGCACTGTGCTAAGCTCTTTGCAAATATCTTTTCATTTGATCCTCGCAACAACCCTAGGAGACAGATGCTATTATAACCCCCATTTTGTTGTTATTATTGTCATTTCAGTCATGTCTGACTCTCTGTGAACTATTTGGGGTTTTCTTGACAGAGAAACTGGAGGGTTTGTCATTTCCTTCTCTAGCTCATTTTACAGATGAGGAATTGAGGCAAACATTGTTAAGTGACTTGCTCAGGGTCACATAGCTAATAAGTGTCTGAAGCTAGATTTCAACCCACAAAGATGAGTCTTCCTGACTCCTCAACACCTAGGTGCCCCAAATCCCCATTTGGCAGTTGAGGAAACGGAGGCAGACAGCGGTAAAGTGATTTGCCCAGATCACACAGCTAGTAAGTGTCTAGGCTGGATTTGAACCCAGGTTTTCCTGTCTCCAGAACCAGCACTCCATCTACCGCACCACCTAGTGGGTCCTAGGATCCTAAAATTACATGTGTGTTCATGTGGGCATATGTGTATGTGTGCGTGTCCATGCACTCTGATATCCTCTCCCACCTCTCTTTGCCATGTGCCTTTTATGATCATTGCATCTAATTCTATCAAATACCCACTTGTAATTTTAACTGGCAGTGCATTTCATCTATAAATTAGCTTGGGAAGCATCAGCCTGTGTGCTGTAGTTAATCTTCATAAACAGGAGCAAGAGGATTCTCTCCATTTATTTAGCTCTTCCTTTATGACTTTCATTAAAATGTTATGGTCCTCCTTATAAAGACACCCCCTGCATCTCCTGGTAGGTTAATATTTAAATATTTAATATTTTGGGTTGTATTATAAATGCCATTGTAAATATAGCTTCCAGATGTTTAATACTGGTATGTGAGAACACAGTTGATTTTTGTAGGTTTGCCTCCATGTAAATCCTGCTCTAATGCTTTATCCTGGTGTACAGATATCCATGAGATCATGCATCTTTTTTCTTTTTTAACTGGACCTGTAATCTGATTCGTGCAGGGATTTCCTGCATGAGAAAATTTCCTCCATCAACACATATCTTCAACTTATGGCCCAAGAGTCTTGTGGTTTATAAATCTGGGGCATGTTTAGTGACTCGTCTAAGGTCTCACAGACGGTATGTGAAAGAGGTGAGATTTGAATCTTCCTAAATCAGAGACCCGCTCTCTATGCCCATGGGTTCTTAAGGTCTCTGCCAGCACAGCAAAAATCTGATGGGTCCTACCAAAACTGGGATGGTTTGGAGTAAAGGCCTGGTGCCAGCTTGTTGGTCACCCAAGGAACAGCCCACCTGAGAAAGGAGAGACTCAAAATGAAACATTGGCCGCTAGGATTCTTTTTTTTTTTTTTTTTGCCACAATGACTCATAAAACCATCTACTAAAGTATGGAGAGAATTTTTAAATTGATGTCACCTAGATAAAATCATATCTTTTGAAGTACTGAAGTATCTTACATCCTGTAATTTTTTTCTGAACCCAAATCACAGAATCTCAGAATTGAGACATCCCTTAGAAATTATCTAGTCAACCTGTACCTGACCAAAAATATTCTCCATAACATCGCTGCCAAGTCGTCCTCCGGGATCTCCTTAAAGTGCCCCAACGAGGGAGAACCCAGGATTTCCCAAGGCAATGGATCCCACTTTCTGCCACCTCTAGATGGTAAGATGCTTTCCCCTCATGTAACATGAAAATGATGATGAGTAATAGGTCCCTCTTACTCCCCACCTCCCACATTTTTGTGGGGCTGATTGCTCTCCCTCTAGGGGTACATATTACTTTGTCTCTATCCAGTCCCCTGGATGGCACAGTGGATAGGAGCGCCAGGCCTGGGGTCAGGAAGACTCATCTTCCTAAGTTCTAATCTGGCCTTAGACACTTACTAGCTACGTGACCCTGAGCAAGTCACTTAACCCGTTTGCCTCAGTTTCCTCCTCTGTAAAATGAGCTAGAGCAGGAAATGGCAAACTGCTCCAGTATCTTTGCCAAGAAAATCTCAAATGGGAATCATGAAGAGTCAGACATGACTGAAAATACTTAACAACAGCCAAGATATTCTTCAAGCCCAAGGAAACAATGGCTGCAGGCTCTCTTTTGCTCTTCTGGTAACCTCAAGTCTGCTACTTCTGCCTCTCTCAGCTATTCCAGTTCCTCTTCTCAAAAGCCCAAAGAACGAGAGGGGCTCATTTCTGAGCCCATGTCAAGCCCTTATGCCAATCCGAAAGCCAGAGTAGAAGGAGGAAAAGACCAGGGCATCTCTACCCAACCAGGAAGCCTTGGTCTCCAATCTCCTTACCTCCTTTGTAACACCTCCAGGAAGCACAGACAAAATGGTGCTACATTCACATCAAGCCAAGACCTGCCTGTTTACAATGTCCATCCGCAGTCCCTCATTCTGCCTTATGAGATAAGCAAAGAAAGCTGAATCTCTTGTGTATATGATGGTCCATCATATATTTGAGGGTCACCTCAACCAAAGTCTTCTCCAGAGTAAATATTCCTTATTCCTTCAACCAGTCCATTGATGGCATAATCTCTAGTTTCCTCATTATTCTATTTGCTCTCCTCCAGATAGTCTCCAGATAATCAATGTCCTTCCTAAGGTTTAGTGTCCCAAGAAATGCTCCCAAAATGGTCTGACCAGGGTCCAGTACCATAGAGCTATGGACTTCCTTTATTCTATATCTTTTTAGAAGCATAAAATAACAGGTTTTTGACTATCATACTACCCTGTTGACTCATTTTGAATTCAGGAGCCTTTGCTATTTTTCTGGGTTCAATATGCCTGCCTGAGGAAATTAATTAGGCAAATCACATGCCAAGCCTCCACAACAACCACAACACTTTTTATTACCAGGCCATCCAGGAGTCATAAATTCATTAGCAAAAAGCATCTAATTAAGCCAATAAGGAAAAATAAATAGTAAGAGGAAATCAAATCACAGAATCATTCTCTGCCTCATACACTACTGCTTACATCCCACAAGGTGGTAGATGGTGAAGAAACTTCCCTGTTAAAATTGGTGAGGTGAGGGCAGCTGGGTGGCACAGTGGATAAAGCACCAACCCTGGATTCAAGAGGACCTGAGTTCAAATCCAACCTCAGACACTTGACACTTACTAGCTGTGTGACCCTGGGCAAGTCACTTAACCCTCATTGCCCCGCCCAAAAAATAAATAAATAAATAAAATTGGTGAGTTGAGGAAATCACAATCATTCTTCCCATCTCCTCTAGCCCTGTTCTTAGAGGCCATAACAGAGAGTTGCTGCTAACCTCTCAGAGAAGAATAGAATCATGCTAACGCCTCCCAACATGACTCCAGGGTCATCAGGGTACCTCAACCAAAACATGGTTTAGGAACTTCACTCACACTCCTTTTTTAGCCCTCTGCTTCAACTATACCCGAAAACTTGGACTAGTTACCTCTCTATGCCACTGCCCATTCCTTCTTTTCTTTTCCCCGTTCCCCTTTTCTCTTTCTTTTTCACATTCTTGTCCCTTGATACAATCCCAGCATCCAAGTGAAGAGCCCCACTGTGAGTCTGATGTCCTGGAGTCTTCTCCAGTGAACAGCAGCTACCTTGACTTGTCATTGTGGGGACTGGAAGCCATTCTAGAAAGCTCTAATAATGGCAATTTAATCCCTACCCATATTACCCATGAACTATTTGGCCAAGCCTCTCCCACCCCTACTTATGCAGCTAATTTTTGAATAGAAGTTTAGAATGTTGCAATCATCCCTGTTACATTTAACATTACAAATAGCAGAGTGGGTTGGGGAGAGGAGGGAAAGAGCTGTCCGGCCAAAGAAAACCAGCTCCTTCTCTCTAACTCTAACCCTTTGTGTGGACAGAGTTGCTTTCTCCTGAAGAGTACATTAGATTTGGTCCCTTATTTTATTCTTTCAATATATGTTTGGGTCCTGACTCCATCATACAACAATTTAGCTATCCCTCCCAATTTCATGTCATCTAGAAATTTAACATACATTTGTCTATGACTTCATCCATGCCACCAATAAAAATTTCAGATAGTTCAGGGCCAAGGATAGTGCCCTGAGATTCCAGTGGACAGCTTCCTTTGAGCTTCCAGTGACCCATTAAGGACTATAGTTTAGTTCTGGCCATTACCACTTAAAGTTGAATCTACTTAACTATACCATCTTCTAGATCTCATTGATCTATCTGGGCCACACTGCATTCATTGGAGTTTTTAAGTCTTTCAAAGTTGGCATTTTGTTTTGTTTTGTTTTGTGTGTCTTTTAGTGAGGCAATTGGGGTTAAGTGACTTGCCCACGGTCACACAGCTAGTAAGTGTTAAGTGTCTGAGGCTGGATTTGAACTCAGGTACTCCTGACTCCAGGGCCGGTGCTCTATCTACTGCACCACCTAGCTGCCCCAAAGTTGGTTTTGTTTTGTTTTTTTAACAATATTGTGGTCATTGTACAAGTAGTTTTCATTTTCTGCATTTAACTTTATTAAAGTTCATACAAATCTTCCCAAGTTTCTCTGCATCTGTACCTTTCATCATTTATGGTAAAAATAATATTCCACTCCATTCATATACCATAACTTCTTCCAAATTATGAGCATGCCCTTTGTTTCCAGTTCTTTGCTTTAACAAAGAGTGCTGCTATAAGTATTCTTCTAAATATGAGTCCCTTCTCTCATTCTTTGATCTCTTTGGGGTATGCACCTAGTAGTGGTGGTAGTGGTATGATTGTTTGCCCTTCATTCTTGAAGAGGACCATGACACTGAGGTGATATCATGACTTGCACTGAATTGGATTTAAGTGAGGGAGGACTTTGCAAAGTCACCAACCTCACTCTCTTCTCCAGAGCCATTTGGGTCCAGTGGCAAGGTATATATCGGGACAACTGGAGATGGCCCCAGATGTTTAAAGCAATTTGGTGTTGACAGTTAGTAAATGTCTGAGGTGAGATTTGAACTCAGATCCTTCCAACTTCAAGGCCAGTGCCACTGTGCCACCTAGTTGACCCAGTAGTGGTATAATGAAGTCAAAGAATATGCACAAGTTTAGTGACTTTTGGAATACAGTTCTAAACTGCTTTTCAGAATGGTTGAAATAATTTACATCTCCACCACCAAGGCATTGGTATGTCTATCCTCACACAGTCACCCCAACGATATTTTATAGTAATATTAATATCTGTAAAGTGCTTAGAACAACTTACATGAAGTGATATATAGTGAAGTGAACAGAACCAGGAGAATGTGGTACACAATAACAACAATATTTTTCTACGAAGAATTGTGAATGACTTAGCTATTCTCAGCAATAAAATGATCCAAGACAATCCCAAAGGACTAATGATGAAGCATGCTATCTGCCTCCAGAGAAAGAAATGATATTGATTGAATACAGACTGAAACATGCTATTTTTCACTTTCTTTTTTTTCTTTTATTAGAGCCTTCTTATACAAAATGACTAATATAGAAATGTTTTACATAATTGCATATGTGTAACCTATATCTAATTGCTTACCACTTCAGGGAGGTGGAAGGGAGAGAGGAAGAGAGGGTTGGGGGATAGAATTTAAAGAAAACTTTAAATTAAAATGTTTTTTTTTAATGAAATGCTTAGAACACTTCCTGGCACATAGTAAGTATTTAATAAATGTTTGTTTCCTTTAATGTGTTTCTTTCCTTCCTTCTCTCCCTTCTTTCTTCCATTCTTCCTTTTTCTTTTTTCCTTCCCCCTTCCTTCCCTCCTTCCTTTTTATACTTTTCTTCCTTTCTTCCTTCCTCCCTTCTTTGTCAATTTTGCTAATCTAATAACTGTGAAAGATGTTTTCATTTTTATTTCTTTTATTACTAGTGATTTGAAACATTTTTTCATATGCTGATAACTTGGATTTCTTCCCTTGAGAACTGCCTGTTCATATCCTTGACTATTTATCTCCTAGAGAATAACTTTTGTTCTTATGAATTTGTATCACATCCCTACATACATTTTGAATAACAAAACTTTATCAGAGAAATTGGCTACAAAAAATTTTCCTAGCTGTTAATCTTCCAATTCTAACTACTTTGCTTTTGTCTGTTCAAAACTCTTTGAATTTTATGTATCAAAATTGTCCATTTTATCTCCTGTGATACTCTATTTTGTAAGGAACTCTTCCCCAACCATGATATCATCTTCTATTTCCCTCTAATTTGTTAATATTATGACCTTTAAAATCTAAGCCATGTATCCTTTTGAAACGTATTGTGGTATACAGTGTAAGCTATTACTATAAGCCTAATTTCACCCAAACTTCTTTCCAATTTTCCCAGAAGGTCTTATCAAATGGTGAGACCTTATCCCAGTAGTTTGTGTCCTTGGAATTATTGAACACTATGCTATTGTGTTCATGTACATAATTTGTTTTGTTTAGCAACTTTTCTATATTTTAACCAGTACCATATTGCTTTGATGATGTTTGTTGTAGAGAATAAAGTTTGTGATGTAATCCTTCTAGGTCTCTTCCTTCCTGGGTTGTGTGTTGGCTTTTTTCCTTTTCTTCCCCTTAAGTTTTTTTTTTTTCCTTGTGCTATTTCACATGAATTTTGGTATAATTTTTTCCACTTCTCTAAAATAACCCCTGTCGTGGGCTTGGATCTGAAATCAAATGGATTGCCTAGTCTTTGTTACAAGCTAGTAATTCTTATACATTTGTTACCCTTTTAAACTCCTACTCAGCAATTATCCTTTGTATAGAGGCTATTGATTAACCACATGGAAGAAAGTAAAGGAAGGACTGAGTAAGATGGAGGCACAAGGAAAGAGATTTGGTTGGTGGACATTTACATACCTCAAGATTGACATTAGAAGTTGGTGTAACCTTGATACAGTTATTCCTTCCACATTCTTGGGGTAAAGGGCACAGCCCCAACATGATCCAGAAAATCCGAGTAAAAATTTTTGGCCCTGTCTTTGAACCAGAGAAGTCTGAATTTTTCTTCTCTTTTATGGGCACCTTATTGTAAAATTTGGATTTTTTCGTCCCTAAGTTTAATTTAACCCTGCATTAGAATCACCATGGAGATAAGCAACCCTTCCCCAGAATCTATTGTACTGATTTTGTAGAGTTGAGGGATTGTAGGATTATTTCATGGAGAATTCTAGGAGAAAGACATCAGAAAGAGGAGAATAAGGAAGTAGGTCTAGCATCACTGTGACATCCCCCATCTTGGTACCATGTAGACAAAAGTGAGGTGCCCACATGTTTTATCCCCCTTAAATTCTTCCCTTTAGGTTTGGTGACAAGGCACTGAATTGCAGACACTGCAGTCAGTGAGGTTATTTGCTGCACTTATGAGGACAATGAGTGGTGAGGTAGCCCAAGCTTTTTCCCTTGCCTCTAAGTCTGGAAAAGATTCTACTCTTCTGAGTAACTCCTCTTAGGTTTATCTTTCCCTTCTTCCCATGAAGGAAGGGGAATCTAAGCAGGAAAATTATTTTCTGTCCTGTGCTCAGAAGCATTTAGTAGTGGCTGCTTTCCATCCAATGAACTACAGTCTTCTACCCTTTGGTTTGAGCTGCTAAGTGGTACAGTAGATATCATGCCAGATCTGAAGTCAAGAAGACCCATCTTCCTGAGTTCAAATCTGGCCTCAGATACTTACTAGCTATGTGAAACTGGGCAAATCACTTAACCTTGTTGGCCTCAGTTTCCTCATCTGTCAAATGAGCTGGAAAAGGAAATGGCCAACTACTCCAGTATCTCTGCCAAGAAAACACCCAACGAAGTCACAGAGGGTCAGACCCAACTGAACAATAACCCTTCCCAAAGACCACAAACCTCTTTAGTCACGCTGCAACCCAGTTCATTATCCAGCTCAAAGTTGATTTATAGGAGAAAGTATAACCAGGGAGAGATTAATAATCTGAAGTGATTCAGAAATCCCCTAGATGAAAGAAGAGAAACCCTTTGATAAAGAGAGAGTCCAAGATAACAGAGGAAGGGGATTCCTTTTTATAGGTTCCACGTGAATCCAATTTTGGTTCCCTTTGTCGGTGTACACATTGTTGCTCATCTACACTTACCTCCCATTTCATCCATTTATACTGATAAGTGAGGATATTTTTAGAGTAAGGGACTCCCTTCAGGCCCCTCACTCATCACAGTCCTACTTATGTTTCTGCACAATACTATGTCCTCACAGGTACATCCCAACACTCATGTGGGGGCTGCCTTCCATAGAGTTTTATTACGTATTAGAGAAAAACCTTAATCTAATTGTTGTGGGAATGTGGAGGGACCCCAAGAAACTTAAAGATCCCAACCCCCCAAGGAATCCTTTGAACTTTCTCCAGGAGGAGGGGCAGTTCTGTCTCCCACCTCAGAAATGGGTGTTGCCCTGGTACACTGATAAGCAATATCAAGGTCTACAAGATGATATACAAGATATGGATAAGATGCTACGTATCCTACTGATACCTCATTATTCAAAGATCCCCTCCCAATTACCTTGCCTTTCCCTCCCCTTTGTTTGGTAAAGATACAAAAGACCAGGTCTTCTCTTACTCCATGGGGACAGCTTTCCTTTAGTGGCCTGTCCCCCAGCCATATATTCCTCTCTCCTAATAAATCTCTTTTTATTATACAAGATTCGTGGTGAGCCTCCAATTCTTTGGGTGAGCTAGCCCCCCGATCCAGGTCACAAGTCCCCCCAACATAATTATAACTATAATTTCAATGTACTTGTCACAATCAGCTCAGGCACTCTTCTCCTCAGTCCTCACTTCCAATCCCTGTCTCCCTACAGCAAGGGAAGGAGGAAAGCAGGGAGGAGAAACTTGGAAGTTCAGTTACCTAGGGCTGCCAGATTGAAGCTGAGCAATTCCTGAGTTAAGTAGCAACTCAGAATGCCTTGGAAAATGGAGGAACCACACACAGGGGGCCAATCTCCTTGAGCACCACAGATAATGGCGAGAGGGCTATTACCTGGGACTCAGGCCATGCATTTACACTGGTGGAGAGAACAGTTACTACACACTCTGTGCCTGTGTGAGATGAGGAGTGGAGCTGGCAAGACCTTGGAGAGGAGAGATCCATTCCTGGTCTTTTGACTTCCAACTTTGAGAGAGGACATAAATCTCCCTCATGGATGACAAAGAGCATGATTCTTTCCACCAATGAGGGAAGTCTTATGCAAAAGCAAGGCTTGAGCCCTAGAAGATTATACTCTTCTGTGTTCCTGGAGCCAGTTCTAACCCCCTTAGGCAATTGTTATGATTTTCACAGTGAGCATTTACACCTCAGGGCTTGATTTATTGTTTTCTTGATTGCCTAAACTTAAGAAAGCATTCGTGATGCAGATTAAATTTAGTGTGTGCCTACATTTCCCACCCCCTCCCCCATACACACACACACACACACACACACACACACACACACCCTTGTTAAAAATTTACAGGCACACCCCTAATTACTAGAGAAAGGCTGCCAGAGTCCATTTCCCTTTCTCCAGGACTTCTGCTATCTCCTTTCCTCCTCTGTGCTACACGGGTCTTATCCAGCTTGAAATGAGGAACATATATTGATCTCATATTTATCCCTTTAATACTGGAACAAAGTCCAATGGGAGATAGTTCCCTAGTGTTTCTATCTGGCTATCAGAGTCCCTCTAAAAGCAAAGAAAGTTGGGGGGAGGGGTGCAGGGAGGGGCCTGGCTCAGGCCTGACCTACATTGCTCCTCTCCTCTCCTAGTTTCCCATTTTTCCTTTTTTCTAAAACCTGCTGCTCTTAACCTATGTGTGCCCATCACTTTGAGTTAAAATATATCAGTCCCACAGTACCTCATCTTCTGTGACTCCCCTTTTGTTATTACTGTTGCTGAGTCATTCTCAGTCATGTCTGACTCTACATGACCCCATTTGGGGGTTTTCTTGGCAAAGGTACCTGAGTGGTTTGCCATTTCCTTCTCCAGTTTACTTTACAGATGAGGAAATTGAGGCAAAAATGATTAAGCGACTTGCTGAAGGTCACATAGGTAGCAAGTGTCTGAGGCTAAATTTGAATTCAGGTCTTCCTGACTCTTGTCCTGGACCTTTATCCACTATGCCACATAGCTGCTCTTATATTGTTTATACCGAAGTTTCTTAAACTTGGGTCACAGATCCCATGTGGTATCGTGTAACTGAATGTGGAGAGGGGATCACAAAAAATTGGCAGTAAATGTTTGATTTATATACCTACTTTATTTACCTATATACCTGGGGTTCTGTAAAAATATCTTGGCCAAAAAGGAGTTGTGAGTGGATGTATATACAAGTTTTTACATGTCTTCCCTCATTCAAATGTATGTTCTCTGAGGGCAGGGAAAATGCTTTTACTTGTGTCCCCAGCACTTAGCACAGTGCCTAGCACATAATAATCATATAACAAATGCTAATTAATAGACTGGCAGACCTGCTTAAGCCTGGCTAGGTCTATTGTTATTTGGATGCAGTTCACCCATCTTCCAGCAGAGGGAACCAATGTTGACCCAGTCTCTAAACTACAAGTGAAAATAATTGACTTTTTAAAAATACATTTTATTGATATCTTTTGTTTTTACATCTCATATATTTCCCCAAATATCCATCCCACAGCTCCCTCCAAGAGAGTCAACCTTTACAGTGAAGAAGAAAAAGAAAAGAAAAAAAAGCTCTGTAAAAAGAGGAAACATCCCCCAAAATTGACAGTTTCTGTAAAGTTCCATGCCTATGATCTCCTGCTTCTGTCAAGCAGTGGGAGATGACTTCTCTTATCCCTTCTTTAGAACTGAGCTTGATCATAATTGCACAGCATTCAGTTTTTCTAGGCAGCTAATAGGTGGTGGAATGGATAGAGCACATTGCACCTGGGGTTAGGAAGACCTGAGTTCAAATCTGATCTCACTTTCTAGCTGTGGGACCTTGAGCAAGTCACAACCTCTGTTTGCCTCAATTTCTGTAAGACAAAGATGATAATAATAGCACCTATCTCCCATGGTTATTGATTATGAAGATAAAATGTGATAATGTTTATATAGCTTTACAAGACAGGGCTGCAAGCAATTATTATGGTTGTTGTTATTGTTCTTTCCATTTCCATTGTTGTATTCACTGTACATACTGTTCCCCTGGTTGTACTTTTTTCACTTTGTTTCAGTTCATATCAACCTTCCCAAACTTCTCTTTTCTCTCCCCTCCCCTTACAGAGGAAACTGAGGTTCAGAAAGATTAGGTGATTTGTCTAAGATAACACAGCTATGAACATCATTCACCACATTCATACATCTAGTAAGTGTTGATGATAAAATTCAAACCCAGATCTTCATGACTCCAAATTGAGTACTGTTTCCATTC
Source organism: Dromiciops gliroides (assembly GCF_019393635.1). Taxonomy (NCBI): domain Eukaryota; kingdom Metazoa; phylum Chordata; class Mammalia; order Microbiotheria; family Microbiotheriidae; genus Dromiciops; species Dromiciops gliroides. The sequence continues at coordinate 436,608,773 of NC_057864.1, read as the reverse complement.
TAGGCAATGTCCCTAGTTACCTAGAGCTAGAACTCTTTAAAGAAGGGCTCCCTTACCCGAGATCCACAGTACTCTACCACCACCAAGAGGTCCCTGAATAGGTATCAGATCTGTAAACTTGAATGAGAAAAAAATGACATCTCTCTTACAATATAATTGGTTTCCTCTATAATCCTATGTATTTTGTTTTATGAATTTAAAAACTTTATTCTGATAAGGGATCCCTAGTCTTCACCAGACTGCCAAAGAAGTCTATGAGACAAAAGAAAAGTATAAGTGCCACCCCACCTCCCCACCACCCCCCACCCCAGGCTTTAGAGTATGGTGTGCCCAAAGTCTTGGACTCCCTCCCAGGACCTCACCTCCACTGCCCTGGATACTGCAGGAAAAAAGAAAAAAAAAAACAGTGGGAGAAGCACTGGATTTAGAGTCAGAGGTGTCGGTTCAAATCCTAGCTCTGCCTCTCACTGCCTATGTGACCTTTAGTAAGTCATTCCCCTTTTCTGGGTTTTAGTTTTCTCCAGTGTAAAATGAGGGGCTTAGAGTATATAATATCTGTAGTTCCTTCTAGCTCTAACCCTAAAATCTTCTTGACTACCAACAAGTCCTTGAGATGTATGGTATGCTGAGTGCTTGGATATCCTTCCATGGGGAAAGTTAAATAGGTGCCCTTGGTGGCTTGTTCTCTATACCTGGCTACCTTGGGCCTCCCTCCCTCCAAGCCTAAATCACTTGGCTTTCATGTCTCCTGTTGACAGAGAACTTCAGGAGGGCCCACATTGTTTCCACATATCCAGTATCTCAATGAAAAATGAGAAATGTGAAATTGATACTTCCAAGGTCCCTTTCTTAGGTCACAGCATCAATGCTTCTGTCACAATCAGATGGGAATGATCCAGAAAGTACCTACTCCAAAGGCAAAAGAAAGAGTTCCAACCCTTCCAGGGGTTACTTAATTTTTTAAAAAAATATGATTCCCTAAATCATGTGTATTTAAAAAAATTAGAATGCTGGAATTGGAGTTAGAAGAGAACTGTATTAAGACACTGGCTATGGGGCAGCTAGGTGGCACAATGGATATAGCACTGGTCCTGGATTCAGGAATACCTGAGTTAAAATCCGGCCTTAGACACTTGACACTTACTAGCTGTGTGACCTTGGGCGAGTCACAACCCTCATCGCCCCGAAAAAAAAAAAAAAAGAAAAAAGAAAAAAAAAGACACTGGTTATGACACTTCCTAGCTCTGCTACCTTGGACAAGTCACAATCTTCCTAAGTTTCAGTTTCCTCTATTGGGGAAAGGGAAGGAATAAGTATTTATTAAAGGCATCCATGTGCCAGGTGGCTCAGTAGATAGAGTGCTGGTCCAGGAGTCAGGAAGACTCATTCTCCTAAATTCAAATCTGGCCTCAGACACTTACTGGCTGTGTGACCTTGAGGAAGTCACTTACCCTGTTTCTGACTCAGTTTCCTCATCTGTAAGGATGATAATGATGTAATAGGGTTATTATGAGAAAAGTACCATTTAAACTTCACAGTTCTACCTAAATGAGAGCCAAGTGACATTTTTGGGGGGGGGGCAGGGCAATGAGGGTTAAGTGACTTTCCTAGGGTCACATAGCTAGTAAGTATCAAGTGTTTGAGGCGGGATTTGAATTCAGGTCCTCCTGAATACAGGGCTGGAGCTCTATCCACTGCTCCACCCAGCTGCCTCCCCAAATGATATATTTGTAAAGTGATAGCACGGTGCCTGGAACATTTTAGGTGCTTAACAGATGCTTGTCCCTCTCCCTTCCCCCCAGGATCATTAGAAAGGTATTGTGATATGATGGATTATGAGCTGAACTACCCGAGAAGATCTGGGTTTAAATGCCACCTCAGAGACCAGCTGTGTGGGTCTAGGCAACTCATAAACTCCCTGAACCTCAGTTTCCTTATCCTTAAAATGGAGATGAAAAGATCCCCTCGCAAGATTGTGGTGAGGTTCAAATGAGGTCATGTTGGTGAAACATTTTGCAAGTTTTTAAAAAGCTACAAAAATGTGACCCATCATTAGCATTGCCATGATGTAACAGCCAGGCTTGGCCACAAAGTCCCAGCTAGCATTGAAACAATGATAGCTTGCAGCCCAAGGACAATATCCTCCCTGAAACAAAAATATGCACAATTGTCCAAGGGCCCTCGGAAGGCAAGAGTCAAGATGTTCCCATATCTATGTCTCCCATCCAGCCTTTATAGTTAGTACTCTTTGCTCATCTCTTGTGGGGCTGCTGCCCAAGATAAACCAGCATCCCATGTTATGTCACTGCTTAAAGAAAGGTGAAGTGTTCTTCTCAAGGTTCACAGCTTTACAATTGCCCCATCCCTCCTTCCCGCCTTCCCTCCCCAACTACCTCAATTAATTAATTCCCTTATTTGTATTTGCAGTAATTCTCATTATGTTTACTCAGCATATACTTATTATATGTGTACTTATTGTCTCCTCCGTTTGAATATAAGCTCCTTGAGAACAGGGTTTATCTCATTTATTTTATTTCTATCCCCAGCATCTAGGACAGTTCAAAGATTATCTCATTCCCAGGTCTGACCATTGAAGCCCCTCCCTTTCTCTAAACCCTAACTCATTTAGGAAGCCTTCCTGACATTCCTCTCTCCTGCCCATCCCCACCTTCTGATTAAAATAATAATAATACTAATAATCTAGGCACATAGTACCTGTGTAATAAATGTGTGTTGACTGCTAGATCTGTATCCCAAAGAGACCATAGAAAAGGGAAAAGGACCCACATGTACAAAAATATTTATAGCAGCTTTCTTTGTGGTGGCAAAGAATTGGAAATTGAGGGGATGCCCATCAATTGGGGAATGGCTAAACAAGTTATGGTATATGAATGTAATGGAATACTATTGTGCTGTAAGAAACGATGAGCAGGAGGAATTCAGAGAAACCTGTAAGGACTTACATGAACTGATGCTGACTGAGAGGAGCAGAACTAGGAGAACATTGTACACAGTAACAGCAACATTGTGTGATGAACAATGGTGATAGACTTGACTCTTCTCAGCAGTGCAACAATCCAAAACAGTTTCAAAGAACTCTTGATAGAAAATGCTCTCAACATCCAGAAAAAAGAACTGTCAATTATGAATACAGATTGAACCATACTGTTTCTACTTTTGGACTGTTTTTTTCCTTCTTGTTTGAGGTTTTTCCTTTGTGCTCTGATTCTTCTTTCACAAGACGACTAATGTAGAAATATGTTTGATGTGATTGTACATATAAAACCTATATCAGACTGCTTTTCATCTTGGGGAGGAGGGAGAAAAGGGAGGGGGGAGAAAAAAATTTGGAACTAAAAATCCAGTGAAAACAAATGTTGAAAACTATCTTTATATGTAATATGTAACTGGAAAATAATAAAAAAAATTTTTTAAAATAAATGTGTGTTGACTGGTTGATTAATTGATTGCCTATGGGCTTATGCCCTAAGACCTTGATTACTATATAACCCAAATTATACTGTGCCATCTTGACTGGAAGCAGTGAAGTCAGTATAATGGGAGATTGGCCAATGAGTAACCAAACCTGGAAGCATTCATGGTAGACCATGCACAGGGATGTTTAGTGAGCCCGTTTCGCAGCATACCTAATTGAGGGGTGGGCTCTCTATATCAGAACATGTGCAGGTATGACAATTTCTGGTCTGCTCCCTGTGTAGTGGAAAAAGTACTCTTGTTTTGATTGACCACTGAGCTGGAACCAAGTCAAAGTATAAAAGAATGCCCATGGGACAACTCAATATTTTTCCTTCCCTGGGGCATGAGTTGGGATTTGAGCCCAGGTCTTTCTTAGTTCTGAGTCAATATTCTATCCACTGTTCTACCTAGACATCCAGCAGGCAGCTGAAGGTCTCAAAGACAGGATGAGGATGGAAATAACAGAACAATTTACAGTTCAGTGTCATGGAAGAAGAAAGGAAGAAGAACAAGAACAAGAACAAAAGAAGAAGAAAAGAACAAAAGAAGAAGAGAAGAAGGAGGAGAGGTGGCTAATTGTCAGATACTACAGAGAGATCAAAGGGAATGAGAATTTTTGGAAAGACCATTGGATTTGGCAATGAAGTGGCTATTCATGATCTCAGGAAATGCTGCTTTAGCAATGTAGTAGAGACTGAAGCCAGACTGCAAGGGGGTGTGGGGTGAGTAATCCCAGTTTGGCCCATGTTTAGGACTGGGTGGAAAGGGTTAGGTGGAAAGCTGTCTGAGCATCTTTCGTGCAAAATCATGTCGTGTTCCCAGAAGTCATTCTTCAAGTTATCTTGGACATGATACAAGGAACACATCTAGTAAATGTTTAACTGAAAACATTGGCTATTTCTGGCAACCTGGAATAGATTCTGAGCTTAAAAAGACTTTAAGAATATGTAGCACAAGGGGGCAGCTAGGTGGTGCAGTGGATAAAGCACTGGCCCTGGATTCAGGAGTTCCTGAGTTCAAATCCGGCCTCAGACACTTGACACTTACTGGCTGTGTGACCCTGGGCAAGTCACTTAACCCTCTTTGCCCCGGAAAAAAAAAAAGAAAGAAAGAATATGTAGCACGAGCCAAGCAACTTGGCACCATCTACCAAAAACAATTGTTTGTTGTTCAATTGTTTGTTGTCATTGCTCAAGGCATTTGTGGCTATCTTATCAGGAAAAGTCACCATCATATACCTCATTATCATAGGGAAGGAAGTTATATATTGTCTCTGGACACTTGAATGTCTGCAATAGAAACATCTGGTATTTCTACTTCCATGAATAAATCACAGAGAACAAAGGCTATAATGAGATTTGAAGGACTTTGAATGTCAAGGTAAGAAGTTTGGATCTGACTCTGTAGAAAATGGTGAAATCCCTCCAGGATTCTGTTCCTATAGGAAGTAATAAGCCATAATATCTCTCCGAGGTACTACTTGCTGAATCACTCAGGGGGCATTATCTTTGGCCCTTCCATCTCCCTTGTTCTGAACATTAAAACTGTCACCAAGTTCCGGGGATAGTCAATAAGCATTTATGAAGCACCTATTATGTGTTAGGCACTGGAATAAGCACTGGGGAAACTAAGAAAAACAGAAGACAGTCGCTGTTCTCAAAGAGCTGACAATTTAATGGAGGAGAGAACATGCAAACAATCATGTACAAACAAGCTGTACACAGCATAAATAGGAAATAATCAACAGAGCCCTTTTATCAGTCTCTCTTGGGAGGGTTTCTCACCTCTCAGGCTCTTCACTCACACAAAGAAATCTAGGAACAATCTATATGATACTACCCAGCAATTTATCACCAACTCCCCTTATAAGCACAAAGCTCAAAGAAGGCAAATTTTATTGGAAGGAAACAAACAGAACTCATCAGAGAGCTTACAACCCATGTCTCTCTCAGTCACTTAAAGCCAGGCACCATAGAGAGCCCCTAGAAAGCCTTGTTTCTTGTATTCCTCACAGTTAGCTGTAACTTTCCTTTGTTGGTCCTCCTTCAATTCTCTGCAGATAACCATCAGGTGATGCTGATGCTGCTCCCCATCATTGCTCCCTCTCCCCATATTGCAAAGAGGGAATACTCCAGAATTTCCTTGTGCTTTTAAAAGAGAAATAATTCTCCCTGCATTGAAATCTCTACCTCTTATGAAACCTTGGGCTTCTCCCTTCAACAACAGTTCCCACCAACCATTGTCTCACTGAAGTTTGTCAAGGAGTTAGTAATAATAATAAGATCGAACAGTTTTACAGTGCATTAAGGTTTTCACTTTACATACGTTATTTTATTTAAGGTTCATGACACCCTGTGAGGAAAGTAATACAATAACACAGTAGCTTATACTCATTATTAGACCCATTTTAAAGGAGAAAACTGTGGGGTCAGAGGAGTTAAATAATTTATCCCTGCTCATATAGCTAAAAGTATACAGAATAATTTTATATATATACCTATTTGTGCCTAATGGTAGCCATCTCTAGGTCAGGGTAGGGAGAAGAGAAGAAGAAAGGTAAAAAAGAAATTTACATGATAACTTTATTATATATTTAAAAGGAATAGCAAGCTGTACATAATAGGTTTGCAGTTTCATGTGCAATCATCTTTTTATTATACTATGTTATGGAAATGTTTGTTTTATTCCATGAATTAAAAACTAAATAATTTTTAAATGCCTTTCGAGCCTGCCCCTCTAAATTCCAAGTGGGTTTCTCTTACCAACATCATTTTGGATTTACTCCAATGCCTAATGTTCTCTTTCCCCAAAGTAACCAAGTGATATGTGTTCTGACCAAATGGGTACTCTCCAAAACTCAATAATGCACCCAAATTTATCCCTGCAAGGAGATCAGAGAGGTTGGTGCTCATTAGTATACATCAGAAAAAAAACCGATAGATAAATGTATAATAAGGAAAATATTTGCTCCCATTAGAAATAGATAGTCCTACATATTTTATCCAGCCTTTTGTTCTTTCCTCAATTTCAACTGCATGCCAATCAGGAAGGATATTGGCAAGGAGAGCAGTTTCATCAGCCCTGCATGAGCTAGCAAGTGAATCTTCTTTAAACATTGTTTTCAGTGTGTTTAGGCAAGCAAACACATACTCATTCAAGGTGAGGCCCCAAATCCTGGTGTTTTCCAAGGCATCAGATAATCATCTAATGTTAATCTGACACAGCCACCAATAGAGAGAAGGGTTAGAGCTTAGCAAGAACAGAAGAGGGGGAAATGCAAAAGTTAAAACTAGAAGTGAGGTTATGGCCACATGTCTTTGATGAAACTAAGGATGGGGACAGACTGAAGAAGAATTTACACTTAGTTTCCTCAGTACTGGAAAGAAGGTGTGGATGAAGGTGGAGGATGGGAAAGGATAGAGTGAGAAAATAATCTCTCTTACTGTTGGTAGCAACTAGCATCATTGTATAAGTGAAGTATCTTTCTATTGTAAACCTAAGAAGATAAAGAGTCTTAAAAGTTGCTTCCTTAGGTGAGGGAGGGAGGGAGGTCTTGAGTGACTGATTAAAGAGAACACAGGGCACTAGCCTGAACTGGGAAAACGGCTGAAAGAGCTAGATCATTGCAATTTCTCTCTGTTATCTGTACCCAACAAATGAACTAAGAGCTGGAGGTTTCTCTCAGAATGGAAACAGGAATTTAGCAGGAGGCCCCAATGAGTAGGCATGAGCTTTGATCCTGGAAGTGAACAAAAGTGCTTTTGTAATGAGGTCAGTGTCCAGGAAAGATCACAGAACCATAAACTGAGATCTGAAAGGCTCCTTAGGGGCCATGAAATCCAACCCCCTCATTTTACAAATGAAGAAACTGAAGTTGAAAAGGTTAAGTGACTGGTATTAGGTCACATAGCTAGTGTATATCTGAGACAGAATTCAAACTGAGGTCTTGGTAAATTCAAAATTCGGAATTTTATTCACTCCACCACCTCAATTCCTCCACCATCAATCATGCGGACACTGAGAGTGGACCCAAGGACTAGCCAAAGAATATAGGCAGGGTGGGCAGCTAGGTGGCGCAGTGGATAAAGCACCAGACCTGGATTCAAGAGGACCTGAATTTAAATCCAACTTCAGATACTTGACACTTACTAGTTGTTTGACCCTAGGTAAGTCACTTAACCCTCATTGCCCTGCAAAGAAAAAAAAAGAATATAGACAGGGGAATAAGGGGAAAAAAATCAATGGATCTAAAATCTAAGAAGGAAATAATGAAGGAGATAGTGAAAAAGGCTAGAGAGGCAGATTAGTGCTGGCATGTGAGAGGGCCTTAAAGGCCCAGCTAAGTAGTTTATGGAAGGTAGGTATCACAGTGAATGAAGTGCCAGGCTTGGAGTCAGGAAGATCTGACTATAAATCTGTCCTCAGACACTTACTAGCTATGTGACCCTGGGAAAGTCACTTAGCCCTGTTTATCTACACACTTTTTTAGCTTTTTCATATATGTATCCCCAGAACTTATCATAATACCTGGCACATAGTAGGTGTTTAAGGGGAAGGAGGAAGAGAATGAACATTTATATAGCACCTACTATGTACTAGACACTGTCCTAAGCATTTTTCAAATATTAGCGCATTTGATGCACACAATAATCCTGAGCAGTAGGTGCTGTTATTATCCCCATTTTATAGTTGAGGAAACTGAAGCAGAGGTTAAGTGACTTGCCCAAGGTCACACAGCTAGTAAGTGTCTGAGGACAAAGTTGAATTCAGGTCTTCCTGACTCCAGACTCAGCTCTCTATCTACTTTATCATTTAGCTGCCTTAATAAATATTAATTGACTGACTCAGTATTCAAGAAACCTTTATTAGACACCAGTTAGTGCAAAATTTGATCAAACATGGCATAGTGGATAGAAAGGTCATATTGAAGTCATGAAGACCTGGGTTTAAATCTGCCTCTGGTATAATACTATCTCTCCTCTGACACAATATGGGCTGTGTGACCCTAATTAAGAGACTATCTCTCAGGGCACCAGCCAAACTTTCTAAGACGATAAGTTGAAGAGCCAGCATCATCATTGCCATCACCACTACTACCCCCATCATCATCATTATCAGGGGAAAGGAAAGTGCTTTAAGAAATTGGAAGAAGCTAATATCTCTTTCAGCCAGAAAAATGAGGGAAGATTTTTAAGAGTTGGGCCTTGAAAAAAAGAGAATTTCATCAGGTAGAGATGTGGAATGAGTGCATTTCAGGCAAATGGTGGGGGAAGGTAAAGGCCTATGCAAATAAATGAATTAAGAAGAGAACAGGGGGCAGCTAGATGGCACAGTGGTTAAAGCGCTAGCCTTGGATTCAGGAGGACCTGAGTTCAAATCCAGCCTCAGACACTTAACACTTACTAGCTGTGTGACCCTGGGCAAGTCACTTAACCCCCATTGCCCCGCAAAAAAACAAACAAAAAAAAAAGAAGAGAACATAAGTTTGGGGGTTAGTTGAATACATAAAAGAAGCATGGGCTACAGCTGTAACAATAGAATCATAGGATTTAGAGCTAATATATAGAATATATAATATGTATATAAATGTGTGTGTATGTATGCAGACATATGTTCATATATTTAGAAATTAAAATTACTATTAATATCATCTAATCCAACCTCCTCATTTTACAGGTGGCTGGATCCTGATCCTGGAGAATTTGAATGAGAAGATAAGAAATGTATTTTTTTTTTTTGCAGGGCAATGAGAGTTAAGTGACTTGCCCAGGGTCACACAGCTAGTAAGAGAAATGTATCTTTTGTCTTGGAAGCAATAAAGAGCCATTGAAGGGGTCATGTCAAACATATCTATGAACTATGAAGATATTCAGGCATGTGAAAAATATTTATATATATATATATATTATATGCAGGTATAGGAAGATTAACAGGTATATGAAGGATAGATGGGGAAGGGGAGAAACTGGAAACAAAGAAACCAGTTAAGAATCTATTTACAATAGTTCAAGAGAAAGATGGTGAGAGCCTAAAGTAGAATGGTAGCAATGAGAATAGAGAAGAGAGTGAAAGAGGACTCATTTGAGATAGGTTATATCAGGGAATCAACAGGATTTGTCAACTGAGTGGATCTGGGGAAGGGAGTGAGGGAAAAGGAAGAGTCAAAGATGACTAAGGTTTCAGTTCTGGGAAACTGGCAAGATAGTGCTATAATAAGCAGGAATAAGGAAATTAGATCTTATACCACTTATACTTACTAATTACAGTAAGTTCAAAATACATATATTACCTGAATATCAAAGGTTATACCATAAACACATTAGAAGAGAACAAGGTCTATGGCTAGGGGAAAATTCTTTTTTCTTTCTTCTTTTTTATTTTGTGAAGCAATTGGGGTTAAGTGACTTGCCCAGGGTCACACAGCTAGAAGTGTCAAGTGTCTGAGGCTGGATTTGAACTCAGGTCCTCCTGACTACAGAGCTGGTAATCTATCCACTGTGCCACCTAGCTGCCCTTAGGGGAGAATTCTTGACCAAAGAGACAAAGGCAGTGACAAAAGATAAAACTAATTTCATTTATATGATATTGAAAAGCTTCTGCACAAATAAAATTAATGCAACTAAGATGAGAAGGGAAGCAGTCAATTGGGGGAGGGGAATCTATATTAAATAACTTTGATGTAAAGAAATATAACTAGCACAAAAATATGTCATTCTTCAAAAGATATGAACAAAATTATTAATTGATATGAACAAATAGTTCTCAAAAGACTAGTTGCAGAATATTAATAATATGAATCATTACTCTAAAATACTTATAATCAGAGAAATGCAAATGAAAACAACTCTCAGTTTTCGCCTCACATCCAGTAAAGATGAAAATAGATGGAATAGACGATGTTGGAAGTGATGGGAAAAGACAGGCACACTAATGCACTGTTGACAGGGCCATGAATTGGCCCAATCATTCTAGATATAATTTGAAATTTTGCAAATAAATTGACTGAAATGTCCCTAACACTTTACTCCATATCCCACTACTAAGTATATATACCAAGAAGGTGAAAGTCAGAAAGAACCATCTAATATATGCAAAAATATTTATAACATCATTGTTATGGTAGCAAAATGCTGGAAAGAAAGCAGATGACTATCAATTGGTAAATGGCTAAACAATTTGGGATACATAAATATAATAGAATATTATTACACTGTAAGTAATGGTAAATGATGAGTACAGAGAAGCAAAGGAAGATTTATATGAATTGATACAAAGTGAAGTAAGCAGAAGGAAGAAAACAATATAAACAATGATTACAACAATGTAAATGAAAAGAACAAAACAAATGAAACCAAATGCTCTGAAAGTGTAATAAACAAGCTTGGCCCCAAAGAAGAGAATCTATCTCTCTGCCTCCCTTACAGAGGAAGGGGGTTATGGGTGTGGAACACTATACACAATGTCAGACTTGGGTGATACTTTGAGTTAGTTTTGCTTTTCATTTTTTGCTCTTTGTTGTTCTATTATTAGGTATGGCTCTCTGGGGGGGGAGGGAAAGCTATATCGGGAAATGTAGGTGATCTGAAAATAAAGATCAATAATTTTTATAAAGAAATAAGGAAGGGGGGGCAGCTAGGTGGTGCAGTAGATAAAGCACCGGCCCTGGATCAGGAGGACCTGAGTTCAAATCCGGCCTCAGACACTTGACACTTACTAGCCGTGTGACCCTGGGCAAGTCACTTAATCCTCATTTTCCCCACCAAAAAAAAAAAAAAAGAGGAAATTTGGAAGAAGGGAAGGGAAGACATGGGGATACATTTAAATTGATGCAGAGTGAAGTAAGCAGAACCAGGAAAATAATTAACACAATGACTACAAAAATGTAAATGAAAAGAGCATAAAACAAAACTGAATGCCATGTGATTATAATAAACAAACTGTACTCTAGAAAAGAGTTGAATACACCTCCTTCCTTTTTGGAAGAAGTGAGGGACTGTGGGTATAGAATATTGCCTAGACAGTCTGACATAGTTAATAAGTTGGTTTTGCTGGACTTACTTTTTTCCCTTTCTTTTTCTAATGTTTGTTACAAGAAATAGCTTACCAGAAAGAGGAGGAGGGGGGATATATTTGGAAATAAAGGTGATGTAAAAACAATATATAAATAAAAATAAGATTTTTTTAAAAGAAATTAAATGGGTGGATCTAGGTTGGGTAGAGAATGAAAGGCACAGGTTTTTATCTCTGCTTAGCAGAGCCCAAGTCTCAGCCAGGGGTTAGGGCTCAGCCAGGGTATGAGATAGACATGAAGAGAAGATTGAGACTAGAACTGAACAAGCTGGCTAGTGCCCATATTTCCTACTGGTAAAGGAGAAATCAGAGACTCAAGTAGTCTTAACCCAGGAGCTATTTTATCTCTGTGTTATCTCATGCTTCTATACCCATTTCCAAAACGTATCCTTGCAGTACCTACCAGTTGCTAGGAGAAGGTAAGCTCTTCAAAGGGAAGACACCTTTGTTTTTGTTTCTCTGGTGCCTTGTACAGTGCCTGTCATGAAGAATCACTCTAACAATTTCATCATTCTGCAATGTCACATCAGTAATTGGCACTCACACCTCATCAGTACCTTCAGCCCCTGGAAGGCAGGTCAGAGAACTTCCAAAAACCTCCATTTCAGAGAATGCCCAGGCCAACCATCTCTTCATTTCTCACCTGGCTGTCCTCCTTAGACTTCTCCATCATGTTCCCCATTCTTTTTTTTTTTTTTTCGGGGCTAAGAGGGTTAAATGACTTGCCCAGGGCCACACAGCTAGTAAGTGTCAAGTGTCTTAGGTCGGATTTGAACTCAGGACCTTCTGAATCCTGGGCTGGTGCTTTATCCACTGCGCCACCTAGCTGCCCCCACGTTCCCCATTTTTCCCCAACCCCTTCCTGTTGCCTTTTGTGCTCTGTGTTCCCCTATTATTTTGTAAGCTCTGTGAAAGCAGCTAACATCTTTCTTTCAGGCAAATTAAGTGATTTGCCCAGGGCCACATAGTCAGGAAGTGCCAGAAGCTGGACTTAATCCAATTCTTCCTGACTCTGAGACCAGCCCTCTAATTATCACTTTATTGCAATGCCTGTGTATCTAGTCACATGTTTGGCTTTTTTCCCTGATTGGGATCGACCCTATGGCACCCAGATCACAGGCCCCTTGGTTCCTCTGGAGAATTGAGAACCTTCCTATGTCCTGTCCTCTTTCTCTCTTTCTCAGCAACAGGGGATAGTGTTCTGAGACTCTAGAGAGGTGGAGAAAAGATGCAGAGGAAGATGACAAGGACAGGTGATCCACACTGGGTTCTCTTCCCTGCCAGAAGGAAAGGGGGAGAAAGAGTTTAAGAGGAAGTGAGAGAGGGATTAAAGAGAGCCAGAGACATTAGGGACTCTCCACCGAGAGTCCAAAGACCACAAGGTGTGGTCTCATTTGCATCTTTCATCCTGGTCCCTTAAGTCCCGTTCTCAGCCATTGACATCGAAGCTTCCAACCTGTCATCATAGCTGGCTCATCAGGTCTGCATGACATATAGAGACCCAAGGACTCCAAAAAAACCCAGGCTCCAGGTAACATAGGTGCTGGGGTTTCAGGGTTGGGAGGGGAGAAGGGGGAGGACTTCAGAGGGACACCTTGGAAGAGAAAGGAAGAAAAGAAGGAATTCGGTCGTGGAGCCAGACATTCTGAGCAAGGTCATCGGTGTCCATCTCTCTGGTTTCAGAGCCTGCCCCTTTTGAGTGACCCCCCAAATTTGGCTCAGCATAGGGCCAAGGGTTCTCCCACTGGGGTTTACTCTCATGAATCATGGCCATCAAAGATCTGGCCCAGATTTGGGCTATTCCTTATCCCAAAGACTGGGTTTGAGTTGCTATTTGAATTAGGAACGGAGGGAGAAAATCAGGATGCCTCCAATCAAATTATACTCCAAAACAACAGAAGATGCAGGCACCAAGGATCCTTGGCCTTCAGCTGATGGAAATAGCCCCAGGAGGGGAACCTTAACCCTAAGAAAGAAACTCAGACTGGCCCCATAGTAGGTAGCATCCCTTTAGCTATGGGGCAAATTTCTAATCTGCTAGGTTTCAGGATGGTACATCTGGATTCCTATTGGCAAGAGATGGCAAGGACTGGCTCTAGGTCCCTCAGACTGTTTTCTAGATAAGAGTCAAGGTATCAACCTAAAGAGGGGCCTTAGTTTGTTGGGGCTGGATGACTTGAGTGGGTAAAGATTTTGGTTGAAAGGCTCTTTAGTGTTTCTGTGAAAGAGAGATTGAGGGAGAGGGGAAGAGAAGAAGGAGGAAAGGAAGAAGAGAGAGAGAGGATGGAGACAGACAGACAGACAGAAAGAAACAGAAAGCCAGAGAGAGAAGGAAGAAGATGGAGGGAGACAGTGGGCAAAAGGAAAGGGAAAGGGGGAGAAAGAAGAGGAGGAAGAGTGAAAGTGAGACTGAAACAGAGGGAAAGGGACTCTGACTCCTCCTTCTCTATCTGCCTTCTTCCCCAGTCCTTTGCTGCCTTGGTGGAGCAATCATTTTCCAGGGTTCCAAGCTGATTGTTGTCTTTCATTCTTGAAGAGGACCAAAGTGACATCACAGTGTAGGAGTCAAGGTACAGCGTGTCCAACGATGGCTGATCAGACCAATATGAGCTCGGGAGGCTTTAGCAGGTGATGAAAGAGTCTTCCATTCACTCATCTGTTCACACATTCTTGGGATCTTTATTGACACCTGTTTCAGAGCTGCTGCTTTATATTTTTTTTTACTCAACCTGAGACTTTGTTAGTGTAGGGAACTCCTAACAAGAAATCTATTATTAATTAATCATTATAGTAAAATTCTACCAATGCAGATCAGCACCTACTCTACAATTTCGAGCATTAGAGTTCTTGGGGAAGCAACGAAAGGTTAAGTGACTTGTCCAGTGTCACACGGCCAGCAAGTATCTGAAGCTGCATTTGACTCTGTCTTCCTTACTCTAAGACTAGCCTCTTATGCATCCTAGCATCTTCCTAAGTTTAGATAACACACCCATGGATGGATGAGGAAGGTCATAAGGGATGCTTGGCCTATAAAGGGGAGAAGAGGAAAGAGAAGAGGAAAGAGCTGGCCAAGAGCCCTATGTCTTCTCCCTCAAGACTTTCTAGCCACCCCTACTTGCCACATGGAGGAAGAATCACTGGAGGAGGAGGAGGAGGAGTAAGGAAAAAGGGAGACAGTCACTCAACTAACAGCATTTATTAAACCCTTACTTTAGCTACCTTCCATCTACTCAAGCAGGAGTGCTTTACTTCTTGGTAATCTGGGAAAGCCTATGGAAGCCTTCTCAGAAGATTTTTAAATGTATACAATAAAATACATAGGATTCTAAGGCATACCAATTATATTGAAATAAAAAATTGGGGGGGGCAGGGCAATGAGGGTTAAGTGACTTGCCCAGGGTCACAAAGCTAGTAAGTGTCAAGTGTCTGAGTCCGAATTTGAACTCAGGTCCTCCCGAATACAGGGCTGGTACTTTATCCACTGCGCCATCTAGCTGCCCCTCCCTTTATTCTTTTTTTTTCTTTTTCTTTTTCTTTTTTTTTTTTTTTGCGGGGCAATGGGGGTTAAGTGACTTGCCCAGGGTCACACAGCTAGTAAGTGTTAAATGTCTGAGGCTAGATTTGAACTCAGGTACTCCTGAATCCAGGGCCAGCGCTTTAACCACTACGCCATCTAGCTGCCTCCCCTCCCTTTATTCTTAAAGCATATCAAAAGAAGGAATAATCTTGAAATTAAATTGCCCACTGGAGAAAGAATCCTAGGGTTCAGCATCCAAGCTCTGCCTCTCTCTCTCTCTCTCTCTCTCTCTCTCTCTCTCTCTCTCTCTCTCTCTCTCTCTCTCTCTCTCGCTCTTGCCCTAGAATTCAAAGAGCTGCCAAAGCCTCTGAAAGCTCTAGGGTTGTTGGACTTCTTCCAGAATTCCTGGGTTTAAGTCCACTATGGCAGTCTCAGCCCCCACAGCCTCTATTCATCCTCATTCTGACTGCAGAACCAGCTTTTTCTCCCAGTCTCTGCTCACCCTGTTCCCAGCCCTGGGCATGTTCCCTTATTAACCCTCCCAACTCTCAGAAGAGTTCCCATCCATCCAAATAACCAGATCGCAGATCTGGAGCAGGAAGGGACTGCAGAGGACATCTAATTCAACCCCTCATTTTATAGATCAGGAAGCTCATCTCAGGGACTTGCCTAAAATCATACAGGTAATTATCCAAGGTAGGGTTCGAACCCAGGGCATCTGACTTCTTCATCCTGCAGAGTCCTCACCTCAGTATGTAATCCCTCTGCGCTCAGGCACACAGAGACGCTGGGACAAGGGGTCCAGGGAATTTCTTTCAATGAGCAAGGTCTTTGTGCTCCACAAATCATGAGAAATGAAATTCAAAGACTTCTCTCCTTATTTCTGCTTGCTCTATCTCTCAATAATTCTAGGATCTGGGGCAGCTAGGTGGCACAGTGGATAAAGCACCGGCCCTGGAGTCAGGAGTACCTGAGTTCAAATCCGGCCTCAGACACTTGACACTTACTAGCTGTGTGACACTGGGCAAGTCACTTAACCCCAATTGCCTCACTAAAAAAAAAAAAAAAAAAATTCTAGGATCTGTCAGTGATCTGACTAGGATATATCTAGAATCTTGGTCATGTGGGCACTTCCTCATCCAACCTAGATTGGAACTTCCCTATGACTTTATGGATTGTATTCAAGAATTGTTTGGGCCAAAAAAGTCATCCCCTTTAGCTGACATGATGATGAGCCTCTCTAGACTTAGCTAGACTGGATCTTGGCTAATAGACATCGAATACATCATGGGACCTATCCATATACCAAGTCTTTCCAATTTGGTATGGCCCAACAGAGCTTGAGTTCTGCTGGCAAGTCCTTTGAGAACTCAAGGCCACCTCTATGCCCCATTGAGGCCACACACGTACATACATATACACACATTCATACACACACACACACACACACACACACACACACACACACACTCACTCATATCCCTGCAGGCTCTTTCTCTCTAAGAAGTCTGCCATCCAGGGAGCAGCTAGGTGGCTTAGTGGATAGAGCACAGGACCTGGATTCTGAAGGACCTGAGTTCAAACCTGACCTCAGACATTTGACACTTACTAGCTGTGTGACCTTGGGCGAGTCACTTAACCCCCACTGCCCCACCAAAAAAAGGAAGAAGTCTGCCATCAAATTTTCATGATCCAAATTAAAAAGGAGAGACTTAGTCAATGCCTTAGTCCCAAGGTGTGTTGTAACCCTTCCCCAACACTTTCTCCTTAGTCACAATCTCTTCATTAGTCGCTGATCCTTAGAATGTAAATCTGGACTTTAGGCAGAGGTGTGCTGTAGATAGCTTGAAACAGCTCAGAAGAACCTATTGGCAAATTTTTAGCGTAAGCATTTAGGGGAGCCAAGGGGATCAGAGTAACTTGGTTGCCCCCCCAGGGCATTTCACTTGAGAGAGCTTCCTTCCTTGGCAAAGTCAGAATTCATCCGGGAACAACCTGCACCCAGCAGTTGGCCAGTTATACCTCAGTAATAAGCAAACACAGCAAATCAGGGTTTGATTTATTGTTTTGCTGATTGTCTAGGCTTAGGAAAGTGATAAAGAAAATGTTAATCCTGATTAAACTTTAAAATGTGTTGAGGGTTTATGTGTGTGCATGTGTGTACATACACACACGTGTATATATTGTGTATATATCTCTGTATGTGCATTGGATATGTATATGTGTATACATGTGTACATATGCATATATTTTATATACATGTATGTATGTGTACGTATTATGTATATGCATTGTATACCTCTATGTATAAGTACATGTGTATATGTATATGTGTGTATGTATATATATTTGTTAAACTGATGTTTAACAGTTGTTAAACACTGTCAATGGCACACTGTTGACTATAGGCCAAGGTTAGTGACTCAGGGCTTTGATCTCTAGCATATCCTTCTTGGCTCCCTGGTTCCTGTCCCAGATGGACTCGACAAAGGGAGAGGGAGACTTCTTGAATGAAAAAGGTGGGGGTCCTCAGGTATTCCTCAATAAGGAATTACACTCTCAAACATAGTCCAATTAGAATTAAAATGTTGGTGGTGGTTTTTTTATTTGGTCCTAGGGTAAGTTACTGAGAGGTAATTCGAAGACTTTGCCTCAAAGGGAGGAGAACTTAGAAACATTCTCCACCATGAACAGAGAGAAGGCAAAAGCTTTTATAGAGGAT